>NW_017732191.1:534879-603956 GCF_001890085.2 Hipposideros armiger
GCTGCTCAGCTCGGGCTGGCCTCGAACCGCTGTTGCTCAGAGCTCAAACTCTTGAGCGAGCTCTTAACCAACTGAGCCATTCGGCCGGCCCTTCAAAATATTTTTTAAATATATAAAAATGCACCATCTCATACCAGTTATTGTAATGAGATATTTAACAGTACTATTTTAAGAAACTAGAGCTATACCAGCTAATTCTCATAATAACATGGACTGCTGGAATGTTTGAGAACCAACATTTGACTTGGTAGTATAAAGGATAAGATCAGTACATTCTCCAAAGGATACTGAAAATAAAAATATTTTGTGAGGATTAGTAACAGTCTGTGTGAAGTTATAGCTACGATTTACCAATATTTCTCCAATCTTTATCTTTTTATTTGAAGATTGTGCCCTTCATGTTTGAGTAAGTGTACCTTGATTTCATGTAAATAAAACCTTCTATGAACCACACTCCATCTCTCTCTTATATTTGATTCTTCAGCATACTTTAGCTATATCCCTTTATACTCATTTCTGCCAGTCAATGTCAGATTCCCTAGAACAGTACTGAAACAGGAACTTGAGGGCCCATGGTTTATTGAGGATGAATGCTTCACAAAAATCTATAAAAAAAGAAATCAAACAAAAAGAGAAATGAGCCCTGAACAAGGATGAGGTCTCAGTTAGCATTTAATTTGGCCTGGTCCATAGGGAAAGGGTTATAGACCATAAACCACAGTTGTCCCCTTTACCTCTACCCACTTACCCAACCATCCCATTCCTATAAACAATATGGTATACAATATTGTCGCATGCATTTATATACATATTTGTAAGTATATTGTTTAAATTTAATACAATTTAAGATACATGTTTTCTTGAGATTTTGCTTTTATTTTTATCTCAATATGCCTTGGGACTTTTCTTTGTTAGCCCATATAGATTTATGTCACCCTTTTTAATGGCTGCATAATATTCCAAGACAAGGTTGTATCGTATTATGGTTATAACTTGTCCATTGATAAACATGAATCATCTCCAAATACTTAAGTACTTGTTTCATCCCATTACAAGAAATATAGAACAATCAATTTCCCAAAAAATACCAAGCATATGAGGTTTCACAAGGGAATTTTAACTAAATTTCATTTTGTCAAAATTATCAGTGAAATTATAATGTTTTTTTAACTTACATTTCCTTGAGTATTAATTAGGTGGATGATCTTTTCATATATTTATGTTCCATGTCATCTGACAATTTTTTACAGATATTATATGATTATATGTCAGCTAGATATGTTGTATTTTATTCTAGTCTGTTACATGCATTTTAACATTGCCTATAGCTACTTTTAAACAGAAGTGCACAATATTAACACTGCAGCCTTTGTGGTTTTAGGTTATTGCTCTTGTTCAAGGCCTTCTTCACCCCAAATTGTAAAAGATGTTCCCCTGTACTTTATTTCAGTGCTATTTTAAAAATTTGTTTATGAGGTCTCTCTGATATTTATTATTATGCATTGTATGATATGAGGATCTAAACTTAGGATTTTCTTTATGTATAACCAAATGTCCCAATATTATAATTAAATTTTTCAGCATTGATTTGAAATATTACCTTCAACACAATCATAAATGCTACCCATACATCTTCATTTGCCTGTCTGTGCACTCTGTTCCATTTAATGTCGTCTTGTCTACTCACTGGCTAGCATTTTATATCTTTGTAGTATCTTCAGTAATTTTTTATATAGACATTGGGGGCCAGATCAGGTGAGTAGGGAGGGTGTTCCAATACAGATATTTGTTTGCTGGCTAAAAATTCCCTCACAGACAGTGCCCTGTGAGTTGGTGTATTGTCATGATGCAAGAGCCATGAATTGTTGGTGAAAAGTTCAGATCTTCACTTTTCACACAGCCTTTTCAACAAAAGATGGGAAGCTTTATTATTTTCCTTTTGTTCCTCGGCTTTTGAAATTTTATGACAATGTATCTTGATGTGAGTCTATTTTATTTGATTTACTGAATACTTAATGATCTCTTTCATTTTGTAAATTCATATATTTTCTTTGATACTGATAATAACAACAGTAATAGAGCTAGCATTTGCCTAGCACTTAGTGTACACCAGGTGCTATTCAAAGTACTTTTGCTTTGTATATCTGAATTCATAATGCTCACAACAGCATCATAATGAAAGAGGTACTATTATTATCTCAGCTTTAAAGATGAGGACACTTGGCCACATAATATTTGAATAATTTGCTTAAAGTTGCACAATTAGTTCGTGGCAGATGGAATTTATCCCAGGAATTCTGGCTTTAGAGTGATTTTGGCCATTCCAATAGGTGGTATCTCATTATTGCTTTAATATACATCTCCTTGATGGCATATGATCTAGAGCATCTCTTCATATGCTTATTTGCTATCGGTATATCTCCTTTGGTGAGACATCAGTTAATGTCTTCATTTAAATATTGGGTGGTTTCTCTTCTTACTGTTGAGTTTTAAGAAAGAGAACTAACTGACTTTGGTGGTGAACACACAATATGATATATAGATGATGTATTACAGAATTGGGCACCTAAAACCTATGCAACTTTACTAACAATTATCATCCCAATAAACTTTAATTAAAAAATATTTGCATATTTTGGATAATAATACTTTATTACATGTGTTTTTAAATATGTTTTCTCCCAGTCTAACTTGTTTTTCATTCAATTGACACTGTGATTACATTGAATACAGATCAAGTTGGGAAGAACTGACATCTTAAAATTATTCAGTCTTCCTATCTCCCCATTTATTTAATTCTTCTCTGATTTCATTCATCAGGGTTTTCTAGATTTCTTCATACACATCTTTTACTTAAGTATTTCATTCTTTTGGTGCTAATATAAATAATATTGTGTTTTTGATTTTCTTATTCCACTTGCTCATTGCTGTTATATAGGAAAACAATTGACTTGATATGTTAACCTCCTATCCTACAACCATGCTAAAATTGCTTACTAGCTTCAGTCATTGTTTTGGTTAATTTTTTCAGATTTTCTACATAAAAAATCAGGTCATCAGTGAAGGAAGACAGTTTAATGTCTTCCTTTCCAATCTGTGTACCTTTTATTTCCTTTGCTTGTCTTATTGCATTAGCTGGAACTTCCAGTATGATGTTGAAGAGGATTTCTAAATGAGGACATCCTTGCTGTTTTCCTGTTCCTAGTGAGAAAGCTCGAATTTCTCACCATTAAATATTGTGTTAGCTGTAGGCTTTTTGGAGATATTCTTTATCAAGTTGAAAAGTTTTCCTTTATTTGTAGTTTACTGAGTCTTTATCATGAGTGGATGTTTGGATTTTGCCAACCGCTTTTTCTGTGTTTATTGACATAAAAGCATATGATTTACATATTTTACCATATTGATGTGATGGAGCACATTCATTGATTTTCAAATATTGAAACAGCCTTGCATAACTGGGGTAAATAACACTTGGTAATAGTGTATAATTCTTTATATACTTTGTTCAATTTGCTATTTTGTTGAGGGTTTTTACATCTATGTTCATGAGATACATTGATTTGTAGTTTTCTTTTCATGTATGTCTTTATTTGCTTTTGGCATTAAAATAATGCTGGACCTATAGATTGAAATGAGAAGTATTCCCTGTTTCTATCCTATGAAAGAGATTGTAGAAAATAGATATAATTTCTTCCTTAAATGTGGGATAGAGTTCACCAGTAAAACCATCTGTGCCTGGTGATTTCTGTTTTGGAAGGTAATTAATTATTAATTCTTGTCCACACTGAGCCTCTAACAATTTGTCAGTCATCTTTTAGGTTTTCCTATTCCTGCACTGGTTCACTCCATAGTTTCTACTTGTGATTTCTGCTTTGGTAAGGCAAGACACTCTGCATTCATTTGTCTGTCTCTCCAATATTGGGGGCGGTGGTTTTTCTTGTGTCTTCTCCTCTCTTATGAATCCAAGAAGAGTTGTTGAGTTTTCAGTCTGTTCATCTTTCACTTGTGTTTGGATGAAGTGACAAATTCCAACTCTTCACATGGGGAAATGAAAACTGGAAGTCTGTACATTTTTTTTTAATTGTGTATTTGCATCATTGAGTTTGCGTTGTTCTTTACATATTGTAGATACAACTGCTTTATCAGATATGCTATTTACAAATATTTAGTATTTTCTTCTAGTGCATGGTTTGTCTTTTTTTAAAAAACTAAATTTATTGGAGTGACATTGGTTAGTAAAATTACATAGGTTTCAAGTGTACAATTCTATAATATATCATCTATATATCGCATTGTGTGTTCACCACCCAGAGCCAATTCTCCTTCCATCACCATATATTTGACCTCCTTTATCCTCTTCTGCTACTCCCTCTTCCTCCTTACCCTCTGGTAACCACTAAACTGTTGTTGGTGTCTATCAGTTTTTGTTTGTGTAAGTGGTTAAGGTGATGGACTGCCTTTTTTCTTAAGAGTGACTTTCAGAGATCAAGGATAATTAATTTTGATATATCTAATATTTTATTTATGTATTTTATGGATCATAGTTTGGTAGTATATTGAGGAACACTTGTCTTAAGAGAGGTTGATAATAATTTATATTCTGTTTTATGAAAAGTTTATAGTTTTGTGTTTGACCCTTAAGTTTATGAACCATTTTAAGTAACTTTTTTAATGTCATCAAATATGGATTAAAATTAATTAATTAATTAATTAATTAATTAATTAATTATTGTTGCATATACTCATAGCTATCCAATGGTTGCAGCAATACACATTAAAAATATTTTTTTTCACTGAGTTTTCTGCTTTTTCAAATACCCACTTACCATATATATGTGAGTCTATTTCTGGACTTTCTTTTCTGCTCCAGTGATCTATTATCTTGCTGAAAATCACACTCTCTTAATTATTATAATTTTATAATACTTTTTGAAGTCAGGTAGTGTAAATCCTCCAAACTTGATTCTTTTCCAAAGTTGTTTTGGCTCTTCTAGGTTTTTAAGTTGTTATGGCTAATCTAGATCTTTGGATTTCCATGAATATTTTATAATTCGGTGTCACTTTCTTCAAAAACATTAACTGGGGTATGGATTAGGATTACACTATATCTATATCAAGAAAAAATTTACATCTTTAAAATTTGGGATGTCAGACCATGAAAACAGTATGCTTTTATGTTATTTGTGTCTTTTAAATTTCTCTCAACAGTGTTTTATATTTTTCTTTATATGGGTCTTGCACATCTTTTGTTGAATTTATCCTTAAGAGTTTTATACTTTTATGTTAAAAATGGTATTCTGTTTTTAATTTCAATTTAATTTTGTAGAAACAAAATTGATTTTTCTATATTGATCTTGAATGCTTTAATGATACTAATCTCACTTATTAGTTCTTTTATTAGTAGGTTTTGTGTAGATTCCTAGGATTTTCACGCAGCCATGTCCTGTACAAATAAAGTTTTATTTTATCTTCTCATTCTATCAATTACCTATGGACAAATAACAAAGTACTCCAAAATGTGGTGGCTCAAAACAACCATGATTTATCATTGTTTGTAATTTGTGTGTTGGTGGTGTGGTTTTCTATTGGTTTTGCCTGAACTTACTCATGTGACTGCATCATAATTGCCTCTGAGCTGCCATATTTCCATGGACATGAAACAAATAGAGAAAGTTACGTAGCTGAATATACAATCCATTTCTTAGGGAAAAGAAAAAAAGTCTAAGAATTATTGACGGGAGGAGCTACAATGAATATTTCTATATTTGATCTGTCAGACTATTGATATATTATTTTTTTACATATTGCTTTATTTTATTAAAATTTTAAATAAAGTTTGCTCTATTTTCAGAGGATTTTGTTTATTTAATTGAGTGTGTTGTATACGGTTGTATATAACATAGACTATATGATAATATAATCATTAAGTATCTATGAACTTTAATAATCTAAGATTAATTAATCTGAGACTCTATGGAGGTATCCTACCTTTCTTGTTGATACTGGCCATCCCTCCTTTCTACAGAATTTGTCTTAAAAGGTGGGTCATTACTTTTATTAACCTTTCTGAAGAATCAACTTTTGAATACTTTGGACTTGATTGAAACTTTTTTATGGTTCAGCATAGGGACTATATTGCTAAGTGTTCCATATGCACTTGAAAAAAAATGTGTTTGCAGTCATAGTTGAAAATAATGTGCATTAAAGTGTGCCCTAATTTGGTAGTTTCTTATAAAACCAAACATACTCTTACCATAAAATTCAGCAGTTGTGCTCCTTGGTATTATATTTACCCAAAGGAGTCCAACACTGATGTCCACACAAGATCTGCACATGGGTATTTATAGCATCTTCATTCATATTTGATAAAACTTGGAAGCAATCACAGTATTTTTCAGTAAGTGTGTGGATAAACAAACTGTGGTAATCCAGACACCAGATTATTATTAAATGCTAAAAAGAACTGAGCTATCAAGCCATGAAGAAACATAGAGGGAGCTTAAATGCATATTACTAAGTGAAAGAAGCCAATCTGTAAAAGTTACATACTGTATGATTCCAACTATTTGACATTCTGCGAAAGGCAAACTAGAGATAATAAAAAGATCAGTGGATATCTAGGCAGTGAAAATACTCTATATGATATAGTGATGACTATATGTTATACGTTTGTCCAAACGCAAAGAATGCACAACATCAAGAATGAACCATAACATATATGAACTTTGAGTAATTACGATGTGTGAATATAGGTTCATCCTTGGTAAAAATGCACCATTCTTGTGAGTGATGTTGATAATGCAGGAGGCTGTGCATGTGTGAGGCAGGGGATATGTTGGAAATCTCTGTACCTTCCTCTCAATTTTGTTGTAGACCTAAAACTTCTCTAAAAATGTAGGCTTAACAAAGAATAAATTTGTTCATGATGGTTAGAAGTGTTCTAATCTTTTATATTCTTATATTTTTTCCTGTTTTCTACTAATAATTGAGAGAGTGTTAAAGTCTTCAAGTATGAAGACTAAAAAAAAAATTTACATATTTTTTCCCTAAGTCTATTGTTGATAAGAAGTGATTAGACTACAAGAATATTTTAAGTACAAAGTCCATAAAATTTGGAGTTGCCATTTACTGAGTTGGGAAAGAATATTGTATAATATTTTCTGTTACCAGTAACTACAAGAGACAAAGTGATTTAAGCTATATTTATAGGTAATAAGTCGAGAGGGGGAAAAGCAACTGAAGTTAAAAAGTTTGAGGGACCAGAGTTTTAGAATTACTGAAGTTAATGTATCATCACTGTAATTGGATTCAAAATAGAATTCTCCTAGAAACCTTTATTCATTAACCACCTTTCTGAAAATCTCTTCAGCATTTATATATTCAGCTAGAAACATATCATTCAATTTGTTGACATTTCTTCAATTTACTTTTGTACTGTTATATTTAACTTGACCCAAGTCTATTTTTAGTATTTAAGAGAGTGCTTGTTCATTGTTTCTTTTTCATTTCTACCTGGTGCCTAGAGTTCTCTGATCTGTACAAAGTATGAGTTTTTGAATTACAAAAATCTGTGTTGAAAGGAATGTCCAAGATCATCTAATTTGCCTACCACTTACAGTGAGAAACCCCACTACAAAAGACCCACCAGGGGATAATCAGCCTTTGCAAATATATTTGCAGTAACAAGAATGCATTCTCCCTTGAGACAGCTAATTCCTTTATTGATCTAGTAAAAAACACACTCAACATTGACTGAAAATGTCTTAATTTGTAAAATTAATCAGAATGCAGATATCTATATTTTTAAGAAAATGCTAAAAAAATAAAAAATCTGATTCACAAAATAAATAACCATGGGGATCGTAATTTAGTCTGTATGTCTTTCAGGGTATCTACTCACACAAACTTATGCACATATGTACAAACAACAAACAAATCTGGATACTAAAATTTTGATACTATCAGACAGGATTTATCTAATGGTAGGTCAGTATATTATCAAAATTCAGCTGAAATTAACCAAGAATTTGCTAAGAAAAATGAATGAATGAATGAGTGAATTCTATATTGGCTTATTTAGCTGGTAAGTTTTTCAGCACATTTGACCTATGTATTAGTTGATCACTCAGATTACAAGGACTATAGTTAAGGTAGATGTGGTTACCCAGAAAAACATGCTTTGTATATTTGTTCTATTGTCAAAAGAAGAATAAATAGGCAAGAAAATAGAATAAATTTTATTAAAATGAATAAGAATTTGTATCAAGGAATAGATGGAAAATTAATATTAGTAACGTAGAGTAGCAAGGTCAACCAGTGGCCTATTTTGTGATAGCATATGTTCTAGGTTGGTTCCTATGACCTTGATAAAACAGCAGAAGCAGGAGTGGTGGCTATGGTCTTGTTCTCAAATTACTTTATTGAGATGGTGACCAGAGGTTTAAATAGAAATAAAAAAGTAAATTCAAGTCATACAGCTCAACTTGTGCCTTTTAGGATATAGATAGCATTTTGTTACTGTTGTTATATGACAACATGTGGCATATGAGCAGTGACATATGCATTCCACATCTGGGAAAATGCTACTTACTCAATATGTTTTATTATGCAATACATTATAATGTATAACTTAGTGTACTATTTCTATAAGTCCAGATGCTCCCAGTATTATAATTGTCATTGGCGAGTTATTGGACATCGTTTGTGTGATGGTGTTAAAAGAATTTTAGTAAATAGCTCTTGTCTGTTATAAAAATTTATATCACTTCTTTTCCTTTTAAAAAATACTGATCCCTTTAAACTAACACCATGATCCATTGGTTCTAGATTAAATATTTAGTATTACTTTGTGTTTATTGTTCAACAAACATTTCTGGGTTTTTTCCTCAATATAAGTCACTTTATGTGATGATAATCTTATTTAAATAAATGGTCTTTCTTGTACTGTCATGGAGTCTCTAAGCATTTTTCATGGTTCCTTGGTGGAATGGTCACTTAATGATCAAATTAGAGCTCACTCAACCAGATCTGTGGTAACAACAGTTACTAGGCTGCAGTTCGTTCTCCTTTTCAGATTTACAGAGCATCCAGGTGGAGTTCATTACTGTGAATCACCCAGCATGCTCCCCTGGCAGCAGATTAAGAAAACAGTCTAAATTAGAGATGGCTGAACTGGTAAACTTATTCCTCGTTCAAAATGTAAGGCCCGCTACGCTTAGTTGCATACATCTTAGCTGTAGAAGCCTTCTATCCAGGGAGGTCTCTATTACTATTGCTGCTGTATTTGTACAATACCTAAAATATTTATGAAACTGAAAGCTGAAATATTACAGATTTTCAGCTAATACATTCCACAGCTGCATGTTCACGGTTTGCAAATTTATAACTGGGAATTTACTACTAACAAATTCCAGCTTTTGAACAATCGTATGTATTTCTCCAACTCTCTATGTTGCCCAATGTCTGTTACTTTCACTCCCCAGGCTGAGATGGCTGCAATGGTGGTACAGCCTCTGGGGAAGTAGGGAGGAGGGATGGATGGAACTATATGCCATCAGTCACCAACAGCCCCTCTGGCTGATTAAGTAGCAGGTGTTAATAGGAACCCAGGGGAGTGCTCTCCAGTTCCCTTTAGCTGGAATGATAGTGACATGATTCAAGGCCTGAAGGGTTTGGAGCCCTTTTAGGGAGGTAGAACGGAAGTGGACTTGTAAAGAGGAAAATAATAGAAGGGTACGTTGTTTTGAAAGGCATTTCCTAATGCTTAAAGATATGCAGTTTTTGAAGACTTGAACAATGAAAATTCTGATACACATGTGCCAGGCATTAAAAAAAGAAATAAGGAAATATACTAACCTTCAAAATGCTGCTCACTATAATTTTGCTTTCATTGGGGCTTTATTATAAACAATATTATAAGACTTAATTATTGTTTTGTATAGGTATTATGTAAATACACAAGGAAGTTGATGTCATGAAAATATTGTCCAAAGGTGTCATCATCCTTGCAAAATTGCAAAACATGTTTATACATAAAATTCACAAAAACCAATAAATTTTATTGATAATCCAAGTCAGTATATATTATTAAACTATAATAAACTTCAGATTTTGTTTTATCTATGATTAATTTGAAATTTTTTCTTATAGATTTTTTAAATTAGAGTTTTACTTTTGATCTATAGAGTATTAAAATATTTTAAAGACTTTATTGATATCAATATCCTCCCCAAATACTGTCACACTCCTTTGTTCACTAAATACTACCCCCTGACTATTACCTGACTGTTAACAGCGTTGAGCAATTTTTGTGTAATACCTTACATATTCTTTTGTGCCCAGTTAATTTTACTTAACATGTTTGTGAAATTAATGATATTACTATATGCAGTGCTAGTTTATTCATTATTACTTTTTATAGTATGTAGTGGGTAGATATACTATATGTAAATGTTATAAAATTGATGGTTATTGAGTCCTTCCCAAATGGATGTGAAGCATAATGTTTATGCAAGCATTCCAATGCAAGCCTTTTGATGAGGATAGGTACACATTTCTATTTGTCATAAATCCAAGAGTGGAACTGCTATGTCATAGGTTATGCAAATGCTCAACTTTAGTAAATGTTGCCAAGGTCTTTTATATTTGCTAACGTGGTAAACATTTACAATTTCTAATGCTCTTTATTTCTTCTAAATATGATTTTCTATCTGGTACCATTTCCTTCAGCCTGAAGAATTTCTTTAACATTTCTTTTACTTCTTTTAAATTTTATTTAAAATTTCTTTAACATGATTTTCTATCTGGTACCATTTCCTTCAGCCTGAAGAATTTCTTTAACATTTCTTTTACTTCAGGTACGCTGTTCAGGAATTTTCTATATTTGTCTGAAAATGCTTTTATTTCACTGGCAAAATAGGCAGAATAATTGCTCCCCCAAAAGTCCTAATTCTTGTGAATAGACTAATTTACGTGGCAAAAAGAACATTGCTGATGTGATTTAATTAATAGTCTTGAAATGGGTAGATTATTCTGGATTATCCGCCTGTTCTCAGTGTAATCACACAAGTCCTTATAAGTGAAATAGGGAGGCAGAGGAGCCAGTCAGAGGAGAGGTGATGACCGAAATAGAGGTAAGAGCAATACAATTGCCAGCTTTGAAGAGGACCAAGACCCAAGAAATATCGGCAATCGTTAGAAGTTGGAAAAAGCAAGAATATAAATCACCCTACAGTATGGGCCAGAAGGAATTCAGTACAAAAAATAATTTGATTTTAACCCAGTAAAATCCATTTCATACTTTTGACTTCCAAGACTGTAAGGCTAAAAATTTGTGTTGTTGAAGTCACTGAGTTTGTGGTAATTTATAACAGTAGTGGTAGGAAACTATTGGATTCACCTTCATTTTTGGACATTATTTTCATTGGCTTTAGAACTTTTTTTTTTCTTTCCTCTCAGTATTTTGTAGTTGTCACTTAATTCTCTACTGGACTTAATATTTTTCTAAGGAGAAATCAGCCATCATCCATAGCTTTACATGATGTACCTAAGTGTGGTTTTCCTCTTATTTATCTTGTGTATTTGGGTGAGATTCTTGGCTTTTTAGATTTATGTTTTATCCTTAATTTGGGAAATTTTTAGCTATTATTTTTTAAAGTAATATCTACAATCTAGCTCTACTTTCTTTCCATCTGACACTACATGTAACTAAAGCACATGATAGTGTTCCTCAAGACAGTGGGTTCTGTTAACTGTTTTTCTTCATTTTTTTTTAATCTCTCTCTTCTTGGACTAAATGGTTTGTATTAATCTATCTCCAAGTTTGCTGACATTTTCTTGCCTGTATCTGAGAGTTCTGGTTGTTTCACATACAAACATTTTTTTTCTTTAATTTTAGCAATTCTATTTGCATTTTGCATGTCCCTAATAATGAAATTGATCACTTTTAAAAAGTGTGTACTGAACACTTGGATATCTTCTGTTGAAGTATCTGTTCAAGTCATTTGCCCATTTTTATTGGGTTTTATGACCTTTCCTAATGGATGAATTAGAATTCTTTATATATTCTGAATATAAGTCTTTCTTGGATGTAGGAATTAAGAATATTTTCTCCCAACTGAGGCTTGCCTTTTCACATTTTTAATTATATCATTTCTGTGAAAATAATGTATTAACTTTGATGTAGTTTGTTTGTCACTATTTTCTTATGTTTAACACAATTCTGATTCTGGTAATATTAGAAGAAATTAACTTTTAATTCAGAATAAATTTTATGAGCTTTAGAAAAATAGTTTTTAAAACTTAAGGCTTTGGAAATTGACAGAAAGGAAAAAGAATCTGGAAGAGTCAACCCATAAATATTGGGAACTTCATTGAGTGAGATTTACATTTGTTAATTTTTAACCTGTGACAGCTCCTAGACCACTTAGCATGGAGATGTGAAAGCTGAAGCAGACATCTGTACCTGTCTTAGCTTGAAGGCTCAGAAGATAGAATTCAGGGCTTCTAGAGTGAGGAGAAAAATTCCAGACAGGAAAGAGACAGAAGGGGGAAATAAAAAACCTCCTTGTAAATTCTACCCCAGCCCTTGGCTGACTTTTGAACTAAGGATTCGTAGTGGGGACTGTAAGGAGCCCTGCAGAAGGCAACACTGAAAGGCTGAGGTAAGGAAAGTTTCTACTGTCATCCACTAGAGGAGAAAAGGAGTTTGTAGCTTTAGTCCAGTCAAGTTAACACCTTTTATCTTTAGGTAAATAAAATCTAGAATGTCTACAAAGTATCTGACCAGTAGAAAAAAAGAATCAGGAGGCATAGGAGAAGCACAAACATGTGACCCATAGTCAAGAAAACATGATAGAAGTAGAAAACAAAATGACATGTGCTGTAATTAGCAAAATAATATTTTGAAGCAGTTATTATACATACGTCCATGAATATAGAGAAAAGTTTGGTTATAAGGATTGAAAAGATGAGAAACATCAGAAAAAAGTAAAATACAAGAAAAAAACCTTAAATGGGTATTCTAGAACTTAAAATTATGTTATCTATAATTTTTCCTTTTCAATGTTTGGGCTTAAGCATAATTGAAGCTGGAGGGGGGAAGAAGGGTCAGCAAACTTGGAGATACATTAATAGAAACCATTTTATTCCAAGAACAGAGAGATAAAAATTGAAGAAAAGAAGTTAACAGAACCCACTGTCTTGTAACTACCATTTTCTGTTCCTTGATCCCTTAACCCTTTTCATCCATCCCTCCCCTTCCAACCCCTCTCCCATATGGCAACCATCAAAATGTTCCCTGTAACTATGAGTTTGTTTCTGTTTCATTTGTTCACTTATTTTGTTCTTTAGATTCCACATATAAGTGAGATCATATGGTACTTGTCTTTCTCTGCCTGACTTATTTCACTCAGCACAATACCCTTTAGGTCCATCTATGTTGCTGCACATGGCAAAATGTCATTCTTTCATATGGCTGAGTAATATTCCATTGTATATATGTGTACCTCTTCTTTATCCAGTCATCCATTAATGGACACCCAGGTTGCACCATATCATGGTTATTGTAAATAATGCTGCAATGAATGGATGAATATGTCCCTTCAATGTAGTGTTTTTGGTTTCTTTAGATAAATACCCAGAAGTGGGATCACTGGTTCCTTCTTTGTCTCTTGTTATAGCCTTTGTTTTACAGTTCATTTTGTCTGGTATAAGCTGCTATCCCAGCTGTGTTTGTTTGTTTCCATTTTCATGAAATATCTTTTTCCATCCCCTTACTTTGTCTGGATGTGCCTTTTAATCTGAGTGAGTTTCTTGTATGCAGCATATGTAAAGGTCTTGCTTTCTTATCCATTCAGCCACTCTGTCTCTTGACTGGAGAATTGAATCATTTACAATGAAAGTAAACGTTGGTAGATATGTAGTTATTACCATTTCTTATTTTTTACTTTTTTTTTCTTTTACTTCTTAAAGAAGTACCTTTAACATTTCTTGTAATATGAATTTGGTGGTGATGAACTCCTTTATCATTTCTTGTCTGGGAAGCTCTTTATCTGTCCTTCGATTCTAAATGATAGCTTTGCTGGGTAGAGTAATCTTGTTGTAGGTCCTTACTTTTCATCACATTGAATATTTCATGGCAGCCCCTTTTGGCTGACAAAGGCTCTGTTGAGAAATCAGCTAACAGTCTTATGGGAGCTAATTTCTAGGTAACTAACTGCTTTCCTCTTGCTGCTTTTAAGATTTTTAGTTTCTAACATTTGTCATTTTAATTATGATGTGTCCTAGTGTGAGCTTCTTTGGGTTCATCTTGTTTGGGAATCTCTGTGCTTCCTGGGCTTGTGTGTCTATTTCCTTTGCCATGTTAAAGAAGTTTTTGGTCATTATTTCTTCAAATAGGTTTTCAATTCCTTGCTCTTTCTCCTTCTGGTACCCCAAGATGTGAATATTGGTGTGATTGATGTTATCCCAGAGCCTCCTTAAACTATCCTCCTTTTTTGTATTTTTTTTCCTGTTCTGATTGGGTGTTTTCTGTTACCTTATCATCTAAATCACTGATTCAAACCTCTGTGCCATCTAATCTACTCTTGATTCCCTCTAATGTAGTGTTTATTTCCATTATTGTAGTCTTCATTTCTTTCTTGTTCTTTCTTATGCTTTCTATCTCCATTTTTATGTTTCCTATTTCTTTGTTGTAGTTCTCACTGAGATCGTTGAGCATCCTTGTAACCAGTATTTTGAACTCTGCATCTGGTAGATTGCTTGTCTCCATTTTAATTCTTTTTCTGGAGTTTTATTTTGTTCTTTCACTTAGAACATGTTTCTTTGTTTCCCCATTTTGATTGCCTCCCTGTGTTTGCTTCTATGTATTAAGTAGAGCTGCTACGTCACTCAGTCTTGGTAAAATGGCCATATGTAGCAGGTGTCCTATGAAGTCCAGTAGTGCAGTCTCTCTGGTCACATGAGCTGGGTGCTACAATTGTGTCCCTTGTGAGGGTTGTGTGTGCCCTCCTGCTGTAGTTGAGCCTTGGTTGCTGTTTGCACATCATTGGGAGTGATTGACCCTCAGGCTGATTAATTGTGAAGACTGTCATGACCACAGTGGAGGAGCTGTGGTGCAGGGGCTGACCTATGGAGAAGGATTTGCTTTAGCGAGGCTCTGGTGCCTGCCCAGTGAGCCCTTTGGGTGTATCATTTGTGGAGGTGGCCAAATGGTGCCCTGGCTGGGTCCAAAGATGACCACCTGGTGTGCCAGCCCCATGACCTCCTAAGAGGGACATTACAGGCCATATTCACCTGCCACCTGTGCCCTGCCTAGGGCCACTTGACATGAGCCACAAAGTGATCTGCAGATATTTCCCACATGCTTTGGGCTTAGAGGTTCCTGGGAGAGGTTAAGCTGTGAACTGAGGCCAGCAATCTCCAGTATCAGGCTTCAGGCTGCTTAGCAAGAGGTATGGGGCATGCTGAGTGAGGTCAGATGTTTGTTTGGGGTTTGCAAACTTTTGAGAGATTTTCTAAAAGTTCACAGCATGAGCTAAGACAGGCCATTTGTAAGGAAAAACTACTGGAAGTGGCTTGGATGGCCCCATAATTTGTGTTGGGTATGGTCTGAGAGAATGACCAGGGCAGGGTGAACAGTGTTAGCCAGGTTTATGGCAACTTAGATATGGTGTATGCCTGTGCCTGCATGCTGGGATGGGGGGAGGGTTCTACAAAGGAACAGTGACTTCTCCCAACACTTCTGTCGGTAGAAAGCTGCCCCTCTAGCACTTGCTCCAAAGCTAGACAATTCAATTCTTCTGCATATGTCCCTGGCACTTTGCGAGCTGCTGCCCCAGTGCTGGAACCCACAGTGAATGAGTCTACCAGAGAGTAAATCTGTGCATGGGCCCTTTAAATGGAATATCTGGGATTCTAGCCACCCTCTGTCTCACTCAGCCATAATCTTCACTGGTTTTTAAACCATAAGCTAGCTATTGGGACTTCTCTCCCCAGCAGTGGAACACTGGGCTGGGAAGCCTAATTTGAGTCTGGGACCCCTCACTCCTCAGAGGGGACCTTTGCAGCTGAGATATCTTCCAAATTTTTAACTTCCACATGGTATGGGACAATCCCATTCTGAGTCTCTGCCCCTTCTCCCAATCTAATGGTTGCTTCTTCTCTATATCCTTAGTTGTAGGATTTCTGTTCAGCTAGATTTTAGGTGATTCTCAATGACAGTTGTTCTGTAGTAGTTTCATTGTAATTTTGATATGGTTGTGAGAGGAGGCAAGCACAGTGTTTACCTACTCCACCTTCTTTTTCCAGAAATCCTATTATTTATTGTTTGATATGTAGAAATGCAACATTTCTTATATGTTTGACTTATATTCAATTACCATACTAAATTTACTATTAATTTGGGTAGTTTATAGTTTCTTTTGGATTTTCTAAGTAAACTATCATGGTTCCACAAATAAAAATTTCATTTATTTCTAATTTTTATGTATTTTAATTATTTCTGCTTAACTCATTGCATTAGATATATTCAGAACTGCACGATGAGCTGTAGTGATGATATCAGAGGTCCTTCTCTCAGAGTTCAGTGGTAAATTTTTAATATTGCTAAATACACTAGTTAAAGTAGGGTTTTTAAATGATTTTAAAAAAAATTAGATTGTCTTTTTCCACTGTCTTCAATATCTCAATCATCTAATGGGTCTGTTTCTATTGTCTGTGTATTGTTTTTTTTTTCACTTTAATAGCAGTCAAATTTTCTGTACTTTTCACATTTATGAGAATTTTTGGATATATGCTAGAATTTATATGTAACTTTAAGCTTGAAATGATATCTTTCATTGGAGAGTTTTCTATTGTATTGTCTGTTAGAAAGTTAGGATGAGGGACACATTACATTAATCCAATTAGTGATTGAGGTAGTTGAGGATATTTTGCAGCTTTATTAAGACTCAATCTCCCTGTGGTCTGTTCCTAATCCTAGAATGTGGCCTTTAGAGCTTTCAAGAGAGTGCCCAATGGGTGGCTTCTCTCATCCCTGAAAGAATGTTGGAGAGGGAGCTCTGTCTGCTCTTCAGACATCTCAGTGTAGTCCTCCAGCCTGCAAACCCCAGACACATCAAATCTGGTATCTTGGGAGTGAGACCAACCCTGTTCTTGACATTTGTCTCAACCCCACAAGATTTAGTTTCCTAAATACTTTGATGGTGAGAGACTTATTCATTTTAGAAGTTTTGTCCTAGCTTTCCAACATATTGTGGTATCCCCTAAATTCTAGGTTGCTACTCTACCTTCATGCAGCTAGGACTTAGTTGGCTTTTATTTCTCCCAGTAGAGGCACATTGATTATACTAATCAGAGTTTTCAACTCAAGCTTATAATTACTAAATACTTCCAGGGAAAAGATGGTTCTGAAAGTCAGCTCACTTCTGAAAGGTGCTCTCCTCTCTGGAAATTCATCTATCTAGTCTTTGTTGCAATCCTATCTCTGTAATGTCTTTATTATTTTATAAATTAATTGAGGGTTTTTTTTCTAGTTTTACAGTGGGAGCATTGTCTTGACATAACCTACAATATCATATCTAAGGGCAGTTAAAGTAACTTATTTATTAGGCCCAAATAAATTCTGTGTCTTCATTCATCTCCGAAAAAGAAAGGTACTTCCTGTGGAACTTTAAATCACAAGTGTGCTAGTAATTGTTTAACTGGCTCTCTTACAGGAAAGGGTGGGGTGTGGCGCTGGGAGGATTTATATGTTTGCTCATTCCTATGGTGTAAATCTTCCTGCCCTGGCCATTTTTCAAGCTATCCACATGACATTTCTGAATGCAAAGTTAGGAAAAGATGCCCAGTCCTGCTTAAATCAGTGCCTAGAGTTGCAATATGTTAAAGTGATTTTCTGTAACAGCTAATGGTTGGAATCATAATTTGCCCTTATATTATTTTGAAATTTAATGATGTTGACCTCTAAAAAAATTTCTTTTTTAATTCAAAGAAACTCAAGTTGAATTTATGTGAACTAAATTAAGTATTGAAAAACAGTAAATATACTGTTAATCATTGCAATCTTCTGTTTTATAGGTATATTTTCTCATTATTATCATAATTGTCTTAATAATTTATGGATTGTCCATTAACAGGATGGTTATAGCAATCTCGACTAAATTAAATTTATATACGTAAATATATTTATGTTTCAGACATTTCTCCTTGAACTATTATAAATAGCAATAGTTATAGAGATATGTCAAAGATATTTTGAATTGAAGTGTATTACAATTAAATTACGACCAAATGCTGTAAAATAAACAAAATAGTGCTCTTTAAAAAAGAAAGAAAAACATATAACATTCAAAAAGACCACAAAATTAATTACTATGTTACAGAATACTGAGAAGTCCTATTCCTGTTGCTCTATAATTAGAGACTAAGACCCAGTGATTTAGAGGAAAAGCCTATTAGCCAACATTTTAAGAGAGCAGAAAATAATTTGTTTCTGGGTAGCCCATGCAGAGTTTTTAGCAGGCAGCAGAGCAGAATTGGCTGTGAGAGAATGTCAGGTAAACCTGAAATAGAAGGAAGGAAGGAAGGGAGGAAGGGAGAAAGGGAAGGAGGAAGGGAGGGGAAAGAAGAAAAAAAAAAGCGGAGAGGGGTTTGGCTAGTGTTGTGTAGTTTAGTTTACACTTGGAGGGCTAGAGAAGTGGATTCTGTGGCCAGGGGCAGATGGATAGACAATTCCAAGAACTGGCCCATTAAAAGAAGCCCTGCTTCCACCATCAAATGCTAAAAGCTGCAGCCTGCCCCATACAATAGGACACAATGCTGGGCTATACCTGAGGCCCACAGATTTGAGGAACCTAAGTCACATGCCCCATGGTTAATAGATGCAAAATGAGAAAAATAATCTTTCTTCACATATGCTAGAAAGATAAATGTTTATAAACACTTGTCAAATAACAAGCATATTAAAAATAGTTTTCATTAGTATTTATAGAAGTAGAAGTGGTTCTAAAAGCTTTGGACCAATTGGAATCACTTGTTAACATTAATAGTAATAAAAATGTACATGTGAAGGTATCTTTGGGTTTCTCACACAACAGAGTAAACCTGGGCTAAATCCACGTTTAATCGACTTATTTTTTCTGCCTAAGATCAATACCACTTTTTCTCTAGGTTTAAAGAAATGAACACAAAATGAAGATCTTTAGTGTTTCTGGGTACACTAGTAAATTCATAACTTAATCTGCAACTCAAAATAACAAACCTTAGAGTCTTCAGGGTTAGTTCCAAAGTTACTTCTAATTAGCTCTATATAATCTGTAAACTTTGTTCAATTTCATCTGACGGTTTTGAAGAAATAGCTTGTGATTCTAGGCATATTCTCCATATTCTGTAGTATCCTGATTAACCAAGTCTTACCATTTAGACCAGAGTTTCTCAGACCGTGTTCTACATAAATATATTAGTAGGACTCAAGATGAAGCAAAAATGAGTGGAGCAAAGTTATGTTTCTTTACAAAGGATTTCCAGAGCCTCTAATAGCTCACCTGCCTTGAGACTGACTCTCCATGAAAGGGAGAGACAGGATATGGTGGAAGCTTCAGGGAGGGAGGGGGGAGAGAGAGAGAGAGAGAGAGAGAGAGAGAGAGAGAGAGAGAGAGAGAGGAAGAGAAGAGAAGAGAAGAGAGNGAGAGAGAGAGAGAGAGAGAGGAAGAGAAGAGAAGAGAAGAGAGAGAGGAGAGAGAGAAGGAAGCCATTTTTTCTGCAGTAGCAATCACATTAAACTTGGCTAACTTATTTTCTTCCAGATTTGTAAATCATCAAGCTCCTTCATGTCTATTTCTCTTTAAATTTAAGAACTTTTACCTTAATGATGCTCTATATTCCTCAGAGATCCAAAATATCTAAAATATTATTTATTGATATTTCCTGCCTTAGAGAGCTTTCTATAGCTTTTATACAATTTTCCAAAAG
Source organism: Hipposideros armiger (assembly GCF_001890085.2). Classification (NCBI taxonomy): domain Eukaryota; kingdom Metazoa; phylum Chordata; class Mammalia; order Chiroptera; family Hipposideridae; genus Hipposideros; species Hipposideros armiger. Next base: position 554,851 of record NW_017732191.1, read on the forward strand.
TGCAGGTGGCCAAATCATTTCTTTTAAAAGTATGCAGATTGCCATTCCTCAAAGCCTGTTCATTCAATGGGGCTAAATACATATACAGGCAAGGCGAGGATGGTATTGAGTCAAAAAAATCTTGAAGGACCAGGAGACCAAAATAAACGTTTTCAACTCTTCTGACATCTGGTACTCAACATGAAGTAGCAATATGGAAAAATTGTTGAAAGATGCTTGTTTCAAAAGTTTGATTCAAATAATTATATATTAGTATCTACCAGTGTCATTGACATAGTGATATAAAGACCATTCACTAGTGTGTTCAATTTGACAAAGCTATTCTTAAAATAATACTTTATTATAGTACAGTTTTGACATGATGATTCATTTAAAAATAGTTTTTGTTCATAACAAGAGGACATTTTTCTTCCAGTCTTGAATTGAATTATATGGGGAACACTTTCTATGGTTATAAGCTAAAGCATTACATATTGCTTAATTCAATGAGACTCTTGTGATAATTGTTTAGAACTGTAGTACAGTTAACATTATAGTATAATAAAAAATATTTTCTCTTTCCCCTTAAAGTGAAGTTCAGTCCTAATAGAAACTTAAAAAGCCTAAGTTCAGACAGATTTTTATCAGCATGAATGCTAAGAAAATGCTAAGAAATACAGCAAATTTGTTAAGAAGTTTTCTTCTTCATATTCAAGCTGATTTCTAGTTATTTGGTTTGTTAATCACTCAATCAACAGTAATTTTGCAAATATTTATTGTCCACTATTTATCAGACACTAGTCTAGAAAGAACAAGATAGCATTTATTGAGATTCTATTTTTTTATTGTTCATTTACAGTTGACATACAATATTATATTAGTTTCAGGTGTACCACATAGTGATTAGACATTTATATAACTTACAAAGTGGTAACCCCAATAAATCTAGTACCATCAGGCACCATATGTAGTTATTACAATATTATTGACTGTATTCCTTATGCTATACTTTACGTTCCCATGACTATAGTGGGAAGAGCTGGACAATAAAAAAAATAATAAGGGTAAATTCTATACAAATAGATTGTGGCCATCTTACATTCAAGTTGAAATCTGAATAGCACAATAAGCAAGTTATGCAGAGTCTGTGAAGAGAGCATGTTGTGAGGAGTAGGAAGCTACATGTACATGCTGTAGCAAAAGCTAGGTTGGAGGAATAGAAGCCCATTGCAGCTGGAAAAATGAATGATGGGAAAGAGAAAAAAGTGGAGAAAAATACAAATTGGAATGATTTAAAATCAGATTAAGGAGTTTGTACCTTTTAAGTGTTTTAAAGCGGTGAGTGATAATCTGTGGAAAAATTATTTTACGGGTACAACTGTAAGCAAGGAGATAATTGCAATAGGCAGAGATAATGGTGGAATTTTTTAATCTTGTGGCATTGGGGTTGAGAAAAGTGGACTGTGTAGGGAAAAGTTCTGGAAGTGGAGACCAATGGGAATGACTGTTGGATTACACATTTCATGGAAAATTAATACAATAAGGATAATATAGAATTAATAGAAAAGTATAAACATACTCTAAGTGATTCTGCTGTTTTTCTCAGTTGTTTTAACCCTGTCTATTTTGGTGTGATTTAAAAAAATATGACCAAAATTCCTATCTAGTTGTTTTGATACTCAATGAAGAACAGAGAAAAGAAGTACTAGAGAGGACCCAGACCCAGCTTTAAAAAGTCAGAAGATGATAATAAAACCAAAAAAAAAAAAGACAAAAAAACAAAAGCACACATTAGGGCAATATGATTCTCTGGATTAAAAAGCCACCATGTACATATTTTATGTTAATATTGGAAAGTTCTAGTTGTCGAATGGTACAACAAGAAAAAGAAGCACCAGAATCTATCTTTAACACCTAGATCAAACTTCAAAATGACAAGATGCATTCCATTATCTTTCAAATAGTGTATTCCCTGGAACACCAGTTCCATAAGATGATCAATATGTTTGTGAAACATTGCATATTTGTAAAACACTTATATATATGCAAATAAAATATATATGTAAATAATATATATACATACATATATATATATGCACATGTGAGCTATGTGAAATATATATATATGAAATAAGTAGTAATATCAACATTAAAGAAATGTAAAAGTTCTTTGGGAAAAGCTGGCATAATCTAATGGCTAAAGCAGGCAATTTATTATTATTATGTTATGGAGTAGCAAATCATATTATGCCTTTACCTCCCAGGAATAATAGATCTTTGGGGAAACCATGTTATTGGTAAATAAATTTGCTCAAAAATAGAAATACTATCTTCTCTAGGAGTTACCTTATATAATTAGGTATTTAAATCACCAAGAGGTGAAAAATGAGGTCACTCTGAATTATTACTCAGGATTTTTAAACCTCTGTGGGATGCTAAAACCAAGCAATAGTTCATAATGAATATCAAGATTAAAAACCAGGTTAAGCAATAGACATATGTAGTGGTTACCAATGTTCTGTGCCTAGAACTAAGATACAAAATGGAGGAACAAAGGAGGTGGTTAACAAACTTTCTACAGATATAAATAAATTTGTCTATAAAATTTATAGAAAAGCCCATTAAGAATTGTTGCTAAAGATTTGGGTATTTCAATCTTTCTAAAGGTGTATTTTGTTTGTTTAGTAAACATCCCTTATACTAAGAATATAAAAGTAGGTTTCCTTATAGAGATTTGTCTTTATTGGTTTACACTTAACTGTAACCGTGGGAGTGGAATGGGGAATAATTTTGTAGTTTTGGCTTATGGTTGAGTTTTAGGCTTGATTGGAGGTTTTGTAATTTAAAGGCCAGTAGATCTTGGCTTTCATTTAAACACTGCTACTAACCAGCTGGTGGTCTTGGTGACCTAACCATTTTCTATAAATTTTGTCCTTTTGTCTTCAAAATGATGGCAAATCATGACTATGTTCATCTGAAAGATTAGAGTGGGTTTTAATGAGACAATGCATATAAAAGCATTTAAAAATTACAAACTCCTATGTGTTGTTGCTGCTATTATGATTATAATTACTTAAATATGGTATGAGCTTTTATTGGGAGAAATATGAAAAAGATTGACTATAGCCATCAGATTGTTTGAATTTTGAACTCTCATTTTTTAGACTCAGGATTCCTTCAGACAACTAAATTATTGAGTACCCCCAAAGTGCTTATGTTTACATGTTATATATATGTTGATATTTATCAAATTAGAAGTTAAACTAGAAATGTTTAAAATATTATTTATTTATGAATAATTAACCAATAAGATAAATAACATGTTTAAATGAAAAATATCTATATTTTTCAAAGCAAATATTAGCAAAAGGAGTGGCATTGTTTTAGTTTTTCAGTTTTTTCAATGTCTGGCTTACTTACTATTAGACAGCTGGATTCTTGTATCTTCTTCTGCATTCAATCTAGTGTGACATGTTGCTTTAGGTGAAGTATTTGAAGAAAATTCATTCTCACACAGATATGTGCTCAGAGTAGGGAGGATGTCATCAAGTGTTCCGAAGTTCCTTATGACCCCAACATGTTTTCTCACCACGCTTAAAGAATTGCTCCACTAGAAAAAGGGAAAATTGAAAGGATTAAGAATATTTGAGTTAAATCATTTAACTCTTTATTTCTAAGTGTTTTGGTGTAAGGACTTAGAAACAATGGCTGGTGGAAACCATTGTACCCCAACTGCTACCCTTTCATTACAATCAGAAAGCAGGTCTTTGATTCTGAGGGGAAATACAGTTTTTATTTTTTTATTTTTTTATTTTTTTTTTAGCTGAGCCATCCTGCTACCTGTTGGCAGCTCAGTGGCTGCTCAGCTCGGGCTGGACTCGAACCGCTGTTGCTCAGAGCTCAAACTCTTGAGCGAGCTCTTAACCAACTGAGCCACTCGGCCGGCCCTTACAGTTTTTAATATAAGGAAAGAGCTACAAGTGGTAGACCGAATTCAGAGGAGTCACACCTTAAAGCCTAAGATACTGTTAGGTGATTTTACTTGCTCTTAGTGAAGTTTTCTGAGACTCAAGTAGCCTGTTCTAAATAAAAAACCTTCTATCTTTGTTATCCTTCAATTGTGAAAGAGGCCATCCAGGTTTTCTGGTTTCATTCATAGATTTTGTTGCTAGGTTATTTGGTATTTGAGATATTGCATTACACAACTTGCTACATAAGATTTAGAAACTATTGCTCATCACTCAGACCCCAAGGTCAAGGGCCTTGGTGTTAACTGGAAATTAACAATTGGTCTATTGTTTATAGATAGAGTAGGTGGTGGGCACCAACCTGCCTGGGTAAAACAGAGACTATTTGGTCTGATTCAGACACTATAAAGCCAAAGGGTGATGTGATACAGTAGTTGACCTGTTTACCTAAATATTTCACAAGCCCTCACAACCATCTGGAAAGAATACTGTTGTTATTTCATTATTACTTTGCAGATAAGGAATTTGAGAATCACAGTGGTCAAATGTCATCCTCAAAATCCCTGAACTGGTGTCAGGTCTTGATATTGTCCCCATAGTTGTCTGCCTTCAGAGCCCATGCCCTTTCTCCTAGGTCAATTTTATAGCTGTGTAGGAATAAATGATTCCCCATTATCAAGAATTTGCTCAGGTGAAAGCCTGGTCTTTGTGAAGTTAGGTGCCTGGAGTGCACGTGTGAGACCTATTGTAACAGTTTCATAAGCAAGAGCTAATATGCAGGAGCCTGTTTGCAGTATTCAGGACTTCGGGAATCAGAAACAATGCTGAGCAGAGGTCCAAGATTTCTTTACTACTCCATTTGGTATCTCAATTATAAAATATGAAAAACTCAAATACACAAAATATGTGTCAGTGCCAAAGTTGGTTGGCTAATGGAGGCATAACCTATACTCTAGGAGAAAGGCTTTTATTTCTTGGAGGCAGAGGCCAATTTGTCAATTAAAATACTATGACAATAAGAGATTACTAGTTTGCAGGTTATTGTGGAGTAGTGATCTGGTTTAAAGGCCTTTGTAGGTTAGATCTAATCATCTGTTCACTTGCATAAGCTTTTGTGAAAAAACTTGCTTTGGTCTTGTTAGAAAAAAACAGAGTAAAGACTAGAGTGTAAGATGGTCATTTCTCTCAGAAAGTATGGATGAGTGTCATGATAGAGGTATAATAACAATATCTTCTCTGCATTTATGGATAAAATGGATGTCTCTGAACTCTAGAAATACATTATCAGAGTTTACACTTGACAACATTAAACTGATTGTAAGCTTTAACAGTGTGCATTTATTAATGTACCTTTGTGACTACATCAAATTCTAATTTTACAGTGATTCACACATACCAGATTTTACTCATATTACCGTCTAAGCATAGAGTAGGCCATTTGAAAAACAGGAGCACATAAACTACACACACACACACACACACACACACACACACACACACACACACGCGTGCACATATACTCTTAAAGATTTTGAAGCAGATTATTTTTAAAAGCATTAGAGTCTGAAAGGCCTCTCTATCTCATACTACTAATAACTTACCTACTCAGGTCATTCTGTCCTCTGTTTCAGACAACCAGTGTTAAGAATAATCATTTAGAGAATTTTAAATGAGGTAAACTAAGTCTTGGGGGATAGTCTGGGTAGATTTTTCTTCCCCCCTTTTAATGGGTATATGTATGTGATATCCTGCAAAATAAGTTTAAGCTGTTTAATTTATTAGTAATGTTGCCCATTCCCAATGGAAATTCTAGATTTTATCAGTCTGTTCCTTTCTTCCCTTCTTTCTTTCCTTCTCCCTCCCTCATTGTTTTTTCTAAATAATATTATCACTGTGGGAGAATTTGTACCAGAATCAAAACTGGGAGTGGCCACACTTTACATAGCACATTTCTTTGCAAATTTCTAATTTCTTTTTTTCCTCTTCACTAAATTCATTGGGGTGACATTGGTTAGTAAAATTATATAGGTTTCAAGTGTACATTTCTATAATACATCATCTATATATTGCAGTGTGTATTCACCACCCGGAGTCAGTCTCCCTCTGTCACCATATATTTGACCCTGTTTACCCTGTTCTACCCCTCTCCACCCTTACCCTCTGGTAATCACTAAACTGTTCTCTGTGCCTATGATTTTTTGTTTGTTTGTCTTGTTTGTTGTTGCTTTCAGTTTTATATCTGACATATAACTGAAGTCATGTGATTCTCAACTTTTTCTGTCTGATGTATTTTGCTTAACATGATAATCTCAAGATCCCTTTATGTGGTCACAGGTGGCAGTATTTTATCTTTTCTTATAGCCGAGTAGTATTCCATTGTATATATGTACCACAACTTCTTTATACACTCATCTTCTAAATGGCACTTTGCATTTCCCTAATATTTAGTCAGGTTAAGCATTTTTTCATATATCTGTTGGCCATTTGTATGTCTTCTTGGGAGAAGTATCTGTTCAAGTCCTTTGCCCATTTTTTGTTGGACTTTTTGTTGTATTTGTTGTTGTTGTGTTGTACAAGCTCTTTATATATTTTGGATATTAGCCCCTTATCAGAGGTATTGTTTGTAAATATATCTCCCATTCGGTTGGTTGCCTCTTTGTTTTGTTGGTGGTAATTTTTGCTGTAACAATTTTCTAATTTCTTAATAAATGGCATTAGAACCTAGGGTGTTGAACAGGAAATTAATATAGCAAAGAGAAAGAAATATTTGGGAAAAAATGAGTACATGGATTAGTCATGGGATGGGCTTTTATGGAACTGAATATTAAATAGTTTTCCTGGATTTTTTTTCTTCTCACTCCCTGATAAATTGATCATTTAAAAATTTCTGAAAGTCATGAGAAATTTTTATTTCTGAAATTTTCTATATTGCTGGTAATAACTTTGGCTTAAAATATTCACATATATATTTAACTTAAGAAGGAAAGGGATATGGGAAGCTTATTTTTTATGTGATATATTACAAAATGCATGGATATTATATAAGAAACACTTTTCTGCCATCAAGAAAATCGAGTTGGGAAAAAAATAACAACAGTTAAATTGTGAATATCATTCAGTTTAAACCTTGATTCCATATATTTTAAATAGGACTACTAAGCCTGGTGTTACATCTTAATATATTTTGATATATTGGTAACGTAGTATGGGGAAAGGAAGAACAGTTTCTCTGTAATATTTGAGGATTTTTGGTTAAGAGATTTTTATCTTTGACATACAAAATACCCTAGGCTAGTTTAGATAAAACTTTACAATATTTCATCTCAACTACAGAAATTTTAAGGAGCAAAAATCAATCACATAGTGATACTAAATACAAGTATAACAACTTTTTTTTCTCTCCAAACTAGGTTACTATAGTATGTATTGCTATTTTTATGTAGATATTTTAAAGAAATAATCAAGGATATGATTTCTTCTTTATTTTCATTCTACATTTTTACTTTTTAATATTGTTCATTACATTAACAATTTTTTAAAAGTTAAAGTGTTTATGGGTAGCTAGAAGCATCACTGTAGGACTTGGAAATGTTACATGGGTTCCTGAGTCTTGGCTATGTTATATTGATTTAGTTACAAGGTATCTAAGCACACAGTGCCCTTTCTACTCTTAAGAAGTTGAAAAGCTTTTCCCATGCAGTTAATGTTGCAACTTTTAGCCCAATCAATATTTAGTTAGCAGCTCACAGAAATGGTGGTAAGCCTCATTCTACACCAGTATTTTAGATAATAAAATGTTAAATCATTTTTTGAAGCATAACAAGATTTCCATTGCAGATTTAATGTGACAAGATAGTATTTTATACCATTTTTATTAGCAGTATAAAAAATGGTGAGTAATAAATTCAGATATAGTGCAGACAGACTTAGGCTGTCAGAAGTACCGGGTGGCTTTGTCTGGTTATTAGAGCACAAAACTGGTAGGTAGAATACATGGAGAAAATATTTTTCTTCCTGACAACAAATGACAGATATTTTAGGGTATGATTTTACACTTCTTTTTTTCTGTGATATTATTACCACTCTTATAGAACACATTTTTCAGAAGGCTTAATTATGACATAATATGCATATAAAATACCCTCAATTTTCATAGAAATTGGACATTTACTAATATTCTTATGTCACTTTATAGACACCTGGAAAGGAGGAACATTATGTTATACATTCTTTTATTTTTCATGGTACCTAGAAAAATATTTATTGACTAGCACATATTTGGTATGCAATAAAAGTTGCTGAAAGAACGTGAGGCAGAGAACTGCTAACTAGAGCAACTGAAAAAAGGATAGAACCATGATCCCTGTTTTACATGGTATAGAAGATTTAACTTGAATAGTAGACCTAATAAAAATGTTAACACAATAAAGGTTCCAGAAGAAAATATATAATAAGTAAACAAAGGTTTCTAAGACAGGTCACAGGAAGCACTATGAAAAAGAATTATGACATGTAGGACTTTATTTATTAAAATTAAAATCTTCTGATCATCAAAAGATACTATTAAGAAAATAAAAAGTCAAGACTAACTGGGATAAAATATTGTTAAATTATATATTTAAATGGACTCATATCTAGACTGCATAAAGACCCCCTAATCTCAACAATAAAAGATGAACAACACAAAATGTGAACAAATTATTTAAAAGCACATTTCACAAATGATGTATATGCTATTGGTTCTGTTTCTCTGAAGAACCTTTACTAATGCACTCCTGTTACAACAACATGGATGGCATGGATGCAACATGCAGGTGAAAGTTACTGGGCACAAAAAGGCATTCCCACTTATATAAAGTCTGTATAGCTGGTGAGATCTTAAATTAGCTTTAGCAATTTGAAAATAAGATGGTTTCCCTGCCACATCCCCTTTTTTTGAAACGGGATCCCAACTAAGAGATTGTTATTCTAATGAATAAGACATATTTCAACAGAAATCTAGTGTGATTCTATATATAACAGTTATTTCTACATACTGTTTATTCAGTTTTCAGCTTTATTGGGCCATACAGCCTGTTCACAATATTTAATTAGGCATGACTTGGTATTTGAAACATGCCATTTTCTGGCTGGGACTAGGACTTGATCATATGACCTAGGTTCAGTTAACTGGATTGTTTCCCTTGAATTTTGAAACTTCAAGGAATGAATAACAGATACAAGAACAGAAAGAAACTGTTATTGGTGGGGAGACACGAGTGCACCATATCAGCAAAGTGTGTTAGTGGCAGCAGCTCTAGCGTCATCATCCTGAACTGACTCTTCCTGTGGTGGTTCTTGGCATTTCTTTGCTTACCTTTATTTTGGCCCATTTCCCAAGCCTGGTTCTCTAGTTTTTCCATAATTCAGTGTGCTACCCACTAGTCTTCTAATGCATACATTTTCTACTTAAGTTAGCCAGAGCCAGTTTTGGATATTTGCAACCAAGCATCCTGATTGTACAGTTAGATAAACTTCAATACAGTTGAGCACATACGTTTTTTGTTTGTTTGTTTTTTAAAGGCATCTTATTTTTTATTATTATTATTTTTTAATTGGAGGAACAGTATGTTTTTCCAGGACCCATCAGCTTCAAGTCAAGTAGTTGTTTCAATCTAGTTGTCGAGGGCACTTTTTCCAGGACCTTTCATCAGCTCTAAGTCTCCTAGTCAGGTAGTTGTTTCAATGTAGTTGTGGAGGGCGCAACTCAGTGGCCCATGTGGTTATCGAACTGGCAATCTTGGTGTTATGAGTGCTGTGCTCTAACCAACTGAGCTAACTGGCCACTCTGCGCATGTAAGGTTCAAGAAATACTTTAATTGATTGGATGTGGATAACTCTCACATCTCTATCCACAACAATATTTAAATGTCTTGTTAGTTTGCTCATAACTGCAGTTGTCTGATCTAACTATATAACAGCATTTCTCCTTGTGTTGCCGTGTGCCATCTGCATGAATATCAAGGAGGTGGAGGGTAGGAAGGTGGTGCTTGCTTCCCAGGCTTAGTCCTAGGTATTGTAACAGGTTTACTGCATCTCAATTTTTAACAAGTTCTGGGCTCATGTCAAAGATTGAGATACACTACAATATATGTGGGTTTACTAGCTTTGATTTCAAAGTAAATTATTTTCCTATGATTTTAGTCTTAGTGCAGATACATATAAATAGGACATTTGTTTTTTAATACACCCAAAAATGTGCTATTTGTGAGTAGCCCGATGATAAATAATAAAAGGTCTTTAAAACACAGCAGTGTGAACTGTTTAAGGATTAGGAGATAACAAAAGTGGATTTAGGGTTGCCCAAATTGCTCTTACTGAACAGGTTTCAGGAGGAAAGCTGACCAGCTGTTTTCCATCTCTACTGAAGTTAGAGTAAATACAAGTAGACTGTTCTTGGAATAAATGCCAGAAGTTGGGGATAAGAGGGGTAGAGGAAATGGCTTCCATAAATCGCTTTAAATGTGGGAAAGAATACCAGGATAATGTACAGGTGGACATTCTTACTAAAAAACGATGAAGTGGCTTAAATTATCTACTCAATTTCCTCAGGATCTGAGAGGAGCACCCAACTTCTTAGCAGCCAAAGAAACTGTATTAAGAAACACATTTACCACTAAATTGTTACTGAATTTAACGGAGGTCGATGAATGGCTGGTAAAAGGAGGCTGTTTCTTGATGCTCTGAAAGCAAAACCAGTTAAGAGGTTCAGCAAATCTCTAATTATAATTGAGCATTTAATGCCACTATAATTAAAGCCATATCATAATTTCCATCACAAACTAATATTTTACATGGGTTCAACTCAGCTGTAAAGGCCCATTCTGGGCTGAAAGTTGGCATATAGGGCTCAGGAACTCAGCTGGGAAGGGGGCAAAGAAGGGAGATTTTGAAGAACTTATTTACTGAACTGTAAAACACAAAATATAGCCATTAAAATCTGTTGAGGAAGTAATAAATAATATTCTTTCAAAATCAGTATGCATAGCAAACTCTACGTGCCAAAGCCATGGTGAAAGACAGCATTTAAGTGATACATATTGGAAAACAAAACAAAACAAAAAAAACAACTTGAAGTGAAGGATGAGTTTTTAATCCTGTGAGTACTGTCTATTTTGCAGGGAATATTTAGATGTTGCTAAAAACATAGTGTTCTTAAATATTTATTTGCCCAAGAAATTTAGATGATTCCAATGAAACTGCAAAATGTACACCAGCACAGTGGGGTTAGTTACAAAGAATGTTATATCACTTTTTTCCCTCAGACTCCTTTGATAGATGACTTTAATCTAAATTCCCTCATTTCTATGAATGTTAGCACTTTCTTAAAAACATGACTTTATGTGTGTTAATAATGATATAAAGACTTTCCGTGATATGGAAATATTTATTTTATACATATTCCAGTTTTCTACCCTAAAAGGTATAGCTAATAACTCATGAAGGAAATAAAAATGACAGTAAGACCTACTATGCACCAGAAACATGTATGGGGTATGGGGGCTCATTTTCAACTTTATAATAATTATACTTGGAATTATTTTTATTTTTTATTGTATTTACATTAAAATATAATTGACTATAATTTTATTGCTTTAATTTACATTACTTTGTGATTATTATTATTTTTTGCTATAGGAACTCAAAGCTCTTTGTTTTTAGAGTGTGGTAATGCTACTTAATTAAGGCTCAGTTTTCTCATTCTCATCTAATCTATAACTTGGTTATAGTCAAAATTATAAAACCAAGTAAGAAATCTGAATTGAAAAGCCATTTCAGATAACTTTCATATGAAGGAAAATAAATGATATATTCAATATATATTGACAAATATTAAAAGGATAATTACCAAGCTGATAAACATGATTAGAGACAGAAAACAAGTAGACAAGAACCAAGTTAATAAAGTGACTTTCAATTTACATGTTACTTTTTACATTTCATAGGGAGAATGTGTTTTTGTATTATTGTATATTTAAATGAATTTAATAAAAATGGAAAGAAATACTTGGTTTAGGAAATCTAGTAATGAAAGGAATAGAATATATGAAGTTAAGTTGTACACATGGAATAATACCATCTGTCTCCTTTTATTTGCACCTGCATTTATGGTTCAAATGACTTCTCAATATATGTTAACTCAATATGGATATAAAAACCTATTACACAGAATAAAAACACTCCATTGATATAATAAATTTCCACATAGTAATCCAAAAATATTTTGTATCTTGTGTAAACCTAGCCAATAAACTTCCTGCCAGTGGGTGCTATATTGCAATTAGGAGGGAAGAGGTGGTTGCAGATAATGGATTGGACACATCTTGTGGCTCTATCCTTTTCTAATACATCATTCCTCCCATATGTGTTCCAAACTGTCCTTGAGTCGGCTACCTTTGTCAGGGTGTTATTCCAGTAACAAACTCTTAGGAATGCTGACCTAAGAAGCAGCTCTCACTGTCTCTAAGCTACCAGCAGGAGGAAGGTGGCAGTTATTATAAGTAAGCCTAGAAAAAGTGAAAAGTAGATTTCAGAGGCTATGGACATAGGTGGGGGGTCTGTGAAATAGGTCCAAGCCTAGTTGGCCTGAGTTGAGCATCTATTACTCTACAAAAGCTTTCTGATAGGGAAATTGCCATTCATGTTTCAGTTTAGACAGAGATATCAAGATAGTCAAATAACATGCAGATAATCAAACACAAGAACTGGAAAACCTCAAGCAAGCCATAGCAGAAACGGGAAAAAAAAATTAGTATGGAAACATCAAAGGACATCCTAACCAACTCCTCATTCATCCAGTCAGTTATCAGTCGATGAACACATACTGAGAACCTACTCTGTGTCATTTGTGATACCAGGGCTGAGGATACCAAAAAAAATCAGCTATTATGTGAATTTAATATTTAAGATAGTTTAAAAACACATTCTCTCACTCTAATTAGAACTTCCTATTGCAGCCTTTGTTTTACCATCTTTATTAAATATTGCTACCCCAGCTTTTTTTCCTTTTCCATTTGCATGGAATATCTTTTTCGATCCCTTTACTTCCAGTCTATGTGTGTTTTTCCATCTGAAATGGACCCATTGTAGGTTGCATGTGTACAACATATGCATATATGTAATACATTTTTATTGTGTGTTTTGATTGGCACATTTAGTCCACTTACATTTAAAGTAATTATTGGTAGGTATGTAGTTATTGCCATTTTATTAATTGTTTTCTAATTGTTTTTGTAGTTCTTCTCTATTCCTCTCTTATTCTCTTGCTCTCTTCTATTGTATGGTGATGATTTCTATAATGTTATGTTTGGTTTCTTTCTCTTTATTTCTTTTATCTCTTTATAGATATAAAAATCGACATCTCTTATAGACTTTTAGTTTGTAGTTACTATGTGCTTCATATATACCAAGCTATATTTATAGCAGTGTAGTTTAAGATGAAATTTGCTTAAGTTCAAACACATTCTAACATAACTATAATTTTTACTCAGCCCCTTCACATTTATGTTTTTATCATTTTTTACTTTTTTTGTGTGTATGATCATGTGTATCCCTTAATTTATTTTTGTAATTACATGTGTGTCTTTTAACCTTTATACTAGCTTTATTCTTTGTTGATACTCTGCTTTAACAATTTGCCTTTGTCAGTGAGACTTTTTTCCTTTCCTATATCTTCCTTTTCTTATTTTTGATAATTTCTTCTTAAAGATGTCTCCTTAAACAGAGGTTCTCAACCTGTGGGTCGCGACCCCTTTGGGGGTCAAATGACCCTTTCATATCAGTCGCCTAAGACCATTGGAAAACAAAAAGATATTTACATTACGATTCATAACAGTAGCAAAATTACAGTTATAGAGTAGCAACGAAAATCATTTTATGGTTGGGGGTCACCACAACATGAGGAACTGTATTAAGGGGTCACGACATTAGGAAGGTTGAGAACTGCTGCCTTAACATGTCTTATAACACTGGCTTAATGGTGATGAACTGCTTTAGATTCTAAATGACAGCTTTGCTGGGTAGAGAATTCTTGGTTGTAGATCCTTGCTTTTCATCTCATTGAGTATTTTGTGACAGTCCCTTCTGGCTGACAGTTTCTGTTGAGAAATCAGCTGAAAATCTGATTTACCTAATTAACTGCTTTTCTTTTGCTACTTTTAGGATTCTTAGTCTTTAACCTTTGGTATTTTAATTATGATGTGTCTTGGTGTGGGCCTATTTGGGTTCATCTTGAGTGGGTCTTTCTGCATTTTCTGAACTTATATGTCTACTTACTTTGCCAGGTTAAGGACATTTTCTGTCATTATTTCTTAGTTCTTTTAGCATTCTTATAATGTTTTGAAATATGTATCTGGTAGATTGCTTGTCTCCATTTTGTTTAGTTCTTTTTCAGGAGTTTTGTCTTATTCTTTCATCTTGGACATATTTCTTTGTCTCCTCATTTTGGCTGACTTCCTCTTCATCTCTCTGTGTTAGGTTGAGCTACTATGCCTCCCTGTCTTACGTATTAGGTGGCCTGTGTGCTTCAGTGGCATAGTCTCCCTCACCACCTGAGCTGGCTGCTCCAGGGATGTCCCTTATATGAGTTGTGTATGCCTTCCTGTTGGTTTGAGTCTGGATTGCTCTTGACACTCCATGTATGGGATTGACCCTCGTGCTGACTGGCTATGAGTGCTAGTTATGATTACATCAGACAAGCTTTTCTGCACATTCTCACCCCTTGGAGCAGGAGTCACTTTAGCAGGGCCCTAGTGACAGCCAAATGTACCCATCCAGTGTGTCATTTGTGGAGCTGTTTGGGTTGTGGTCTATTGTGGTGTGAAGCTGGCTACCAAGTGTGTTGGTTCTGGGACCTCTAGAGAGGGGCTCTGGTGCAGTCAAGGTCAGCCACCACTTGTGCCTGTCTGAAGGTCATCTGGTAGGGCCTACAAAGTGATCTAGTGTTAGTTGCCACATATGCTGGGCTTGTAGGTGCTTGGCAGGGGCTATTTTGCCAATAGTCTGGCTGCTATTAGTGCTGGGCTTGAGACCCTTTGGCAGGCACCATGTCGTCAGCTGAGGCCAGCTGCCACTTGTGCTAGGCTTGTGGCCACTTAGTTGAGGCTATGTTCTAAGCCAAGATTATCCACGCTTATTCCAGGCTTGAGACTACCTTATGGAATTTACAGTGGAAGTTGAGACTGGTTGCTGTTTGTGCCAGGCTTGGGTTAGCTTAGCAATAGGTACAGAGCACACTGAGACCAGCTGCTGCATGTTTTGTGTTTGTGGACATGTGAAAGATTTTAGGAAAGTCTGTGGCACTAGCCTAGGCACCCTGCTTGTGTGAAGAAGCTGCTGGAAGTGGTTTGGCTGGGTGCACCAGTTGGGTGGGGCAGGTTTCAAGGAATCACCAAGGCAGGACCAATGGTTGTAGCCAGTTGATGGAAAGCTCAGATTTGGCACCCACTTGCTTGGGCAGTCTAGGAAGCAGTGAGGGGGGGACTCAACAAAAGGATAATGGTGCCTGCCAACATTTCATTCCCTGAAGTGGTCTTTCTTCACCCCTGCCCTTCCAGACCTCCCCTGAAGCTAGACAATTTAGTTCCTCCTGGTATGTCCATGGCATTTTGCAAGCTACTGACTCCACACTGGAGCCCAGAGTGAGTGAGTTTATGAGCATGTGAGTTTATGGTTGGGCTCTTTAAGACATGCAGCACGTAGGTCTCCAGCAGCTCTCCATCTCACTCAAACACAATTGTTGGTGGTTTTCACAGGAAGATGTTATGGGTATTCCTCTTCCAAACACTGAAGGCCTGGGATAGGGAGCCTGGTGTGGGGCTGGGACCCCTTGCTCCTCAGGGGGAATCACAGCATCCACGATAACTTGCCTAATTTTTAATTGACACACCATGGGTATGGGACCTGCCTGTTCCACATCTCCACCTCTCCTACCAGTCTTACTGTAGCTTCTTCTTTATAGCCTTAGTTATAAGACATCTGTTCATCTAGTCTTCAGGTGATTCTCAGTGATAGTTGTTCTATAATTTAGATGTAATTTTTATGTAGTCATGGGAGGAGGCAAGCACAGTGTTTCCCTATTCTGCTCTCTTGACCAGAAGTCCTCAAATAATCAGGAATTGGAAATTTCACATACCAAATTTTTAAATCAGAATTCATAAGCTTGGAAAAGTACACGTCTGTCAACTATATTTAGAAATCATTCATAAAAATTGAAAAATAATGTTTATAATATCAACATTTGCATCATAGAAACATAGCTTACATGTCAAATTTCCCTTGAACAAGTAATCTTATTAAATGGGTGCTCTGATCAGTAAATAATGAAATTATTTTTAAAGTGAGTTTATATGAATTTCTAACCACCTAAGTAATTAAATAATAAAACATAGACTAAGGAACTTACAAAGATTATTAAAAAAGGATTCAGTAAAATTTCACATATTTTCAGAAAAATTTTACACCAGTATATTAAATTATGACACCACTCAAGCTTATACATATCTTTAGTTATTATTTTATCATTCACAGATACCACTACTGAATACCAGATCCTAATATTGTCAGGGTTTGTGGTGTAACAGTCTCTTCCATGAGGTCTGATTTTCTACCTGATTGTGGCTCTGGGAGTAAGGTACTAGAAATGGGTATCATTTAAGTTTTATAGACTATTCATGAAAGCTTACAATAACCAGCTGGATCCTGTAAACTGCACAGTGGGTGATCAACTATATTTACCATCATCTGTGTAAACAAAATGTATACTTTCATTTCAGGTTTACTAGCAAAACTCATTATCAAAATATTATATAATCTTTTTACTCCAAGACAAATAAAATAAAGGCTCAGGAAACCACGCAAACATCATATCCATACTTTTGGGCATTTCAAAATAAATAGATTTGTTTTAGAAGCCCAGACACTTGAAGCATATTCTCCATTTATATTTTTGTGCTGACATAATGATGACTTTCTGCTTTCTATAGAAGTTATTACAGTGAATGATAATGAAGGAATTCTCTCTTTTTAAGTTGTTCAAGCATTTATAAAAGATTCACTAGAAGTGCTAATAGACAAGTACCTTTTTAAAATAAAATTTCAAAATGGTAAAATCATGACACTCATCAAATATTAATTGAGCATGTGTCAAAGATTTTAGTTAACTCATTCATTGAGGCAATAAGTAATATGTTACAATCTATTGGAATGAGAATTTGACATAGATTTACTTCTACTGGGCAATGTACATTTGCAATGTCATGGACAGAAATCAGTTGTATTATCAGTTCTCTACAATTTTACTTTTATGCCCCATGTCAGAGGCAATTAAAAATGCATACCTCTATAGAATCAGATAATCCACAGTGACACCACTAGTCAATGTGAGCATTTCACTGAAAGGATAATCAGCATTATCTTTTGCCCTTTCCTAAGTCAGACAATTTTTCTTGACAACCTTGTCTGTTTTGTTCACTGCATATATACCCAGTGCACAGTATTTCACTTTTCCCTTTGTGATTAATAAATATTTACTGAATGAATAGGTGAAAGAGTTCAAAGAAACTGGATAACACCTTTCTAAAAAAATAAAAAAGAAACCTAAAGAAACAAGGCAAGACAACCTCTACTTCTAGAATCACAATGTACAAATCATTTTAGTAATCAAATATATCTCTTACATATCAGGTATCTTAAAGACAAAATTATAATATAAATATATGTGTTTGAATAAGTAACCCAAGAGTTTGGATCATTTGCAATTATTTTATTATCTAAAGGTTTTTACTGATGAAATGCCTACAAGCCCATGGTTTATATTACACTAACAGTGAAATTCCTGGTCAGAAATCATTCATCTTTGTTCATGTGCCACTTTCTTTTCTCAGAGTCATTGAGGTCAGATACAGTCACATTCTTTCAAATAGGCATTTTTATTTCACAAAGTTCAAACAATTTTGCATTGAACTTTCATTTCTTAATCAGAGAAATCAAATGACAGGGATAGAAGAGTGAGGAGAAGAAAAAGTAAGGGGCAATGAAGGCTTATTATTTAGGTTTAATCAAAATGGCTCTCTACTTCTCCCTTGAATCCTCCTCTGGTGATAACTCAATATTTTGGTGGTGAAATGACCTTTTTCTCAATATAGGTTCTGTTGAAGTTCTTTTATTATGCATTTGGCAAAAGTCAGTTTTGGGTGGATTCTATAAACTTCAAATTGATCAAATAAACGAATACAAGAAAAACACCCATTTGACATCAGCTACCTAAAAAAAATGTCCAGATGTATGTGATTCAAATTCATACATGAAGGTTGGGTTTTGAAGTTGAATTTGAAAACTCATCTGTTTGAATAATATTTAAATAAGCAAAGATAATGCTTTGTGATTGACACTTTTCATTTGATGGATAGTCTTAATTTTTAGGGTTTTTTAGTTGCTGGTCCATAAGTATTGTCTAAATTTATCTATGGTACAGTGTAGCACTACATTTTTAAAGAGAAAATCCTCCATGGATGTCATACATTTGAATTAGATTTTCTCAGAGATATGATATATTACTTCTTTTAAAATGCATCATAATTATTATTCACTGAGTGTCTTATATAGTATTTGTGGAGACAGATACTTAGATATGATTAATTACTATTAATTCAGATTCATTAAATAAGAGTTTCTGAATTAAAATGTTAGATATAATTCTTCAAAAGAAAATCTTTCCTTAATACTGGTAAATAAAATATTAAACAATATATTTATATGTGGGAGATGAAATAGAAACATTTTCTTGTGGCATCAAGATGATGTCATGTTTCTTTTATTTGTAAAATATTAGGAACAACTTTTACATTTTGAACATCAAGAGCACTTAATATTCACAACAAAACATAAAAAAAACTTTTTGAAGCAACAAAGAAAAGGCCATAAATAAGTCTTTTACACATTGATTTTTATAAAAGCATTTTCCTGTAGAATCAATAGATACATAAAGGAATAGAAGACAATTGATTTTAAAGTTTGAAAAGGGAATTTATGAAGACTGCAGTCTACAACTATAGTATGTCAATACTCCTTTGGGTATTTTTACAAGGGTTTGGGTATTAAATAAAATTCTTTGGGAATTTTGAGTTAAAAAGTGTCTTGTGGAACTGTATTACATTCTACTAATTTGAAACATGACTACATCTTGAACTTTGAATTGTTAGATATAGAATATTGGATTCAGGGAAAGAATAAAGAATATGTATTTATTCAGACTCCTCAGGATGATTGAGGTATCACATATCTTTTAAAATATTTTAATATGTGGATATGGTTTAAGAATATACTAAAACTGCAGTACTCAATCTGTAATGGTTGTAATGTGCTAACAAGCTTAGGCACAGCAAAAGAAACCATTGACAAACTAAAGAGGCAACCAACCAAGGAGAAGACATTTGCAAACAATACCTACAATAAGAGGCTAATATCCAAAATATATAAGGAACTCATACAACTCAACAACAACAAAAAAATCCAATTAAAAAGTGGACAGAGGTCCTGAATAGACATTTCTCCAAAGAGGACATATAGATGCCCAATAGACATATGAAAAGATGCTCAACATTACTAAGCATCAGAGAAATGCAAATAAAAACCACAATGAGATATCACCTCACAGCTGTTAGAATCACTATCATCAACATGACAAATAATAAGTGTTGGAGAGGCTGTGGAGAAAAAGCAACCCTCGTTGGTGGGAATGCAGACTATTGCAGCCACTATGGAAGGCAGTATGGAGGTTCCTCAAAAAATTAAGAATAGAATTACCACGTGACCCAGCAATCCCTCTTCTGGATATCTACCCCAGAAAATGTGAAAACATTTATCTGTAAAGATATATGTGCTTTGATGTTCATTGCAGCTTTATTTACTGTGTCCAAGACATGGAAACAACCAAAGTGGCCTTTGATAGGTGATTAGATAAAGAAGACGTGGTGTATATACACAATACAATACTACTCTGCCATAAGAGAAGATGAAATAGTGCTATTTGCGATAACAAAATGGATAGATCTTGAGATTATTAGGCTAAGTGAAATAAGTCAAACAGAAAAAGTTGAGAACTACATGATTTCACTGATATATGGGATATAAAACTGAAAGAAACAAAGGAAAAAAGACAAACAAAGAAACAAAAACTCAAAGGCACAGACAATAGATTAATGGTTACCAGAGAGTAAAGGGGGAGGCGGGTGGTAGATGAGGGTAAACAGGGTCAAATACATGGTCATGGAAGGAGAACTGACTCTGGGTGGCGAACACACAATATGATATATAGATGATGTATTACAGAATTGTACACTTGAAACCTATGTAATTTTACTATTCATTGTCATCCCAATAAATTTTTATTAAAAAGAATTATATTAAATATTAGCATGAGTATCTAGTACCCCATTTGCAAATGCTTAAGTACAAAAACTATTTTAGTCTCCTATTATAAAACAAAAACAAAACAAACAAAAACAGTGTTTTGTATTATCTCTGGTGATTTGTAGTAATTTGGAGATATTTTCTGGGACCTTTGAGCATTTGTGGGTGATATAAAGGTAAGCAGGTGGGGTGATGGATGGATGGATGGATGCATGAGGAGAGTTGTGAAGTAGAGATGGAATGAGGGAGGACAAGAGAAAGAAAAAGAGAGATAAAGGAAGAAAGAAAGGAAGAAAGAAAGAGAAAGGGAAGGAAGGAAGGAAAGGAGGGAGGGAGGAAGGAGGAGAAAATACTAAGTTTTGATTAAAGGAAAGGAGCAAATGTTTAGTTTCTATATATTTTGTAACAATAAAAATGTTTTTAAAAAAGTTTGTTGAGCAACAGCTGTGCTTTACAGTATTAAAATTAAGGTAAAGACCCTTCCTTACACCCTAAAATCTAAAAGTTGCAAGCTGCATTTTTATGGGTCACAATTTGTTTACCTATATCTAATTTTGTGGTGATGTTCCACACTTATTCATTAGATTGAACCACTATACAAGCACTAGGCTCCAGATTAAAGAGGTAACAGATGCCATTGATGCTTCATTACATTTTTATTGTTGAATAATCAAATCAGTCATTTTTCAACAACACCTGTTCTTCCTGTAGAACTTCACATCTCGTGTACGTGTCCATGTTCCTTTCAAGCAAGCCAACAGTAGTTTTGGAGGGGGGGTAATTTACCATCTGATGGCTGACTCTAATCTCATGCTAGCCAGATCTCTTGTGTTTTATTTTTTTATGTTTCACAGTTTCATCTATTACAATTCCACACTATTCTCCGCTAACATTGTCTGGATATTTACTTTTATTTTCTGTTACCTAAACTTTAGCAGTAGTATCTCCCCATCTCTAATTTCAGCACATCCTTAAACTTTCTAACAGGTTTATATATAATTATGTTACCTCTGCCCTGAAACCTAAATATCACCCAAGGAATAAAATACCTTGATGCACCACTGAAGTCCTTCTAAGACTTGATACTTTCCTAACTTTCTTCCTTTTTCTATCAGTACCCCCATTCCCTACATGTCCTATTTTTAGACAACCCGATGCTCTTGGAATGGGATGCATTCCCCCTACCAAAGCCACAAAGCAAAAGTTCTGTCATTTAATCTTGTACGTTCAACATCAAGCATCCTAGTAATTGCAGAACTTAATAAATGGATAAAAATGCAAACGTTTTAAGAGAAAAAAAATCTCTAGGATAATAACACCTATTTACACCAACAATATGGGATACTCTAGACAAAATTATAAATTCTATTCTAAATAACATGAGCCTAGTGATGATTAATAAAGTATAGATAGCCTAGTATCACAAAATTGAAAACCTTGAGTTGCAGGGCAAGATAAAAATGAACAAGTACATGAAAAACTTGACCAGTGACTGTATATATCTGTTAATTTTTCAGAAAGTGCTTAACATGTATTATATTTCATAGCAGCTTTCAGAATTCTCCTTTTAAAAACCTTTTTTTAAATGTAATTATCTTTAATGTGATAATATAATAGTATCTGTGAAATTTCAAGAACTTTAGTGGACTTCAGTTTACAAAGAGTATAATGTACTTAAAAAATTTATGTTTTTGAGCAATAGTTAACCTCAAACATTATTAAAAGTTAACATTTATTTTTTGTTAGATATCTAGAACCATTTATTTGTATTCTTTTGAATATTTTGTCCTAAACAAGTGGAAAGAACATAAACAGTCATGATTATTTTAGCATTACTTAAAAACAACAGAAGAAAATCAATAAAGTATCAAAAAAGGACTAAACAGAACAGAATACAAGATCTGACAATTACGTTTGTGATCTCATCCTAGAAAAAGTGCTACTTAACTCACTGCTGAATATCACTATGGCCACCTTCGAAGCTCCCCCCTTGGGAAGCTATGCACCAACGCCAGTGCCTAGTCCACCCTTCAAAGCAATTTTGGAACTCTTTTTCTGAAATGGCCATCAGAGTAGTCTTCGTATTATGCTTGATGTCCTGAATGTCATCAAAATGTCTTTCTTTAAGTATTTCCTTTATCTTCGGGTAAAGAAAGACATCATTGAGGGCCGGATCAGGTGAGTAGGGAAGGTGTTGCAATACAGCTATTTGTTTACTGGTAAAAATTCCCTCAGACAGTGCCGTGTGAGCTGGCGCATTATCTTTTTCATTCAGCCTTTTCAGCACTTCCAAATAGTAAACTTGGTTAACCGTTTGTCCAATTTGTACAAATTCATAATGAATAATTCCTCTGATATCAAAAAAGGTTAGCAACAGCATTGCAACGAGTTCTCAAACTCAATTGTCAGACCTGGTATATAAACGACAGAAAATATTTTTAGTCTTCTTGGAATATTGGACAATGAAAAGTAAATGAAAGATGTAGCGGAGAAAAAGGCAATATTCTTTTCATAAAATGTTGAAAGCTAGAAAAGGAAATCAAAGGGAGAAAATTAACTGTCTTAAGTTTTTTTGCCTTATACCATCATGAAAATGTGAGTATTGCAATCAAGGATTTTAATTCTTGTGGAGAAATAAGTATGTTTGTAAAATATCAAAAGATTTTACTTATTTTAATGAAGGAACAACTATTATATGGTTTATCTTTGATTATAGACAAAAAGTAAAGCTTTAAAAAATTGATATTTTTGCAAGAATTACTATTAGATTACGGTCTAAGTTTTTAAACCTTGAATACAAATTGGCAGGGGATGTCACAAAATACATTAAACTTGAAATAAATGCCTTTAGGCTAAATGTAACAAGATTAAAAAGTATACAAAATAAAGGACAAGAAAAAAATATTGCAAAATCATATATGAACACTGTTAAGTCCTTCCAGGTAAAATCATATTTCTTCATTTAGTTAGATAAATATAATTATTTTAATGAAAGAAATTTAGACATATTTTAAATGTACACAGAAAATATGGAAATTTGAAACCAAAATAAATGTTGAAAATAATATATTCATTATTTCATTCACTTAAGGGAATTTTCATGTGGTCATATGTTTCAGGCACTGTGTTAACCAGTGAGACTATCACCTCCCATGCACATGTGTATACACCTATCCATGTATCTATTTTCATATGCATAGAAACATGCACACAAACATACACATTTCATTTTTTTCAACATATAATAACGAATGTATATAGGGATATACTGGCATGCACATACATACTCATGCATATAGACACATTCACACAATAAATATGCACACATATATCTACTCACATAGATGCATGCATACACACACTCTTATCTACACAAACATACACACATGCATGCACAAAACCACAACTTGGATTAAGTACTATTAGTGAAGTAAACAAAGACTGAACAATGTATTCTGTAAGCATAGTTCATAGTATAGGCTAGTATTAACATGCTTTAATAAATACTGACAGATTTTAAGTTTGAAAAAACAAAAAAGGTCATGTTTTTTCTCTTGATTTCATGAAGAAATGTCAGATTTGTAATATTTATACTATATGTCTACATTGGCCAAGCAAAGTTGAGTATTTGTAAAAAATTTAAGGAATTTTCATAGGTTTATTAAAAATTTTAGAAGGTACATTGCATTACTATTTTTTATCTTTTAAAAAATAAAATCCTCTGTGCTGCTGAAATTTTTTTTTCTTTCTTCAGTGCTCCAGAGTTAAACACTAAATTGTTTTCAAAAGTCAAAAAAATAAAGATCCATGAAAACAACTCTAAATCATCTTTCTCATAGATCAGTAAACTTCAGTGTAATAATAGAAGTATTTTCAATACTAGATTAAATTATTTGACTTTAACCAGGTGCTTTATGAGATGCTGTGACAAAGTATCACGAATTGGGTGGCTTAAACAACAGAAATTTTACTCACAATTCTGGAGCCTAGAAGCCTGAGAACAAGGGTTTGGCAGGGCTCATTCCTTCAGAGGCATCTCTCCCTTCCAGGTAGCTTTCTTCTCTGTGTCTTCCCATGGTGTTCCCTCTTGTGCTCAGCTGTTCCCTAATTTTCTCTTATTATAAGAACATCAATTATGTTGGATTACGGACCATCCTAATCACTTCATTTTAGCATAATTACCTCTTTAACGAAGAACCTCCAAATACTGTCACATTTTTAGGTACTCGGGGATTGGACTTTAACATGTAAATTTTGGGTACACAATTCAGCCTATATGCATCAAGATAATTCAACTAATGCTATAGAGAGATAGATGTAAGTGTACTCAGTTGAACAACAATATAAAAACATTAGATCATATTTTATTGAAATTATTCAAATTTTCCATTTTTTGAGTTTGTTTTGAAGTCCTACATAATTCAGCCAATGTAATATATGCAATTAAGAGCTGATAATAGGCATCTTGAAAGTGAAGATACAATTTACATTTAACAAGTTCTATTAATCAACATAAAATATAGTTTTATTTTATTAGAATCCATAGTTTACTTAAATCTTTTTGTGTTGCACACGTCTGACATAAGAATACTGTCATATATCCACCATTGCAATGTCATGTAAAATATTTTCATTTCCCTACAAGTCTATTGTGTTCCACCTATTCAGCCCTCCCTCAAAACCCTGGCAACCACTGATCACCCCTACCCCAAACCTGTGACAACCACTGATGTCCCTATAGTTTGCCTATTCCGGAATATCATGCAGTTGAAACCATTCATTCAGTATGTATCTTTTTCAGACTTTTTTTTTTTTTCATTTAGAATTGCAGCAGATCCTATAATAACATTGTTTCATTCAACGTTTTTTAGTGATAACATTGATGAGATATTGTAAGGACTTAACTCTTGTTTATATCAATTAACCCAAGGTATAATTGGTTTTGTTATCCATAGTGTTGACGAAAGTCATAGAACTTACTGTACCCATTTAAAGTTTCTCCATATCTCTTCTTGGTTTGATAGTTCATTTCTTTTTATAGCTGGGTAATATTCCATTATATGGATATAAGTTAATTGATTTATCCATTCACCTTTTGAAGGCCATTGGTTGCTTCTAGGATTGACAATTATGAATGATGCTGCTATAAATATTTGAAGATTTTTGTATGGACATAAGTTTTCTAATAAATTGAGTAAATAAATACCTAGAAGCCTGATTGCTGGATCTTATGGTAATTATATATTTAGTTTTGTTAGAATCTATAAAACTGTCTTCCAAAGTTGCTGTACCATTTTGCATTTTTGCCAGCAACAAGCAGGAGTTTCTGTAGCTCCACGTAATAGCCAGCATTCAATATTATCAGTGCTTTGGATTGTAGCCATCCTAATGGATGTGTAGCAATATCTCATTTTAATTTTTAATTCCCTAGTGCTATGATTTTGAGAATATTTCATATGTTTATTTTCCATCTGTATATATTCTTTGGTGAGGGATGTTTTCAGATCTTTTCCCCACATTTTAATTATTTTTGTAATTTTCCTTTTGTTCAGTTTTTAGAGTTCTTTATATACCTGGGGTGCCAAAAAAAATGTATATACATGACTAGTATTCATCTTTTGTTACTTGTATATATTGAGTATTACAATTTTAATAAAGTATTTTCCTTTCTTAAAATATGTATACATTTTGGGGACATATATATTATATATTTATCATATATAATATATACATATGATTTATACATATATATATATCACATTTTTCTTTATCCACTTATCTGTCAATGAAGGCTTAAGTTGTTTCCATAATTTGGCTATTGTGAATAATACTGCAATGAACATAGGAGTGCAGATATCTCTTCCAGATAGTGATTTCATTTCATTTGAATATATAAACAGAAGTAGGGTTGCTGTATCATACGGTAGTTTTATTTTTATTTTTTGAGTAATTTCCATACTGTTTTCTATAATGGCTATACCAATTTACATTTCCTCCAAAATGTACAAGGGGTCTTTCTTCTCCACATCCCTGCCAACATTTGTTATTTTTTTGTCTTTCTGATAATAGACATCATAACAGGTATTAAGTGACATCTTATTGTGGTTTTCAGTTACATTTTCCTGATGATGAGAAATGTTGAGTACCTTTTCAGATACTTGTCAGTCATTTGTATATCCTTTTTAGTAAAAATGTCTATTCAGATCTTTGCCCTATTTTCTAATTGGGTTATTTGATGTGTTTTTTTTCCTATTGAGTTGTAAAGATTCCTTATACATGTATGTATTAGTATGTGTGCATATATATATATATATATGTATTAATCACTTATCAGATAGATGGTTTTCAAAATTTTCTCCCATTCTTTTCCAATTTGTTATTTTTTCCCCCGTGCAGAAACATTTTAGTATGCTGTCGTTCCATTTGTCTATTTTTGCTTTTCTTCTGTGCTGTGCTTTTGGGGTCATATCCAAAAAATTACTACCCAGAACAATGCTGAAAATCTTTTCCCTACATTTTCTTTTCATTGTTCTATGGTATCATTTTACATTTAAGTAGTTTTCCACTTTGAATTGATTTCTGTATAGAGTGAGAAAAGGGTCCAATTTCATTCTTCTGCATGTAGAAATCCAGTTGTCTAACATTTATTGAAGGGATGGTCCTTTCCTTATTGTGTATGCTTGGAAACATTGCTGAGATGAATTAACTATAAATGCAAAGATCTGTTTCTGGGCTCTATATTCCATTTCATTGATCAATGTGCCTTTTTTATGCCAGTACCATGCTGTTTTGATTACTATAGCTTTATAATATAAATTTGACCCTTGAACAACAAGGGGGCTGTGTGTGCTGACAGCTCACACAGTCAAAACTCTATGTATAGTTTAAATCGGCCCCTCACTGAAAGTTGACTCTTGAACAATGTGGAACTTCATGCATCAATTGAATTGAACAGGTCACTTGAACTGTGCAGGTCAATTGAAAAGAGTTCATGTATAAATGGACCTGTGTAGTTCAAACCCTCATTGTTCAAAGGTCACCTGTATTTTAAATTAGAAAGAGTGATGCATCCAGCTTTGTTCTTCTTAATAAGATTGCATCAGCTATTTGCATTATGCTGTGTTCTGTGCATAAATTTTAGGATTTTTTTTTCCTATTTCTGTAACAAGTGCCCATTGTAATTTTGATAGGAATGAATTATATTATAGTGGTAGATATTTTTGTGCAGCGTGGACATTTAACAATATTAATTCTTCCAATCAGTGAACAGGGGAAGTTTTTTCATTTCTGTTTGCTTTAATTTCTTTCATCAGTGTCTTATAGTTTTCAGTGTGCAGATATTTTACCTTCTTGGTTAAATTTATGCCTAAATATTTTATCCTTTTTGATGTTATTATAAGTGACATTGTTTTCTTATTTTTTCTGATAGTTTGTTGACATTTTCTAGAAATGCCACTGATTTTTTTGTATGATGATTTTGTATCCTACAGCTTTACTGAATTTATCAGTTCTAACAGTTTTGTTTGATTTTGTAGAGTCTTTAGGGTTTTCTGTATAGATCATGTCTCTGCAAACAAAGACAATTTTATTTCTTCCTTTCTGATTTGGATGATTTTTATTTATGTTTGTTGTATAATTGCTCTGGCTACATCTTCCCATACCAGGTTAAATAGAAGCGACAAGAGTGACACCCTTGTCTTCTCCCTGATCACAGAGGAAAAGCTTTCAGCTTTTCACCACTGAGTATGATGTTAGCTGTAGACTTGTCATATACAACCCTAAATATGTTGAGATTCATTCCTTCAATACCTAATTTATTGAAAGTTTTAATCATGAAAGTATGTTGAATTTTGTCAAATGCTTATTATGCATTCACTAAGATGATCATATGATTTTTATCATTCATTTTGTTAATGTGGCATATCACATCGATTAATTTGTAGATGTTCAATCATCCTTATATCCAAGGTTAAATCTCACATGATTATCGTGTATGGCCTTTTTAATGTGCTATTGCATTTGGTTTGGTAATATTTTGTCAAGAATTTTTACATCTATGTTCACCAGAAATGTTTGCCTCTAATTTTTTTTCTTATAGGGAGGGCCCTTGTCTGGTGTTGGTATCAGGGTAATTTTGGCTTGTAAAATGAGTTTCAAAGTGTTCCCTCTTCAATTTTTTGAGAGTTTGAAAATGATTGACATTAATTCTTCTTTAAGTGTTTGGTAGACTTCACCAGAGAAGTTAACTGGCCTTGAACATTGTTTGTTGGAAAGTTTTGATTACTGATTTAACCTTCTTACTAGTAATTAGTCTGTTTAGATTTTCTATTTCTTCATGATTCAGTCTTATAGGTTGTATATTTCAAGGAATTTGTTCATTTCTGCAAGTTATCCAATTTATTGGCATATAATTGTTCACAGTATTTTACCATGATCCTTTGTGATACTACAGTAATTTTATTTTTTCTTAAAGTGTTTATTTCTATAGTTTTCTCTTAGAACTACTTTTTGTGCATCCCATAAATTTTGTATGTTGTATTTCCATTTTCATTTGTCTCAAGATATCGTTTCTTTTTGACCCATTAGTTTTTTAAGAGCATGTTGTTTAGTCTCTACATATTTGTGAATTTTCCAGTTTTCTTCCTGTTGCTGATATCTAGTTTTATACTATTACAGTTGGGAAAAAAATGCTTGATATGATTTTAATCTTCTTAAATTTGTTAACACTTGTTTTGTGGCCTAACATAAGTAATCCTGGGGAATAGTCTGTGTGAACCTGGGAAGAATGTTAATGCTGCTACTGTTGGATGGAATGTTCTAATAACATCTGTAAGGTCTATTTTATATAATGTGTAGCTCAAGTTTTGTATTTCCTTACTGATTGCTCACATGAATGATCTATCCATTGTTGAAAGTAGGGTTTTGAAGTCCCCTAATAATATTGTATGGCTGTCTATTTCTCCCTTCTAATCTGTTAGTATGTACTTCGTATATTAGGTGCTATGATGATGGGTGTATAAATATTTGCAAATGTTATCTCCTCTTGATGAATTAACCCCATCATCAATATATTATATAATGACATTCTGTGTCTCTTGTTCAGGTTTTTAACTTAAAATCTATTTTGTCTGACAGAAGCATAGGTACTTCTATTCTCTTTTGATTCCATTTGCGTGGAATGTTTTCTTCCATCTCTTCACCTTCAGCCTATGTGTGTTCTTAAAGCTGAAGTAAGTATCTTGTAGGCAGCATATAGTCAAGTCTTTGTTTTTAAATCTACTCTACCACTCTATGTCTTTTGATTAGAGAATTTAATCCATTTAAATTTAAAATGATTATTGATATGCAAATACTTACTATTGCCTTTTGTTCATTGTTTTCTGAGTGTTTTACAGATCCTTTGTTCCTTTGTTTCTATCTTCCTTTGTGATTTGATTACTTTCTTTATTTTTTATGTATCTACTATAGGTTTTTGCTTTGTAGTTACCATGAGGCTTACATAAAATATCTTATAGTTAAAGCAGTCTATTATAAGCTGATAACAACTTTACTTCAACTGTTTACAAAAGATCTACACTTTTATTTGATGTAATTTGTTATTTTTGTTATTTATTTACTTAAAATATGTTGAGATTTTCAGCTATATCAGTAATAGATATCTGGAGGAACATTTCACTGATAGGTATTTTTCACACATCTTCTCCAGTCACTCTACCAGATACATAGTCTTTCTCTGTTTTCCCTTTTTTCCTATTATCCCATAATTTCTTCTTAAACATTTTCTTTTACAAATATGCCCCACCCATACTTTTCCCTACCTTCCTACACAGAAGATAATAACTGATCCTCCGATGTGCTGCATATATATTCTTAGACACATTAAATACCACCTTAAAGTATATGCAAGTCCATTACACTAAAGATGTTAACTTTAAGCTAGGTCAAAGTAAATATTCTGTCATTTGTGAAATTCCTCTGTCTTGCAGATGTTATAGAAAATCATTTTAAAAACTTTTTCCTGTCATATATAATTTAATACAAAAATTTCAAAATGTAGTCAAAAGTAAAGTTCATTTATTCAAATTCTTTATTGATGAGGAAATTGAGGCTCTAGGCTACATAATTTTACTAACAGCTGTAGTATATACACTGTTCTTAACATGTACCATTACTCATAGTATTATCTTCATTTTACAGATGTGAAAACTGAAGCATGCTCACTTAATTTATCCAGGGTCATATCGCTGGCCAGTGGTGAATCAAAAAATTAAACCCATAAAATCTGTCCCACAGTTCTGGTCCCTAAACAATATGTAATACTGCATGTCTTCATTCATGTCTGCCTGTTTTTATTCTAGTGCTCTTTCTCTGGCTCCTAACTGTGTCTTATGGAGCTTAGTCAGGAAAAGAGAAGAATAAAAGTAAAAATTTCTTTGAATGAGATGTTGAATACATCTTTTCCCCACCTTCTTTCAGGAAACATAATCATTATTTATAAAACTCAGGTGAGTTGCACCCAGCCCAGGAACACATAAATGACAATTCCTAAAAAGGATCACTAACTAAGGTTGCTATGTAGCTCTCAATTCATGGGAAGGGCACCCAACTTTCCAGAAAGAAAGCAATATTCATTTTACTATTTGTCTTAAACATTATATATATATATATATATATATATATATATATATATGACTTAAACTTTAAAGCTAAATATGAGTATAGGTCCTTCTTACCAAAGAAATTGTGGGACCAATTACTCTTTCTTCCAAGTATCACAGATCTTATAAATATTTCACAAGTATGTACTACAAAGGGTCAACTTTTTCAAGGGCTTCATAACATATACTTAAATAATACTGATGCCAGTTCAATTGATTAAGGCAAAAATGACAACCAAATCTTCATCAAGTGACTTTGTTCTCTCACCTAAAGCTATTTTTATTACTTATTAACATAGAATTGGTTTGGCTCACTAACCTTGGCCTCTGAATTTCTCTCTTAGTTATACTGCGTTCCATAATGCTGTGGCAACGGAGATAGTGATGACTTGTGGCCTTTAATGGGAAGACTCCATTTCTTACTTGGGTCCTAGCTAACAATGGCTTAACCATTGCTCCTGGCATCTTCATGTTATCATGAAAAGTGTCTCTCCACCTCTTTGAATCAAGCAGTAACTCAGGAATTCCTGTAGACAATCTCACATCTCACAAGCTTGAATCAATTGTCAATTTATACTATACCCATTCTGTACATAATGTTCAAGCAGAAGGAAGTGTATTCATTATGGAAAGCAAGATAACAAAGAGAAAACATATTTTCGTGTTATTTGTGATTGAAGAAATTTTAATATTTATACATTTAAATGCCAGTTTCATTAGTATTTCGTTCCTTATCGTGAACTTGACACTTGGTTTTTTGCAAAGGCATTCTAAAATCTTTAAAGTGTGTCCTTATTTAACAGTTTAATATTAAAGAAGGAGAATTATGAACTTTGAAGCTCAAACACTTTTGTTATGAATTAGTCCTTTTAATATTTTCCCTTGATGGATGCCATGTTTTAAAATATCTTTGCTTATCAACCTGCATCAATTCATATTTTTCTTATTTTAAAAATTAAATATTTTATAACCAATAGAATATTTTGAGCATTATGAAAAATAGTGTCATGATAGTGAGTTGATATAAATCAGTCAAAATCAAGGAAGTTAACGTTTTACTTCATCATGTCACCTTATCTCTGATTTTCATTAAATATTTAAAAAATCTTGACAAGAACATAGAGACTTCTGTTACCAGTTTGACCATTTATGGACACCTGAAATCCCAGGCTGAAACCACTATTATTACAAAGGGAGTTTTACTTATTCTTGTGTTCTCATGATACCCTCCCTCCTTTAAAAGAAAAAAAAAAAGGAAAAAGAAAGCAGAAAATATTTCCACTGATTTTTTTTTTTCAATCAAGAAAGAAGTTGTGTAAGTAGTTGCTCAATTTCAGTTAATGTGAAATATCTAATTTTTTGAATCCTTTACTTTGGTGTTTTTAATGTCTCTGAATTCAAATTAACTAGATTTAACTACATGGCTCTAAATAGATAACCAAGCATATGAGCAAAATGAAAGTATAAAGGATTTTATATCCTTAGGCCAGTGGCTTATCTATTGGAGCATGTTGGGTCCCTGGTGTGGCACAAAAACACTTGATTTCACTCTTGCTTCAAAAAGAAATACTTCTGTATAAATGGTCCATGTAGCAATTTGATCATTGACAATTGAGGGGCCACTTTAAACGAGAGTAATACACCCAAGAGAGTCATGGTTTCCACCAAAAAAATCACAATAGGCTTATGCAGTAGTTTCAAGCACCAGCGGGAACAACTTCTTCATAGAGAAAAGCCTTAAAATGAAGTGTCATGTTCTCAAAGAACAAAATGTCTCCTTAGAATGAGCAAGTTGGTTTTGTTGAAAGTACAGAAAGTTTCTCCAAAAATATTGTGGCTGACTGACCTATTTGTAAGTCTCTTTTTCCTAATTCTTCTTCATCTCGACATACAATTTTATTATGAGGAGTATTTCAGTAATCTTTAAAATAGAAAACTTCATTCAGTGGGCTAAATTATATTCTGTACTCTATTTTAAAAGAAAATAAGCAATTCTTCTGTAAAGAATATGCTAGGCTAAGCCAGGAATACAGAAGCATTTCTACCTCTATAAGTGTTTGAATGTGAAAATGATAGTTGAGTCAAACCAAAGGAGATAGCAGAGGAACTTAAGTAACTACATTTCCAGCATCTTGAAATACATTGTAATCCACAGAAGTCTACAGCCAAAGGTGAAGAAAAATGAATAGGAATATTCCTGGGAGTTTTAGTCATGATAAGTGTCAGTAGCAAGTTATTCTCGTGGAAGTGACCAAAAAGTGGACAAATAATCAGACTATATCAGATAAAATGAAAAACATAAATCTTATAACTGGACCATGTCAGGTGATTCCAGTTCTGATTGTGTACAGGTATTCCTTCATTTGCTGCCAAATTTATGGAGCCAAATTCCTGTAAAGTAAATTTCAGAGTGATATCCCAAGGTAGTAGAGAAGAGTGAAGGTTTGTAATCAGATAAATTTGGATATTAATCTCAGCAAATGCACTCCTGTGTGGCTGTGTGAATTTGGATAAATTATTCACTAAGCCAGGCCTCAGGTTCCTTATCTGCAAAAATGAGTAGGTCAAAGCTTTGAAAGTTTCTGGGAATATCAAATAAAAACTACACATGAAATATATATGTGTGGGCCCTAACATATGGTAACTTGGTAAATGCGATAGTTCTTTCTTCCTCTCTCTAGTTTTTTCTTCCCTTCTCATATGAATTCTAGTTTATTGTTGATAACCAAGTGAAGTTAGATTTGTTTATGGGAAATTTCTTCAGCAACTTAACTTGTTCAAAAGATAGAATCATAGTGGTACACACTTCTCTGGGTTTATCATATAGCAAGACTTGTACCTTTTCACTGACTATAAAATTTCAAATTTCCCTCTATCATCACAGGGAGTTCTCAACACCCAATAATTCCCCTATTGAAATTATCCCTCTCCATTGGAACGCCTGTAGGGAATGTTGCATTGCAAAATAATCTGAGGCTGTATTCAGACTTATTAGAAAAGAGTGTCATGATTGATTACATATTTCATATATGCTAGGGTTGATACTTTTCCTTCCCTGGAATTGGTGTGTCTAACAATCAATGACATGTCACAGTCTAATTGGCAGTATTTTTTTTCTTTTTAAATCAAACATAAAATAATGGTGTGTCTAATGATTGATGGCATCTTAGAGTCAATGAAACAGGATAGCAACATCTGCCATGGGCACAGAAGAGACAGTGCATATCAGCCATCTATTTTTATCCAATATTTGAAAGAAACCTTCTCTAGGTCTTTAAAATATTTGCAGAAGCCATAGGTTTACTGTAGATAATTTTTTCTTAGTTTTAGGTACTCTGTGTACTTATATATTATTTTATAACCTACAAATGTTTGAAGTATACATTCATAACATATATTCCAGATAAAAAGTGCCAGGGTATGAAGTGTGATCTGTTAAATCACTTATTTTAAAGATTCATTAAACCATTGACAAGAGTTATGTGGGGTGTGTGTGTGTGTGTGTGTGTGTGTGTGTGTGTGTGTGTGTGTGTAACATTACATGTGATTGTTTTATGTGTCTTTATATACTATATACCTCTGACTACATACACATTGATTCTAAATTTTAATCTCTTTAAAAGAAGAACTTGTCTTATAATCAAAGATATACTGTAATTGGTGGAGGTTTTTTTTTTCTCAGTTATACCAAAAGTAATTGCACATTCTTAATGAATGGAATCTTACTTTTAATGTAATGGAATTGAAAAATAGTTGTAAAGATAGATAAAGTATAAATGGATTTTACATACATAGGTGCCGGTTACCCTACCTATTTTTCTCATGACATAAATTATCCTTCTGGAAAAAAATAGTAGAAAAATATATTACAAACCAATTACCTTTAAGAGAAGCTAAATTACCCTAAACTTCTATCTAATGTATAAAAAGCTCAGTTAGTATTTTGAAGGCATCGTTTTAATTACGAAAGTATCACAGAAGTCTTGATATTATGTAGTGAGTGAAAGTATAGAGTAAAAAAATGCAGATGATAATAACTTCATTCACCATTAATATTATCACCTTTGCATAGAACCTGAATTTAAGCTCAGAGATTAATTTTTCCTAGTCTTAGGAAACTTAGTGTTTTGGGAAACAATTATAAAAATTATATTCTTTTAACAATGCTTATGAATTCATATTTGATTTAATTGAAAATG
Source organism: Hipposideros armiger (assembly GCF_001890085.2). Classification (NCBI taxonomy): domain Eukaryota; kingdom Metazoa; phylum Chordata; class Mammalia; order Chiroptera; family Hipposideridae; genus Hipposideros; species Hipposideros armiger. Next base: position 590,104 of record NW_017732191.1, read on the forward strand.
AATCCATGACTATATCTATAATTTCATTAAAATATACCAAATTTTAAAATAAAAGTGAAAAACATTGATCAATAATTTGTGGCATGTTATGTGTTATAATTCACAAATTTGAGAATATATTGTATTGCTAAATAATTAGGCATATGAGTAAAAGTATAACTATGTAAACACTTATCTTTTTTTTCTTAATATTGAAAAAGCTGGAAAGATATTTAAAAGGCTCCATCTATGGTGGTTTGAGTAAATACATTATAATTTATTCTTACAATAGAGAGTAGGAAGTATGTTAGTGTTAAAAATGAGAATATTAGAAAACAAACAAATCCATCTATGAACACAGAAATTGCTCAATATCTGTTAAATAATATTTTTAATACGACTACACAGTTACCCATGTTTTGTGAAACACAGATGATTATTATGTTAGTAACGTTTTTAAAAATTTGTACACTTCTGATTTTTCTATAGCGAACATACCTAGTTTTATATCAATAAAAAAATATAAGTAAAGCATTTTAAATATAAAATACATCATAGTCAACAGAACTTAACAATAAGAGCAATTGGGAAATACAAACAAAAAATTAAAGATAAACAACTTTTTCCTCTCACACATATTCTTCCTTAGCTTATGTAAAGAAAACATTAAGTGACTTATTGGCTGATGATTAATTGAGTGTTTAACCTTAGGCAGGCAAAGCGATGTTGGAACCTGCACATGTACAGAAATAGCTTTCTGCTCATGTAGACGTTCCTTGCACAAACTGCAGAACTTTTATGTCTCTCCCTCCCTTCCTCCCTCTCTCCTCCTTAAATAATGACTCAATTGAACTATGGAGCCTTCTTTTGCTCGTATTGAAAGTCATCCCCCAAAGAAGTTGGTTCAGATTTTATCATTAGTATTTGAACTGGCAGCAATACCCTGCTCTGAGCAAAGGGCCTTCCTCCCGACCTTTGATGTGCTGTCAAAAGATAAGTTAAATCCCAGGCTTCTTGGCATCAGGTTTTAATTTGATATCGTGGAAATGAATTGCTTAGTCAGTATTAGGACAGATACTGTCTGTCTATTACTGATCTTGTAAAGTGGTTGGAAGAACTGCTTAAGTCTTACGATCAGGAAAGAAATTATAATTTGTGAGCTTCATTATGTGTCTGATAATTTGCCTCATTCATAATAAGTGTTTAGGACATTTTTGATTGGACGTCAGGCATTTATTGCCTCTGACAATAGACTCTATTGCCATGTGTACTCTGGGTGAGCATTGGTTAACAGCATATGGGAACGGTTTCTCCTGCTGCTTAAAGAAACAGTTAGCAGTCCTACAGTTTTAGAAACTATGAGAAAACAAAGTGCTGAGATCAAAACAAAGAGGATGTAAACTGCTTACAATACTCGGTTCATAAATGTCTTCTACTTTATGTCTGACACACACACACACACACACACATATATATATATATATATATATATAAACACATGCACATGTATGTACACATATGTATGTAAATGTATGTGCATATATTTTTAAAAAGTGCTGTAATATTTTAAAAGTAATAAGAAAGCTTAGCAATTGAAATTCAAAGTGGATTTATCCTGAACAGCAGTGTGAAGCTCTGTTTTTAGGAAAAATTAAGAGCGTATGTTACAGAATTCAGCTCTAATTTGCAATGAATTGGTTCACTAAAACCACTTATATCAGTATTGTTGATCTTAATGGTTACAAGTGACCCATGTTTTAATAATTCAGACCATCGGTTGACTACAATTTTATTTTTCTAATTAAGGATGTTTGACCACAAGAGGGAGTTCCTTGCCAAGTGTTTACTTATTCTCAACAGATATTGCCTGAGTTTACAAAGAAAAATACCTTCAAGTATATTTAGTTTCTTTACTGCTTTTGGGCTAAAAAAATTATGAATATTTAAATTTAGGCTTTCATGAATTTCCAAAAATGAAATAGAATTTGCACTATGAAATTCTCAGGCTAACATACTAATCATTTTCAGAAATGAAATCGCATGTTTTTGAAAGTGTGCCTCCAAATTTGCACCTGCAAAACTGCATTGCGCTACCTTGTGAACAAAACGCACATGGACATACCAAGGAGCCTTTGAGGGCATAGATTACATCACTGTACACCTGTTTCCTTAATTTGTGTGAATGAAGAAAGCTTTGTCCACCTTAATTAATGCACATATTTTTGCTGAATTTGGTAGCATCAAAGTAGGACATAGAATGTGACTTTCAAACTACAAAATTAGATTAATTTCTTTAAAGAAAAAAAAATGGTCAAACTAGTAGATGCCTTAGAATATAAATTAAGGCTATTTTTCTCATGATTAGGAGCATAATATATGCAATAACTCCACATTATATTAAAAAGCTACAAATGTTTTCTACCTCATAATGATTTGATTAAAATTATTAAGTAACTCAGAGCATCCCAGTAAATTGTGCACTGACATAACTTTGAAAAAGTATAAGCATAATCAGGAAATGCTGGTAGTTACTCATTGTTGTTCTATGCTTTTCAGTTAAGGTCAAAGAGTGGAGTTGTTTTAAAATTTGTAAAGGATTCTCCCAAGAATGTGATTTCTGTCATGATTATTCCCAAAGTGTTATACCACAGTATCCAGAAGTTGCACTAAAAGCATCCTTCTTCATCTTCTGACTAGAACGAGAATTGCCGTCAAGAAGAAGCACGTGGGCATTTAGAGATAGATGCTTCAGCAATATGTACTGAGATAATTAATAAGTATAACAGTAGTAAATGCAGTAATTTTGACAAAACTTATTTGGAGAAAATGATTGCATCTTGCAGGTAGTCCTGGTGTGCCTTTATGGCACTGTCTGTAAATATGGGATATAGGAGAAGAAAATACCAGTAATTCCTTTTGCTGTTTCCTCCCACCCCCTATGGTTCTTAGGATTGTATTATTTTAAACTATTTTTGACACATCTGACCACATGAATTCATGCATTTTTAAGAGCTGTTCTTTTTACAGTAACTTGAACTGACAAGTCAGGAAAGCAGATTCTTTGGTGACCCAAGTAGTACTGCAGCACACTGAAGGGGTTCTCCCCACCTGTTTCCAGCACAAGCTCAGTGAGGAATAAAAGAATAGAGCAAGTTTACATATATTCGAGCCCAAGAATTCAAGTAGAATAAAATACAGGGTAAGTCACAAGACACTGTGAAAATACACACACACACACACACACACACACACACACACTCACACACTAAATTATAGGCAGAAATATGTTTGAAATGAATATTCTTTGTCAGTGTAGAGATGAAGTCATGATAAATCCTTCCTTTAAGTCTGAGACCAAAGTCAAGATGACATTAATGTGAAGAAATGGAAAATTTATCTCATTTTTTTTCTGCAATTGGTTTTAGGATACACTGTTATACTCTGTGGAATAGGAGACAGAATTTCTCTAGCTCACTCTCTCTCTCTCTCTCTCTCCCTCCCTCCCTCCCTCCCTCTCCCCCCCTCTGTCACACATACATGATACAACACATGTAATCTTCTTTGGGGTTAGTAATATTGAGATTATCAAGGGATGAATTGAAAATATGCCTAGTACTAAAACTTGGTGAAAACATCTGGATGTTTTGGTCTCCATAATGTAAAAGATCCAGATATTTGAAAATATGCTTACTAACTGGCATGTGTGTGTGTGTGTGTGTGTGTGTGTGTGTGTGTGTGTGTGTGTGTGTAATGTAGTGTAATCTGTAGCTTCACTGCATGGTGCCACAAAGACAAAAACTTGATCTTCACATATTGTGGTTATGAAGCATAATAATCTCCCAAATCCACCTCATGAACATATTTGCATTTTGAGCATTTTATTTTGGTAGCTCCCTCACACTACCAACATATGCATAGTAGAAGGTGAACTAAGGAATCATTCTAGTGATCTAGAAGAGAGCTTCAAGATCAACGAGACCAACTCTTAAATTTAACAGAGTTAGCAACAGAAAGCCAGAGGAACACACAGAGACTTGCTCGTAGGGCCATTTTTCAGCTCTTTCAAAGTCAGGCCTAACTCACAAATTCTGAACTTTGTTAGCATCCTTACCTGATAAGATAAAGGCAGAAAGGGAAAAGAATTTTGGATTTAATAGTTGCACAAAGAATTTCATATTTGTATGAACTTTTAAAAAGAGGTCATATATTACTCTATTATTCTAGTAATGTCTTGGTTTTTTACTTGGCAAAAAAATTAAATATTATCAAAGCTATTGATGCCTGTGTTATCATGATTATGACATTAGTATAGTTTGACTACATAAAACCAATTTACATATAAACATAATAAACAAATTTTCCTAATCAGTATCAATCCCCAAATAAGAACTGCATACAACATTTTAGCATTGTGTTGCAAGGTGGGAAGGTAAGTAAGTTTTTTTAGATCCAAATATCTTAGATAAATTCCAATAAGCTGTTCAAAAAGCATAGTTTAAAATATGCCAAAATATCCACATGCTGCCACTGGACTGAGGGTTTCAGTTAATACTGCAAAAAGCTATCTTTAATAGCTATTGGACGCTCAGCAGGATGAGCAAGGCTGGGATTAGAGATAATGATACTTGTTGAGACAGCAGGGAGGCAGAGGAGAAAGCAATCAGTCTCCCTTGGCTTTGTAAAAGCATATTGGGAAGAAACTTTTATATTCAGAAGGACATGATATTAGACAGTGATACACTTGATAATCTAAATATTTCTTCTTTTTTTCTTTTAAGTTGATCTGAGACAGCTATTTCAAATTTAAATGTAGTATTGAAATACATTGTGAAATCTCTTCAAACTCGTGTCTTCTTTTTTCTATTTCCTTGTCTCCATTCTATTTCAATCCATGTCATCTTAGTGAATATTGATGTACTGATGTTGTATTCTAAGTGATGGTCCAACACCCATAGCGTCTTCAAAATTATCTAATCTAATTGGAGAAGCCAGACTCATCTTTCTAATGGGCTGCTATGATTGCTTTACTTCCTTATTCTGAAACTTAAACTTTTCTTTCATATTCAATAAAACCCAAATTCCATGTATACTGGCATTCAGTTCTCCTAGAACAAATAAGCCCATTCTTTTTTAAACTAACACTGCTTCCACATGAAACTTTCTTGAGCTGCTGTGTCCTTTTGGACTCTTGTACCACTGAGGTAATTTTCCTCAGGTAGGAAAATCCACACTTTGACTAAGGAAATACATCCATCTGAGGCCTACATCAGTTACCATGTGTTCTCTAAGTCTTTCGTCACATCTGTTGGAAATAGATTCCTTAATGCTCATCCCTTGATAGGAGTTAATATGTACCATGGAAATAGCATATATTCCAGAATTATAGATATTTGTGTAGAGGTGCTATCTCCCAATCACATTTTGTTCCCTTCTATAGCACAAGCCATGTCATATCCAGCTTTTCTTACATAACTTCCTATTTGGTACATAAGTTACTTGTGAATTGATAAATTGGTGACTTAGTCAATGTTTTAATAAAGTAGTAAGTTGCATGAACATGCATATTAACAAAAACAACCTTCTTTGTTAAAAGTTGCAGCCATTTCAATTCAGTACTGTTATTGTTACATATTGTTCAGGATTGTCCCTCAAATGGCCAAGAACAACCTTCTGTTTGACCCTCCAACAACCAAGGGTAAACATTACTAGAAGATGAAGGCCAGTGAGTAAATTGAGGTTCAAGTGTTTAATCCCCCGATCTTCCTGTGAGAGATTACCTTGGGATCATTGTTTCTTTTGACAAAAGGTCACAGCTCCCATCAAGAGGGCCTCTCCCAAGCTGTCTCTCCAGCTTCCAAAAGCTGTCCCCTCCTCCTGTCCTTCAGATCTAGGTGTGCTACTAAATCTCTATGACTGATCCCCAGAGGCTGGACTATTTCTTGTGGCCTCTCCTTATCCCACTTATGCCATAAATAGTCATTTTATTAAACTATCTTCAAATTTTCCTTTACAATGGTGTCATCTATTTTCTGACAGGATCCTGACTGACATGTCTACAACTGTGAATGTATTTTTAGCATATATACATTGTATATCTACAAAATGACAATTCGCAATAGCCATGGGGACTTACATAAACTAATAAATAACTATCTTATCTGAAGAGTATTGTAGAAACAATCTGAATTAATTCAATCACCAATAACTCTATTAAATGTATAAGCATAAGCTTAGGTTCTGTTTCTAGTCATGGTTATATAACAAAGAACACAAGTATATATAGATATGTGTCCTTTTTGGACTATAAAGATATTGAAAGTGATCGTATTCTATGCAAAGCCAACATCTCTTCACAACCAATACCTGAAAAAAGTCAATACACTAGTTATTCAAATGCACACTTGTGAGTTGTAATTGCATCTTTGATTAAAAAAAAATTCTATCATATCACTTAAGCTGCTTTCTAACATGAAGTTGCTGAAGTAATTTATTATTCATCCTTAATGAGGCAACACTGATTGTAAAATTGGTTTTTAACATGTGTACTACATTGTGTCTTATTGAAGGCTAAAGAGATCCTATATTAACATGCAGTATGTAGTTTATCAAGAGCTGGTATGATAAAACCATTAATAAAATATTTACCTGAAATAACTTCTTTTGGAAGATTGTATATAAAATTTACATACATAAAATTACATATATATATCATGCCAAAAATATGTATACACATTTTTAAAAAGGAAAAAACTATTAAAATTGTAATACTCAATGTATACCCATAAAAAAAGATGAACACAAGTCACATTTGATGTCTGCAATTACAAGAGGCACTCAAAGTGTCCATCAGTGTCCAAATACTTCTGATTACGGCGAACTACTGTTTGAGCAACATTGACCAAAGTGTCTACTTGTACAAATTTTTTTGGCACCCCAATACACACACACACACGCTCACACACACAAACACACACACACACACACACACACAATATTAGTCTCCTGGTGGGAAACTACACAAAGTCAACAAACATAAAGTGCTACAATAAAACTAGTTTACTACCTTAAATATAAACACACCCAACACATTCTTGCAAATTCAATTCAAATGACTCATATTTTAAATGAAAGCATAATTTTTTTGTTAGTGTGCTTAAATGTTTTTTCTCCAGCTAAAAATATGGCTGAACCAATTTGAATCCAATTTTGTAATTAAAAATTGCTCCCCTCTGTGAACTTGTAGTAATGTTTCATCCAAAAGCAGATTATTACAACCAAATTATAAACCCCTAAAAAGAGGGAGGGGGCATTATAAATGGAAACACCCATACAACCTTAAGTACAATATAGCAGTGCAAACAACATTGCTCTAATGACAGTAATCCTGCTTGCCTTAGCCGTATTCATGCAAATTACAATTTTGTACAGATGTGGCACACATTTGCATGGTTAATGGCATCATTTTTTTCTCCTTTTCTACTCCTCTATAGTATGATCAGCGGTTATGCTTAACATTACAAATTCTATGTGCTGCTTCTAACAGTGAAAACATAAGGCTGGTAGTTTCCTTGTCAGTGATTTAACTAAAACATGCATATGCACACACACACAAAAAAAACAACAGGAAATGTAGGAAGAGGGATCAGGGAGAAAAGAGGTGGTTAGTTTCTGGCCAGGGCTTTCTGCTTATAAGAAATCCTTTTAGGGGTGACTCTGGAATAGGGTCAGTTTTTAAAACCTGCATAACATCAATAGTTTCCCTCTGTTTCATTTATAAACCTAGAATATTCCACATATATGTACAACTCATATAATAGTTTTCTAACTAGATTTATGTATAACTTATGTACATTTTTTCCATTTCATTTGTAAATATACACCTCAATTGTTCATTTGTAAAATTTGATGAAAACGAATATGAAAAATATTGACAATTCAGCCTAAGAGGGTAACTAATGCACACATAGCATATTCATGTTATTAAACATTTTCTAATGCTAAAATTACCAGTATGAAACAGAGTACCATATTAATTTTAGAAGTGGACACATTTCTAGCCAAGAAAAGTAATATATAATCTTGTTTTCTGATATTGTGCTCAAGGCATATATACATACACACATACACACAGAGAGAAAGAGAGAGAGAAAGGCAGAAAGCAGAGAAGAGTTAAACTGTATTCTGTGGTTAACACAATTAAGTTGACTTTTGTTTAACATGACAATGCAATAAAATTTATTGATTATTTGATTTTTAAAAATTGTAGGAAATTCTTTCATTTTATTTTTTAAAATATGGATAGAACATTTCAAATGTTACATTTTTGTCTTCACTTTATTAAATTTCAGAATTGTATTAGTTATTAAACCTAACCCTTAACTAAAAGGAGCCTTAATTCTCAGTTCAACATTTTTTAAATTTTCTCCATTGACTTTCCTTTACCCCCTCTCCCCATAAACCCTACTCCAACATACACACTCTTATTTCCTACTGTCCAAAGATACCTTTTCCTTCAAAGTGCATTCTTTTACATGTCAGCTGCTTATTATAATTCCTGCCCTTTAAAGAGTCTTATTTAGGCAGTTTTCTGTATAGTTTTTCAAGGGGATGGCTGGATGGATGATAGATAGATAGATAGATAGATCAATAGATGACAGATTTATATTTAGTGAAAATTTGATATAGATTGTTTTCTTAGTTTTGTGTAGTTTTATATATATATATATATATATGTATACTCATAAATATGGTTATGTTTTATATGTGTGGGTACCTATATAGTTATAAACTATCACATCTAAACAGATTCCTTTTCTACTTCCTTTACCCAAAACTATGGTCCAAAAATAGGGCCAGCTGCTCCAGTAGGACAGTGATATATTGTTTAATATATTGAAGATGATTTCTAATTCTATAAAGAATGTAAACAATCTCTATCAAAGGTCAAATATCATAAATACCTATTAAGTAGACTTTTATGTGATAGATTCTATTGCTATACAAATAATTTTATATCTTATAGAGATTTATAAATATGGGAGTTACATAATGAAACACTGACTGAGAAAAAACTTCACAGCAATCTGGATTGGAATGAAGAGCTAAAGAGACAGAGGAAACTTTAAATAGACTATGATAACAATGCAAGTGACCCATATTGACTGTTAAAGCTATGGAAATATTTGTGCAAATGAGAAAAGGAAATTATGTTTTGAGATGCTCAAAGGGTTTAATTAAAAGACATTAGTGACTTCTGGTTTCTGGTTCCACATGTAATGAGCTTGAGAGTCTTTACTTCATCCTAATAACAAGTAAAAAACTAAACAAACTGAAAATCAACAACTCTTCTTGAATCTGTAAGAGATGGGAGGACAAAGGGTAAATCACTGCATCAAAGATTGGAGAGATAGAGGCAAGTACAGGGTGTCTTGACCTACTGGAGCGGAACTCACAAAGAGAAACCTGTTTTGGAGTAGCAAAATCTGAACTGTAATTGATAAATTGCTGGAGCTGCAGTGTGGACATGTCTGAGAGTTAAAAACTACAGGGGCACCCACACATGGGGGCACCCCAGTATTGTGAGAGTCACTTCCAGGAACTCAATCATGTTCCTACAGTAAAAATTAGAGACAAATTCCCTCTTGCTTCTGGCAGGAGGAGAGGAAAAGGAACTATTTTGAATAATGCCAGAGCACTCTGTTCTTCTTAACAAGACATGCACTCAGAAGAAACCAGTTAACCAGTGCCTAACCTGCTGGACTATTTTTAGAACTAACTGACCTGAGTGAAGAGAAATACCCAACTCCAGGAATCTTTAGTCATCTTGTCAATTTCAAAGGGGGAGAAAAATCTTGAGAAACCCTTGTAGAATTCAGAATCAAGAAGCCCAGGTTATCATCAACAAAACAAATAGTGAGTGTTGGAGAGGCTGTAGAGAAAAGGAAACTCATACACTGTTGGTGGGAATGCAGATTGGTGCAGTTGCTAAGGAAGGCAGTGTGGAGATTCCTCAAAAAATTAAAAATAGAATTACCACCTGACTCAGCAATCCCTCTCTTGAGTACCTACTCAAAAAGTCTGAAAACATTTATCCGTAAAAATATATGTACTCCAATGTTCATTGCAGCTTTATTTATGGTGGCCAAGATATTAAAACAACCAAAGTGTCCTTCAATAGATGATGGATAAAGATANACACACACACACACACACACACACTCACACACTAAATTATAGGCAGAAATATGTTTGAAATGAATATTCTTTGTCAGTGTAGAGATGAAGTCATGATAAATCCTTCCTTTAAGTCTGAGACCAAAGTCAAGATGACATTAATGTGAAGAAATGGAAAATTTATCTCATTTTTTTTCTGCAATTGGTTTTAGGATACACTGTTATACTCTGTGGAATAGGAGACAGAATTTCTCTAGCTCACTCTCTCTCTCTCTCTCTCTCCCTCCCTCCCTCCCTCCCTCTCCCCCCCTCTGTCACACATACATGATACAACACATGTAATCTTCTTTGGGGTTAGTAATATTGAGATTATCAAGGGATGAATTGAAAATATGCCTAGTACTAAAACTTGGTGAAAACATCTGGATGTTTTGGTCTCCATAATGTAAAAGATCCAGATATTTGAAAATATGCTTACTAACTGGCATGTGTGTGTGTGTGTGTGTGTGTGTGTGTGTGTGTAATGTAGTGTAATCTGTAGCTTCACTGCATGGTGCCACAAAGACAAAAACTTGATCTTCACATATTGTGGTTATGAAGCATAATAATCTCCCAAATCCACCTCATGAACATATTTGCATTTTGAGCATTTTATTTTGGTAGCTCCCTCACACTACCAACATATGCATAGTAGAAGGTGAACTAAGGAATCATTCTAGTGATCTAGAAGAGAGCTTCAAGATCAACGAGACCAACTCTTAAATTTAACAGAGTTAGCAACAGAAAGCCAGAGGAACACACAGAGACTTGCTCGTAGGGCCATTTTTCAGCTCTTTCAAAGTCAGGCCTAACTCACAAATTCTGAACTTTGTTAGCATCCTTACCTGATAAGATAAAGGCAGAAAGGGAAAAGAATTTTGGATTTAATAGTTGCACAAAGAATTTCATATTTGTATGAACTTTTAAAAAGAGGTCATATATTACTCTATTATTCTAGTAATGTCTTGGTTTTTTACTTGGCAAAAAAATTAAATATTATCAAAGCTATTGATGCCTGTGTTATCATGATTATGACATTAGTATAGTTTGACTACATAAAACCAATTTACATATAAACATAATAAACAAATTTTCCTAATCAGTATCAATCCCCAAATAAGAACTGCATACAACATTTTAGCATTGTGTTGCAAGGTGGGAAGGTAAGTAAGTTTTTTTAGATCCAAATATCTTAGATAAATTCCAATAAGCTGTTCAAAAAGCATAGTTTGAAATATGCCAAAATATCCACATGCTGCCACTGGACTGAGGGTTTCAGTTAATACTGCAAAAAGCTATCTTTAATAGCTATTGGACGCTCAGCAGGATGAGCAAGGCTGGGATTAGAGATAATGATACTTGTTGAGACAGCAGGGAGGCAGAGGAGAAAGCAATCAGTCTCCCTTGGCTTTGTAAAAGCATATTGGGAAGAAACTTTTATATTCAGAAGGACATGATATTAGACAGTGATACACTTGATAATCTAAATATTTCTTCTTTTTTTCTTTTAAGTTGATCTGAGACAGCTATTTCAAATTTAAATGTAGTATTGAAATACATTGTGAAATCTCTTCAAACTCGTGTCTTCTTTTTTCTATTTCCTTGTCTCCATTCTATTTCAATCCATGTCATCTTAGTGAATATTGATGTACTGATGTTGTATTCTAAGTGATGGTCCAACACCCATAGCGTCTTCAAAATTATCTAATCTAATTGGAGAAGCCAGACTCATCTTTCTAATGGGCTGCTATGATTGCTTTACTTCCTTATTCTGAAACTTAAACTTTTCTTTCATATTCAATAAAACCCAAATTCCATGTATACTGGCATTCAGTTCTCCTAGAACAAATAAGCCCATTCTTTTTTAAACTAACACTGCTTCCACATGAAACTTTCTTGAGCTGCTGTGTCCTTTTGGACTCTTGTACCACTGAGGTAATTTTCCTCAGGTAGGAAAATCCACACTTTGACTAAGGAAATACATCCATCTGAGGCCTACATCAGTTACCATGTGTTCTCTAAGTCTTTCGTCACATCTGTTGGAAATAGATTCCTTAATGCTCATCCCTTGATAGGAGTTAATATGTACCATGGAAATAGCATATATTCCAGAATTATAGATATTTGTGTAGAGGTGCTATCTCCCAATCACATTTTGTTCCCTTCTATAGCACAAGCCATGTCATATCCAGCTTTTCTTACATAACTTCCTATTTGGTACATAAGTTACTTGTGAATTGATAAATTGGTGACTTAGTCAATGTTTTAATAAAGTAGTAAGTTGCATGAACATGCATATTAACAAAAACAACCTTCTTTGTTAAAAGTTGCAGCCATTTCAATTCAGTACTGTTATTGTTACATATTGTTCAGGATTGTCCCTCAAATGGCCAAGAACAACCTTCTGTTTGACCCTCCAACAACCAAGGGTAAACATTACTAGAAGATGAAGGCCAGTGAGTAAATTGAGGTTCAAGTGTTTAATCCCCCGATCTTCCTGTGAGAGATTACCTTGGGATCATTGTTTCTTTTGACAAAAGGTCACAGCTCCCATCAAGAGGGCCTCTCCCAAGCTGTCTCTCCAGCTTCCAAAAGCTGTCCCCTCCTCCTGTCCTTCAGATCTAGGTGTGCTACTAAATCTCTATGACTGATCCCCAGAGGCTGGACTATTTCTTGTGGCCTCTCCTTATCCCACTTATGCCATAAATAGTCATTTTATTAAACTATCTTCAAATTTTCCTTTACAATGGTGTCATCTATTTTCTGACAGGATCCTGACTGACATGTCTACAACTGTGAATGTATTTTTAGCATATATACATTGTATATCTACAAAATGACAATTCGCAATAGCCATGGGGACTTACATAAACTAATAAATAACTATCTTATCTGAAGAGTATTGTAGAAACAATCTGAATTAATTCAATCACCAATAACTCTATTAAATGTATAAGCATAAGCTTAGGTTCTGTTTCTAGTCATGGTTATATAACAAAGAACACAAGTATATATAGATATGTGTCCTTTTTGGACTATAAAGATATTGAAAGTGATCGTATTCTATGCAAAGCCAACATCTCTTCACAACCAATACCTGAAAAAAGTCAATACACTAGTTATTCAAATGCACACTTGTGAGTTGTAATTGCATCTTTGATTAAAAAAAAATTCTATCATATCACTTAAGCTGCTTTCTAACATGAAGTTGCTGAAGTAATTTATTATTCATCCTTAATGAGGCAACACTGATTGTAAAATTGGTTTTTAACATGTGTACTACATTGTGTCTTATTGAAGGCTAAAGAGATCCTATATTAACATGCAGTATGTAGTTTATCAAGAGCTGGTATGATAAAACCATTAATAAAATATTTACCTGAAATAACTTCTTTTGGAAGATTGTATATAAAATTTACATACATAAAATTACATATATATATCATGCCAAAAATATGTATACACATTTTTAAAAAGGAAAAAACTATTAAAATTGTAATACTCAATGTATACCCATAAAAAAAGATGAACACAAGTCACATTTGATGTCTGCAATTACAAGAGGCACTCAAAGTGTCCATCAGTGTCCAAATACTTCTGATTACGGCGAACTACTGTTTGAGCAACATTGACCAAAGTGTCTACTTGTACAAATTTTTTTG
>NW_017732191.1:607417-625311 GCF_001890085.2 Hipposideros armiger
ACACACACACACATATGTATATGTATATGTATACATACATAGATGTGTGTATACATAGATGTGTGTATACATAGATGTGTGTGTATATATACATGTGTGGATGTGTATATATATTGGTATGTATATATACATATATGTGTATGTATATATACATACATGTGTGTATACATATATATGTGTGTGTACATATGCATATATGTGTGTATATACATATATGTGTGTATGTATATACATATATGTGTGTATGTATATATATACATATATATGTATATACACATACACACAGAAACAATGGAATACTATTCTGCCATAAGAAAAGAAGAAATAGTGCCATTTGCGAAAACATGGATGGATCTTGAGATTATAATGCTAAGCAAAATAAGTCACACAGAAAAAGTAGAGAACATATGATTTCACTGATATGGGGTATATAAAACTAAAAACAAAAGAACAAGAAAAACAAATGAAAAAGCAAAACTCATAGACATAGACAATAGTTTAGAGATTACCAGAGGGTAAGGGGGGAAGGGGGTGGTAGATGTGGGTAAAGGGGATCAAATATATGGTGATATAAGGAGAACTGACTCTGGGTGGTGAACACACAATGTGATATATACATGATGTGTTACAGAATTGTACACCTGAAATCTACATAACTTTGCTAACAATTGTCACCCCAATAAACTTTAATTATTCATAAAAAAGCACAAACTTACTAAGTACTGAGACCTAATCAAAAGACTGTAGAACACTGTCCCTCATCATATAACTCACCACCACATTACTAAAAAGACCTATTTACAGAACTTTATTTCACCTGTACATCATGTCTTTCTATCAAGAATTAAATTATAAGGCATACCAAAAGGCAAAAAAGCTATTTGAAATGACAGAGCAAGCATAAGAATCAGATATGGCAGAGATGTTGGAATTAGTTGAGCGAGAATTTAAAACAACCTTGATTAATATGCTAAGCATCCTCATGGATAAAGTAGACAGCATGCAAGACCAGGTAGGCAATATGGGAGTGATGGAAGCAAAAATATGTAAATCCTAAGAAAAAAACAAATAGAAATACTGGAGGTCAAAACATTGCAACAGAAATTAAGAATGTCTTTGATGAACTTATTAAAAGATTGAACACAACCGAGGAAAAAATATTTGATAATATATTAATAGGATCCTTTAAAACCAAAGCAAAGGGAACAAAGACAGAAAGAGAAAAAAAAACCCAAACCTCCAAAAACAGATTATTGAAGGACTGTGAGACAACTACCAAAGGTATAACATGTGAAATACTAGAAGGAGATGAGAAAAAGGAAAAGAAGAAATGTTTGAAACAGTAATGACTGAGAATTTCCCCAAATTAATGTCAGAAACAAAAGAAACTCAGAGAATACCAAGCAGGACAAATACAAATGAAACAAAACAAGCAAACAAAAAACAAAAATAAAAACCCAGAGTTACACCTAGGCATATGATTTTCAAACAACAACAAAAAATCAAACATAAACCAAAAATTCTGAAAGAAGCAAGAGGAAAAGTGCACCTCAGCCATAAAGAAAGAGATAAGAATTACTTCAGAGTTATCTTCAGAAACTATCCAAAGAAAAAAAGAGTGGAGTGAAATATTTACTGTTGAAAAAAAGAAAGAAAGAAACCGTAGATATGTATCCTGCAAAATGATCCCTCAGAAATGAAGATGAAAATAAAAAACTTTCACAGAATAACAAATATTAAAGGAAATTCTTATCAGTAGACCTATTTTACAAAAAAAAATGTTAACAGAAGTCTTTTAGAGAGAAGGAAAATGGTATAGGTCAAAAACTGGAATCTAAATAAAGGAAAGATAACCATTGAATACATATGTGAAGGTAAATTAAAAATTTTAGTTTTCTTATTCTTGATCTAACAGAGTAGTTTGTTCAAATTAAACATTACAGAAATATATTCCATTATATATGCTATATATATATAGCTTATGTGTGTACATAGGAGGTCAGACAATATCACGACCTCATCCTAGAAGAAGTGCTACATACCTTATTGCTGAATATCACTACCATCACCTTTGAAGTACTTCCCTTGGGAGGCAATACACCTATACCAGCACCTAGTCCACCCTTTAAAGCAATTTTGGAACTCTTTTTCTGGAATGGCCATCAGAGTAGTCTTTGTATTATCCTTGATGTCCTGAATGTCATCAAAATGCCTTCCTTTCAATATTTCCTTTATCTTGGGGTAAAGAAAGAAGTCGTTGGGAGCCAGATTAGGTGAGTAGGGAGGGTGTTCCAATACAGTTATTTAATGGCTAAAAACTCCCTCACAGTGTCATGTGAGCTGGTGCATTGTCATGATGCAAGAGTCATGAATTGTTGGCGAAAAATTCATCTAACTTTTTCATGCAGCCTTTTAAGCACTTCCAAATAGTAAACTTGGTTAACTGTTTGTCCAGTTGGTACAAATTCATAATAAATAATCCCTCTGATATCAAAAAACATTAGCAACATCATTGCAAGAAGTTCGCAAATTTAATTGACCTTGTATGCTTATGTATACTTATACTTAAGTGAAATGGATGACTGCTGTGATGTAAGGGACAGAAGGAAGGAATTAAGATTATTTTGTTATCATAAGATACTTGCACTGCCCTTGAAGTGATATAATATTATTTGAAATGGATGTGGACTAGTTGTAAATGTCTATTTCACATTCTAGGGCAACCACTGAAAAAAAGTAAAAAAATAAAAAATATATAACTGATATACTAAGGAGTGAAAATAGAATCACATAAAATTCTCAACTAAAAAAATATTAAAGACAAAAAAAGAAACAAAAACAAAGGCAATTAATATAACACAGTAACAAATATTGTAGATATTAGCCCAAATATATCAATAATCACTTTGAATGTCAAATGGTCTTAATATACCAATTAAAGACAGAGATTCCCACAGGATCAAAAGCAAGACCCAACTATATGTTGTCTACAAGAAACCCACTTTAAATATAAAAACATAAATAGATTAAAAGTTAATAGAGGAAAAATTACCATGCTACAATTAATGAAAAGAAAGCTGGAATTGCTTTATTAATTCTAATAGCTTTATTAATTCATCATGTTGGAAAAGTCATGATGTATTTTGTCTATGTTTTTCAAAGGTAATTTATTTATATAAAGAACAAAGATCAATCAATGATATATTGCCCGTTTTATCCAATAACCTTTTGCCATCTTTCAGTGAGCTTCATAATTCCTCATTCATAGAAGGACCTATCTTTATTTGTGAAAAACTGAACAAGGTGCTGATTCAGAGCCTCATCTGAATTGAATGTGATACCATGCAAGGAGTTTTGAAGAGAGTGAAACAAGTGGAAGTCTAAGGGCATAAGGTCAGTTGAGTATGGTGAGTGTGGCAACACACCCTATTCAAGCTCCAATAATTTTTGACGGGTCATCAAACGTGTGTGGTCTCCCGTTGTTACAATGGAACACAACTCCTTTACAATTAACAAGCTCTGGATATTTCTGAATGATAGATTCATTCAGTGTCCGATTGCCGACAGTACACATTCAAATTGATTGTTTGGTTTCTTGGTAGGATCTTAAAAAACACAACACCTTTAAAATCCCACCACACTGAGAGCATAACCTTCCTCTGATGAATGTCTGCTTTGGTGTCATTTGAGGTGAATCATCACATCAGGACCAAGACCATTTGCGCACCACATTGTTTTAAACAATCCACTTCTCATCACCAGTTATCAGTTGCTTCAAAAAAGGATCGTTTTCCTCATGTTTAATGAACACTTTGCAAATGTTTATATGTGCCGTCAAATGAACTTCTTTGAGTTCATGCAGAACCCAAATATTGACGTTGCTTACATATCCCAGCTTCTTCAGATGGTCATGAACGCTTGAATGATGGATATTCAATGTTTCTGCAATTTCTCCTGTCATGTAATGTGGATTTGAATCAATCAATGCCTTTATTTTGTCATCATCAACCTGGGTGGGCCTCCCTGACCGAAGAGCATCGTTGAGATCAAAATCAGCAGCACGGAATTTTGTGGACCATCATTGGCACTGATGTTCTTGAAGAGCGTTGTCACCGTCAACTTTATGCAACTTTTCAGAAGCTTGACACATGTTTTTCCTTTTATGGAAGTAAAATAGTAAAACATGGCAAAAATGCAGTTTGGTCTTGCATCTTCAACTTGTTGTAAAATCTTCAAAAATCAAGAGCAAATTGCTCACTTTTTTTTTAGAATCAAGCCATAACTGTCAGCTGTCAAATGACATAGCAATAACATAGATGCGAATAACTCTAGTACTTCCAAAAATGAACTAGTGCCATCTGTTGCAAACATGCGTCATGACTTTTCCAACAACCCAATAGGCAGAGCAGACTTCAAAATAAGGAAAGTCATCAGGGGTATAGATAGGACATGACATAATGATAGTCAATTCTCCAAGAATAAGTAACAATCCTTAATATATGTGTGTCTAACAATAGAAGTCAAAATACATAAGGCAGCAACTAATATAACTGCAAGGAGAAATAGATAAATCTGCTATCACCTTTAGAGGCTTCAGACCTATATCCGAAATAAGCAGATCCAGAAGGCAGAAAATCAGTGAGGACATAGTTGATCTTAACAACATTATCAATCAACGGGATGTAATTGTCATCTACAGACTATTTCATTTAACGTGAACAGAATACACACAATCTTCTCAAGTTCATATATAACATTCACCAAGATAGACCACATTCTGGGTTATAAAACACACCTTTGGAAATTTAAAGAAAACATTACAGTAGCTGCTCTCAGAGTACAATGGAATCAAACTATATATAACTACAGTAGAATTAAACTAATGTCAGAAAAATAACTGAAACGTGCCAAAATGCATACTTTTCAATAACAAATGAGACAAAGAAGGAATCTCAAGAGATGATATTTTAAACTAAATGAGATGAAAATACAATGTATCAAAATTTGTGGGATGCAGTAAAAGCAGTACTTAGAGGGCAATTTATAATATATATATTAGCAAACGACTAAAATAAATAATTTAGGTTATTTTATAAGAAATTTTAAAAAGGAAAATAAATTAAATCCAAAATAAGCAGAAAAAATAAATAGTAATAATTAGAGCAGAATACAATTAAATTTATAATTAGTAATAAAAAAACCCCAATGAAACTAAAAGCTGGTTCTTTGCAAATATGAGTAAAATAGATAAGCCAGTAGCCAGGCTAAGAAAAAAAGTGGGAAGACACAAATTACTAATATCAGAAATTAAAGGGGACATCAATAAAGATCTTATGGACATTAAAGGATAGTAAAGGATAAAATACTCTGAACAACTCTATGCCCACAATTTGATAACCTATATGAAATGGGCCAATTTGTTGAAAGATACAAGTTGCCAAAAGTCACACAAGAAAAAATAATCTGAATAGGCTATATCTATTAAAGAAATTGAATAAATAATTAATAAGCTTCCGAATCACAAAGCATTATGCCCAAATGGGTTCATTGGTGAATTCTACCTAATTTTACAATTTAAGAATAAAATTATATTCTCTACAGTTTATTTCAGAGGATAAAACTGGAGGGAATACATTCTAGTTTGTTCTATCAGGTCAGGTCAGCATAAGCTAATACAAGAACTAGACAAAGACATTACAAGAAAAGTAAACTATAGTTCAATATCTCTCATGAAGACAGACAAAAATATTCTCAATAAAATATTAGCAAGTCAAATTCAATGTATAAAAAGAATTACACACCACAAAGTGGGGTTATTCCAGATATGCAAGGCTGTTTTAACACTCAAAAATATCTATGGATGTAATTCATCACATTGTTAGGCAAACAAAAAAAATTACATGATGATAGTGATAGATGCAGAAAAAGCATTTGACAAAAACCCAACACCCATTCAGTATAAAAATTCTTAGTAAACTAGGATTAGGGGGGGCAAAGTCTTCAAATATATAAAGAATATCAACAAAAAAACCCTACAGCTAATATTAAACTTAGTGGTGAGAAATTGGAATTTTCTCACTAAGATCAGGAGTAAGACAAGGATGTCCTTCTCACCATTCCTATTGAACATCATACTGGAAGTTCTAGATAATGCAATAAATAACCCAAGCAGAGAAAATAAAATAGTATACAGACTGGGGAGAAGTAATAAAACTGTATTTGCTCACAGATAACATGATCCTTTATATAGAAAATCTAAAAGAAACGACAAAAAAATACTGCTGTAACTAATAAGTAATTATAGCAATGTTGCAGGGTACAAGTTTGATATTCAAAATTTGATTGTTTTTCTATATATCAACAGTGATCAGGTAAAATTGGAAATTAAAAAAAAAAACAATGCCGTTTACATTAGCACTCCAAAAATTTGAAATACTTAGGTATGAATTTAACAAAACGTGTATAAGATATGTATGAGGAAAACTAGAAAACTGTGATGAACAAAATCAAAGAATGAATAATGGAGAGATTTTCATGTTCATGGATAGGAAAACTCTATATTGTCAAGACATCAGTTCTTCACTGCCTAACTTCAAGACTTAATATAAAGCTACAGTCATCAAGAGAGTGTGGTACAGTGAAAGAACAGATAAACCAAAAAGTGGAACAGACTAGAAATCCCAGAAATAGACCCCAAAATGTAGTCAGCTGATGTCTAATAGAGGAGCAAAAGCAATTTAATGAAACAAGGATAATCTTTTCAACAAAAGTTTCCAAAACTACTAGACACCTGTGTGGAAAAAAAAAAAATCTAGACACAGACTTTATGCCCCTCAATAAAATTTGATGGATCATGGATTTAAATATAAAACACAAAACTAAAACTCTTAGAAGTGAATATTAGAGCAATAATGAAACTTTAAAGAGTAAAATGCCTTATGCAGTTGAATAGTGCATATCTAAATTTATTGCTTCCATATTTAAAAATTAATTACAATTTAAAAACAATAATACTTTCCACTTATATGGTGACCTGAAGATTGCAAAATAATTTCATGATATTTTCAAATCTGATCACATTTCTCAAAGAAAAAAAATTGTGAGATGAGCTAAAAAATTGAATATGTTACCCCCGATTTAAAAATGAGAAGAAGGGCGAGCAGAGTGGATCAGTTGGTTAAAAGCTCACTCAAGAGTGTGAATTCTGAGCAACAGGGTTGCTGGTTCAATTCCTGGCCCAAGCTGAGCTGCTACTGAGCTGCCAACAGGTGGCAGTATGGCTCAGCTAAAAAAGAATAAATAAATAAATAAAAAATAAAAATGAGAAGAGAGAGCCTCAGTAATTCAACAATTTTTTGCTCACATAGTTAGAATAGAGTAAATCAACATTTTTCCCTTCGCTTTTTCTCCCCACCACCACACACACACACAATACATTTTCCTTCTGAGTCTCTATTTATTATGATTATTAAACATTGAAATACATGAAAAATTAAGGCTGTTATCTGCCCAGTGTCAAATAGCCACTTGTTTGGAAGAATATAGATTTTAGCTTGGATTTTTCTCATGTATGGATGCTTAACAACATGTAGGCCAAATATATGGTACAGTTTGCTTGTTTACCTGTTTAATGTTTTGCATTTATTCAACAATTTCCCTATAGGGAACATGCAAACTTCCATATGGGAATAAGTGAAGTGGGAGTAAAATTTTCTGTATTTTACCTTTAAAACACAAAATAACTTCAATTAGAGTGATTTCACATAAGCTTTAAAGTGTATGATGAAGACACTATTAATCAACTTCAATAAATTGTTTAGTTATTTTTTTTTAGCACAGCTGGGGATCTATAAAAGTATAACTATGGCTGTAATCATTTTGTGCTTTTTAAAAGATCCTAGAATTCAAGATTCCTTCTTGTAATTTTTGCTTTCCCTCTTTTGTGGTCACTACAGCATTCGAGTCAATCTTATTCTGTCATAATACAATAACCCTTTGCATGTCAGTTAATTTTTGATATTTTAATTTAACATAGTTATAAACCTGTGCTATACTCTAATAGTAAAGAAAATACAGTTTATCTTCCCTCAGTAATGCGTTCCATTAGAATGAGCAAAAAAAGTAACAAAAATCAGAATTGAAATTTTAGTGCAATCTGGCTATATACTTAAAAATACCTTTGGGAAATTGCTCATTCTCTTTATACGAAATGCTCAGTCTTTTCAGTTTCTTTTTCCTCTTTTGTTTTTCTCTACTGATATCTGGGTATATGGTGTTGGTATGTGTTTTTCATGATTTTGTTGGGGTTGGAAGGAATCAGTCTCCTTGATGACATCTTGTGTTCTTTGGATCATCGTGTTTCTCCTATGGACTAATTGGTCTGGGCTCTTCTCTGAACTGGGAACATCTAAGATCTGAATTTACCATCCCTGATCATCATCAAATATCACTGATGACTGATGCTGACATAATTGTGCTCCTAACCTACCAAACTTCTGATGTGCTATTGTTAGGGCTAGAGCACTGTTGTGCTGCAGGCTGATTAGTTTCATTTTGAATCTCATTGGATGTGAAATTTCTTTGAACACCTGCCTTGTTCCTTCATCGGGCTCATAGCTTAACCAGTCCATACCACAGACTCACCTCATGCTTTATTGGCCCTCATAGCATGCTTCTCGGCTCTTAGCCCATTTTCCTTATGCAGTCCCATTTTATGATATGCAGGAACATTTGGGTCTCATCTATACCATGCAGGACTTAAGAGATGTTGTAAAAGGAAAACACTCTTCTGTGTGTCTCCCTTACTCTCACCCATTCCTGATCACCAGAGGTGTGGTAGTTTATCCCACTCCAAGCAATTCCAGACTTTCAGGACACCAGCTGAGTGTCCTACAATTCACCTTAATTCTGATATTGCATACCTTGAGATAATGTCAAATCCTGCAGGTTAAAGGCTCAGTCCTATAACACTTCCCCCTTCACACACACACACACACACACACACACACACACACACACACACACACACTCACACGCATTTCAGATGCTAATCATCAAGTCTTGGCTGTTACCTGTACTTCTGACTGACAAGTATAAACCAGAGGTTTCTTTATCCCCAACCTTGGGTTTCATTATTTGCTAGTGCAGTTCACAGAACTTGAAAATATTTTACTGACTAGGTTATTGGTTAATTATAAGAGGATATGTAACTCAGAGGCAGAGTATTGGAGAAGTGGCAAAGAGCTTCCATGCTGTCTCAAGGTGTATTGCTCTCCTTGGACCTCCATGTGTTCACTAACCCAGAAGCTGCCATAGCCCTGTCCTTTTGGGTCATTAATGAGGCTTTATTATGTAAACATGGTTGATTAAATTATTGGTCAATGGTGGTTGATTTAACCTCCAGCCTCTCTCCCTGTCCTGAATGTACATGGTGGAGGACGATACCTAAAGTCCCAACCTTCTAATCCTGTGTTTGGTTCCTCTGGCAACTAGCCCCCATCTTTAGGGGCTTTCCAAAAGTCACCTCATTAAACATAAACTCAAGTGTGGTTGAAAGCGGCTTGTTGAATTAAACAATATTTTTTTGTTGCTCTTATCACTTAAGAAATTCCATGGCTTTTAGGAGCTCTGTGCAAGAAACAAGGGCAAAGGCCAAATATATATTCATCATAAGTCACAATGTTACATGTGCTCAGGAAAGCAACACTCTTGCCTTCTTCTAGTTTAATTAGCTTTCATTAAGACTCCCTTTAATATGACTACTCCCAATATTCTATTATAAGGCAGCCTTCAATGGAATTTTCTTCTAGAATTCCAAATGTGAAGTGAGACAAAGAGCCTCACTTTACATTTTATGATCTTACCTGCCTCTCCACTCTGGCAGTAAACATGGAGACAGGAGATCAAACCGCATACATTTCAACCTCTGTCTATCTTAGTTGGATTTTCCTTCTTATCCTATCAATCATAGCTCTGTTGTGGACACTAGATTCTTCCCTTCTTCAATACCTATTCTTCTTTCTGTCAGAAAATGGTCTAGTCTGCTAGAGAGGAGGACAAAGCTTTTCCTGTTAGAGTCCCTGGCTGGGTCTGAGAATTAAGCTAAGAATGACAGATTAACAGGAGAAAAGCATATAATTTTAAAAAAAAGTTTTACAGGTATGTATGTATCTGGAAGCCTTCACAAGAGAATAAAGACACAAAGTAGTGACCAGAACAAGAAGTTTTTATACCTTTTAGACAGAAATAATAAACTTGTAAAAAATTAACACGACAAAGGAGTTTGGGTTAGGGGTAGTAAATGGTAAAGAAATAACTAGGAAGATGAGGGTTATTTAAAAAGATTTTGTACAGATTTCTCAGCTCTAAATTCCCAGTCTCTGATAATAAGATTGTCCTTCTCCTTCCCTGGTATGGGAGGGTACTGTCGGGGAGAAAAATATTATCCTCTATCCTTCTAGGTTCTTTTTGCTGATCTGTAAATGAAATTGAGATGGACAGATTAACAGGAGAAAAACAAATTTATGTACAAATGAGACCCTCACAAAGACAATGAGACCCAAGGACAGGGCAGGCAACTGCAGCTTACATGCCATCCTCAGCAAAGGAATGGGACAGGGCCTGGAGCTTCAAAGGGGAAGAAAGATTGGATGATAGGAAGAGCAGATGTTTGGTAATTAGATTTTTGTCCTGCCATACAGGTAGGCCATTCACATAAAAAGTTATTTCTGCTTATAGCTCTTTCTGGGACAGGCTGTCTATGTAAATTATTTAGGGAGAGGTAAAGTTCATCCTGAGTTGACTGGGTCTTGATTGCTTTCAACTCAAAACAATCCACATGCCAAAGTGTCATGTTTGGGGGATGCTCATTCTGAACCCCTTTCATGCCTTTCACATGGAACCTTTACCTCCTGCTTTCAGGGCGGAAAGGTAAGTGGGAGGAGAGCAGAGTGAACTTCCTGCTTCTCAAACTCCTTCAGTTTAAGATTTTGAACATACCAAAGGGCCATATATCAGGGTAGCATATACTGAATGAACCCCGCCATTACACTAGAGAGCTACATAAACTTGAACATCATCTGCTCTCT
This sequence comes from Hipposideros armiger, assembly GCF_001890085.2. Classification (NCBI taxonomy): domain Eukaryota; kingdom Metazoa; phylum Chordata; class Mammalia; order Chiroptera; family Hipposideridae; genus Hipposideros; species Hipposideros armiger. Next base: position 618,505 of record NW_017732191.1, read on the forward strand.
TTGTAAAGTCTGGTTGTGAAGCCCACTGTTTTGCTATGAACTTGAAAATCCTACTTTGGTTGTCAGAGAATACATCTTAACCCATTCCTTCTCATATGATATGCTTGGATAGGGATTAGCTGCAGACAACACAAACAACTTTTCCAAACCTACAAAGAAAATTATTCGTTGCTAGATTTTACAGGCTAAAAATATCATTGAAAGAGCTGGCTTCAGGCCAAGCTTCAAAACAACTCTTAATCTTCAAAACACACTGCAGAATTGAGCTCCAATGTTCAACATCTGCAAGATTGTTACCCAAAATTATCCTCCTATGCCACAGTCAGGAAACTGCTAGTATTACTAAGGGGGACTCCAAATAAATTGGTCATTAAACATAGGACCATATTACTGCTGACATCAACAAAATGGAACTGCATCTCTGCATCTTTTCCCCCTTTGCACAATTCCAAATTCAAATCACATGTGAGAACATATGATGGATGGATGCTAAATCATATCTGGAACCTTGACTACAACAGACTATGAAAAATGTAATTTTTAACATCTTAGCATACCGGGAAGCAAATGAGAAGGAAGCTAAAGTGGATATTGAATATGCCAGCCTATAGCATCCATTGCAAATGCAAAGCATTAAAACAGTACATGGCACAGAGTATTTTGAAAAAATATTTAAAATGTTTTTGTTATTACTATTGTTATTATTTGCATTACAGTTAAAAAAAATTAAATTCATCTTCCTCACACTCAGGCAGGTGACTTTGGAAAAAAAAGGTTATGCACACTAAAATGCATATGAGAAAAACCACATTTCTATATGTCTAACTGATCCTTGTATACTAATATGAATTTTAAAACAAGCAAAGTTTAAGATAGGTTCACTATTTCCCTGATCTTATTAGATCTAAACTATTAATAGTCAAGATTATTTAGTGGACATTTGCTATTTGTTTAAACCCACCCAAAATGGAATCATAAATAGTCCAAGTGAGTATCTTGGAATAACTTTACCTGAAGCTAATATCTCCTCTCCACTCTCATTATTTTTTATTTTTTATTCATTATATTCTCGTCTTCTCCTTTCTCAGATATTGCCACTCAGTTTTCTTACCTAATTCCCTTTCCTCTTCATCTTGTCTTCTATCATTTCCCAACTTTTTGTTTCTCTACCCTTTAGTATTTGTATTGCCAGATAATTTAGGGAGTGTTCTTCTACTTTTACAGCATTCCACATTAGCAGTTAAATTGACTTGAAATGTACATATTTTTTAATTTCAAAAACTTAGGATGTATATTATTTTGTACAGTATATTATTTCTAAGTGACTGAGATTGAACATGTTAGCCCTTTATTGATAATGTGGGTCATATATATATATATATATATATATATATATATATATATATATAATTAAGCATTGTAATAACAAAAATGCATGTCATTTTTTTACTTATCCAAGCTTTCTTCTTTAGTATTAAGTGGTCACTTTTACTTTACTCATTTCTTTCTTTCTACTTTGTATTGCGAATGCATGATAAACTAGAAAGTCAGATCACTATTCCGCTTAAACCTTGAATAATAAAATAGTTAATAAATTCCCAAGGGCAGTCCTAACAAATTTAAAATATGGCTTCAGCTCACAGGGTCTCTGTAAGCTAGCTGTTTTTTTCAGATGTTTAGTCTATGAATTTGGGGGAGGTTCCTAAACTTTCATGGTATTAAAATATTGAGAACATACAGAAAAAAATGGATTTCTTAAAATAAAGCAAACAAATGAGCAAAAAGAAAATCTGTTTAAGTAGTTTTAGGAAAGAAATTTGCCTTAGTACAGATGAGCATGTGTAAATCAATGCTTTACAGACTAAAGATTTATTTTAGATGTTATATAATCAAAAGAATTATAAATCACAGAAAGATTTACTTTTGAACAGTAACAGGTACCTAGAGTATTCAAAAATATCTGAAGGTAACTGGACAAATATGTTTTCAAATAAAATACACAGTTTTCATTTGTTTTTATTAATGAGATTTTTATAGTTCAATGATTATGTGCATAGACTTCGAAGTCAAGCTTCCCTGGATGCAAATCCTAACTCGACCATGTACTAGCTATGAAACTTTGGCCAAATTACTTAATCTATATGTGCTTAAGTTTTCTCATCTGTGGAGTCAAAGATAGCACTCGTATAATGCTGTTGTGAGCATTGACATGAAATAGTTCGCACAAGGTGTTTAGAAGCATGTCTGGTGCTCAGTGCTCAATAGGTTTTATTATTGAACTACAAAGAAAATTTGAAAAGAAAAATCAAGAGGCTTTATTAGTTTTTATTTTCCTGCAAATGATGAAGGTTTCTGATTATATATGATATGAACTTGTTTAACAATCCTGTTGTGGCATCTGAGGTGTTTGTGCATGTCAATGTTGGCACATTTCTGAACACAATTTATAGAGAGTCGAAGAGAGTCAGATTCAGTATTATTTGTTAAAAAGCTTTTCTAATGTGGAAAAAGTTGATAGCACCTTTTCCAAAGGGTGCTTTATTCTCACTAATTAAGTGAATGGGCTTTCTAGTTTTAATTAAGCGGAGTGTTTGCATATGTGCATGTGTGTTTGTGTACTCAGAGGCAATAAGGGTAAGATTTTAATATAGAAAGGAAGAAATAGCCACTAAGAAAGTTCAAGCCCATTCAATTAAAAATCCTAACCTGGTAGTTTTATGCAATGCAAAGTTAATGGACTGGTTCAAATTCCATAAAGCGGTACTTTTTTTTTATCATCTGAAATGGCTCATGGATCGCATATGAACATACCTAATATTTCTGGAGCATTACATCGTCAGAGGTATAATCACACTGTGTATCAATAAAGATAAAATATGTGGTAAGTTAAATTTTGCTTTCTGGCCGCTTTGGGATTATATGGCTAATGACCGTGGGGTAGACACTCAGGCAATTAGAATAGGGAGATTCTTTGCTCTGAGGACATAGTCAAGATTTCAAAGTGTGTGGAACAAGCAAACCAGAGAGTAGAGGCAATGGTGGTACATTCACAGATGATTTTAAGTTTTGGTTTTCAGAATTTTAGGAGTAAGTATGCCCAGGATGTCATTTTAGAGAAGATAGAAGACAAAGGAATATGTGAAATAGGGATGTATGTACATTGACTAACTGCATTGCCCTGTGTGGTGTAGTTCTATGGAAAGATTGATATACTTACAAGGACGGGGACTTGTAGTTCTGCCAGCAATCAGCTGAATGGCTTTAAACAGGCTACTTAATTTCTCTGAGCCTCAGTTCTTCCATTTATAGAATAATGAGATTCAGAAATATTCATTGAGTGCCTGCCATGTGCCAGCTTTGACCTAGGCTTGGGATACTAAGAAAGATAGCACAATTCTTTTTCTGGATTGGGAATCTCCCATTATAAAGAGGAAGGCAGCACCCAATAAGTTCAGTAAGATACTACAAATGCTCTGATTTTACTTCTATTAATGAGAAGAAAGGAGGAGAAGAATAAGCATAAAATCCTATTTGCAGATAGGGATGGAGAGTAAGATAAGTTGGTATTGGTGTGGGATGTGGAGACAGTGGAAGCTTTTAGGCAGGGAAAGCATGGTGGGAATTCTTGGAGCAGCAAGCTCTTTGACTAGTGTGCAAAGATGTGAATGTAAATGCTGACAAATAGTACGGTTATTAAACATTAAATACCTGGATATTTGGGGGAAAACTAATACTCATGTTGAGATAAATAGTCAATCATGGTGATCTTTGGAGCAGGAGGAGAACTATGATTTCAGTGCAAGTAATTATCACACTGTGTCTTCTAATGTGATTCCATTCTACCTCCATTAATATGAATCAGGTAATTGTCCGGAGCCATGTAGAGTTATTTTTTGCAATAGCTTCTCATATAATTGGCCTGTTCATAATCCTTGAGGAACTGTCTTATGTAAATGTTCTTATAATTATCTGAGGCTATGAATCTACATCAGGATGAGTGCTTTAGTATCCTCAATGTACCTCTGGACTTTCAAATTTTATGTATAGACTTTATCTTCCACTGGGTCATTGCTGGAATGATTTTTCAATGTAAGGATGTAAAAATGATCACTAGGCATACCAAACATGATAGGTGTCCCAACAATTAGAATATAATAATGCCTTCTGTTTATAAGAGAGTATGTTTACCTTTCGAGTTATACTTAGGTCCTGCAATCACTTTTAATGTCATAAGAGACAAGCTTAGGGTCATTGTGAAATCCTCAAAAAGCAGGACTATTCATCAGTAAATTATAGTGTAGGTAGCACTGCATAACCCTCATATTATTGAAGCCCTCTGAATATCTGAACCCTAGAAAAACTCTATTTAGAACTACAGATGTGACAGAGACTAGAAATATATCCTACAAATAGCTTACATCACATCAAGAGGTCATTAGATGATTGATTAATTTTAGTAAACTCTACCTTTATACTGTAGGAACAAAGATAAAGGAAGCTTCAAATATAAAGGAACTAGTTATTGATCATGGCATACCATACAATTTTTGAATCAAAAGGAACTTGAGCATGCATCTAGTACAATTCCTTTGGATTATGTATTAGGGTTTTCTAGAAAAACAGAACCAATAGGATGTATATATGTTATATATATAATATATGTATGTGTGTGTGTGTGTGTGTGTGTGTGTGTGTGTATTCTGCTGAAAGAGATAGTGAGATTAGTATAGGAGTTTGTTTATGTAGTTATGGAGGCTAAAGAAGTCCCACAATTTGCCCTCTGCAAGCTGGGGACCAGGAAAGCCAGTCGTGTGACACAGTCTGAGTCTGAAGACCTGAGAAGAGGGGGGACAGATGGTGTAAGTTTTTGTCTGAGTAAGGCCAGAGGAGCACCAATTACAGAGGGAGAAGATGGACATCCCAGTAGAGAAAGAGCGGGAGTTCAATCTTCCTGCATCTTTTTGTTCTGTGTTGGCCCTCAAGGATTAGGACTATGCCCACCCATATCTGCTTTGCTCAGTCTGCCAATTCAAATACTAATCTGTTCAGAAAGACCCTCATAGACATACACAGAAATAATATTTTACCAGCTGTCTGGGCATCTCTTACTTAGCCTAGTCAATTTTATACGTAAAATTAACCATCACAGACTAGATCTGGAGGAATAAAAACATGCTGAAGCTCACATAAACCTGAACTCCTGACTTTTAGTCCAGTATTCTTTCACTATGTACTTGATATTTTGTTATGTAATAACAGTAAATACAGGTACAGAAAGTTAGGAGAACTTGAGTTGTAAGAACATATCATATTAAGCAAACATAAGAAAATCCATATTTATGTACATAACTAAATGTCAGAAATTTTTATCTTTGCAAAAGGATTCACCGAAAACTTCCTTTAAGTAGTAAACCATTAGCATATTCAAGATTTTTATTGGCTTGTACTGTATTCATGGCACTATATGTTTATAACATAAAATACACATATTTCCTTATAAACTGCTTTGGAGTTATTTCTGTTCTGAGGGATTTTGAATGTGTTAATGGACAGATAATGCAAAAAGAAAACTTGACTAGTGCCCTGGTAACAGATGGTTATACCTCAACCAACATGCCATATCATAGAAAGAATTGTTCCTGTATTTATAGTTCTTACTTTTGAGCACAGATATAGGAAAACCTCTTGAAAGTATGGACAAAAAAAGGGGCCATGTACTAAACCTGATAAGCTCAGGGGAGGCGAGCATGGTGGGCCCTACAAACTCAGAGACTGAAATTAACTACATAGGATGGCCTGACTTAAAAATTCCTAGCTAAAATTGGGTCACAGTGAATAGTCACATCCTGGGCCTGTAGCTTCTTGACAAAGGTCAGCCTTTACCTCAAGTAAGCCTGTCTATTGTCTTTCTGCATCTAAGATAATGTACTCTTAGAATGTCAGAGTAATCCCTTCTTCCAGACCCCTCAAGACACAATCCATGATACCAAAGCACAAGACCACAGAACTCCTCATTGTTATCTTGTTCGAATACCATCTCTATGTGCTGTAAATGTTAATTAGTAACTATACTGTACCCACTAATGTAAAAGAAGTGTGTGTCTCTCTGTTTTACTTTTTATCCAATCCCACAGTTTTCCATGCTTTGTTTTCCCCCGCCCCCTTAATCTACCATCAATGGATTTCATATAACCCTCCTTAAGTCCTCTCCTTTGATTTTAATGTATAAAATAAGTTGCAAAACTGCCATTCTCCAGAGAATTTTCTCAGTCCATTGAGATTTTGCTTCCTGGCAATTGTCGTGAGTTTGGCTCAAATAAACTCATTACAATTCTTTACAGGTTTGGATGTTTCTTACATCAACAAAAGCTACATCTAGGTTCTAACATAAGGAGGAGCAAGCCTGTTGAAGGACTGGGCAGCAGTGTGTAAGTGTCTGACACAGTTAATTAGTCAGGGAGTAAGACATTAAAAAATAAAATATTACAATTTGATTATCTTATCTACATGTCTTAGAAAATATTACTGCTCTTTGAAAAACACAAAACTTGAGATTTTTCTTATATACTACTTCTTCCAAAATCTTTCCATCATTTTCTTAACATCCATAATGTTCAACAGATCTTAAACAATGTTGAAAATACACAATTCTGCATAACATGCTGTTTCTCTTCTTCTATATATTCCACTAAGTGTTGGCCACTTCATAGACATTTTTTTTTATTGTTAGTTTCAGGTGTACAGAACAATGCAATAGTTACCCTTTTCACCCTCACAAAGTAACAACCCCCCTCCCCCCATCCACTG
>NW_017732191.1:625661-651098 GCF_001890085.2 Hipposideros armiger
TGTGTCTCTGAGACTATCTCCATCCACTTCTCCCATCCATTCAGTTCCTTAGAATCCACGTATAAGTGAGATCATATGATATTTGTCTTTCTCTGATTGACTTATTTCACTTAGCATAATGTTCTCTAGTTCCATCCATATTGTTGCAAAGGGTACTATTTAATACAAGTTTATTGAATGAATACATGAGTACATGGTAATTTTCAATGTAGGAATAACTTTAATGTATCAAAGAGAATTATTTAATTTCCTGGTCTTTAAACATTTTATTAGAGGAATAACTTCTTACTGAGAACAATAGTAATCACAACTTTATTTTCTCCTGTTTTTTGTAGATATTACACAGAAAGCAGAAACCAGAATATCATTTGGTCCATAGCCATAAATTCCATGGATTTTCTCATATCAGTATAATCAGTAAAAAAAGTTTGATCAAAATATCAAGGAGTGTCTTACCAATAATCAATTATAGCTGTCCTCAACCCTTGTGATTCAAACAATCAAAAAAATACATACTATGAAGTTTATACTGTTATACTAAAATCTACATAAACTGTAAACGGCATTCCAAGACTACACAGATCATCTCATTCTCTTTAGATAGCTCCCATAAGGAAGAAAGCATTTATGGTATTGAGAGTTTAGCCAAGCTATAATATCGCTGCCTTGGCATCCATTTTGTGTGACTAAACAGCCTACATGGAACCTTGAACCGACATTAGTGCCTCCCTCGAGTGCATGCCCTAAATAACAGCCAACTAAGTCACAAAAAAGCGTATGTTTCTGAGATGACTTGTGCAAAGCCCCTGATGATAAATAGTTTCTTCTACCTCCTACTTTTACCCACTTGTGCACCCTTTATATAATACATGCCCCTCCCACCCCATCCCAGAAGCTTACCAAAACCCAGGCCAGCTCTTTTTGGTTTGAATTGCCCAATCCAAAAGCACTCCACCCACAGACCCTAATAAAAAGATATGCCCCAGGTTCTGCAGCTCACTCTCTCCCTGTACAGTGCCTTCACCTCCCCTTGCAGCCCTTCAAGGCATACCTTGTACCTCCTCCAGGACCTGTGAGTAATAACTTCTCTATCTCACTTTCCCTAGCAGTCTTTGTTGAACAATGGCTCATGATCTGAAAACCCGGGTCTCTATTTAACAAGTGTTAACTTAACAAAAGCACAACATGTGAATCTTATGGTTTCAGAATACAGAAGACAGCATCAATGGAATAGAAATACTTCAACAAACACCCAAGTAAATATTTGGCTCCCGACAATTGCTAAAATGTTGAAAATTAAATAAACTTAACATAAGACACTAAGATGAATTTAACTTTGGATGCCGTTCTTTAATAGCCTATGCTTGTGGGTTAGCAATATTTAGAATGTTCTATTCAAAGAGGAATCTTGGCCAGATTGCTTGCATTAGTTTGGAAACTCTTTGTTAACTATTATTCTAGAATTACAGTGAAGCCTGAGGCCACATTGAGGGGTAATTGAATAACTTGATTCTTGGTAGTAAATTACAGAAATTAAGGAATAATTTTCCACACTATGTTTATCGACCTCAGGAAAGCTATTAATGCCATTAAAAGGCCTGGCTGCATATAGTCAAGTATCCTGGTCGACTGAGCTTTTTGCCCCTGCATCTCTCTAACTATCATGGCTGGGGTCATTTCATTCATTCTTTTATTTATCTAATAAATACTTATAGAGTGCCTGCTATGTGACAAGCCTGTCATCTGATGAAGGAGTTACAAATAGTGAATAAGATGTGATTCCTCAAGTAGCTCAACAGTGGTAGCTTAGGAGAATCCGATTTAGTGCTGGGTTCATTTTGACCTTGCATGCTGATTCAAATAGCTATGTCACCTTCCTGCTTTCCTGTTTCTGAGTAACTATTGCCTTGCTTCCTTGCTTGGTACTTCATTTGTTTTGGAGATGATTGTGTACATGCTTTCTTGCAAATGTTCCTGGGGATTGGATTCTGCCCCTGGTCCCCGGAATTCAGAGCAAGGCTTTTCCCCACTATTCTATTCTTGACATCAGCATAGTGATCACAGGCCACCTGCAAATTGCTTACTGCCAGATTCCTCTGATAGTCTATATCTCTTCCATTCTGGGACTTGGAGATATATTTTATTACTGAAACTCCTCCATGCAAAGAGCATACCTGCTTTTACTTCAATTATTTCATAGCAGTTTTAGGACCTTTGCTTTATATTGGAGAGTAATGATATAAATATACAATTTTGCAAGGACATAGAATGTTTATGTTTTAAACAAATTCTGCCTTACCCTCTAGACTATGAGGTATTTGAAAGATAGAAACAAGTGGTATTCATCACTCAGCATTTAATACATGGTGGTTTTATTAAATATTTTAGTATTTCAATACAAACACAGAGTTATATAGAGTAGATGAAGAGGATCAAGTCCTTTCTCATCAAAGAATGACTCAGCTAGTATAGCCAAGAGAAGGGAGTTATTTTCAGCTGTAATTTCTCAGCAGCTGGGCATTACTTACTGCCTCCTATTAGGTTAACTTCAAAATAGTTCAGTGCTTCAGCAATTGCTTAAGTATATTCTGCCCCAAATCCCTATAGCAGTATTCTTGCTAACTTCTTTAGTATTTTTTAAATGCAAATATTATTCACATACTAAAATACTCTTTTAAAGTGTGCAATTCAGTGGTTTTTAGTATATTCATAGACTAGTACAGTTGTCACAACTATCAAATTCCAGAATATTTTTATCACCTCCAAAAGAAACCGCACACCCATTAGCAGTCACTCCTCATCCCCTCCAGGCCTTTGAACCAATAATCTACTTTCTAGATCCATGGATCTACCTATTCTTAATATTTCATATAAAAAGTTTCATGCATTATGAGGCCTTTTGTATTTGGCTTCTTTCTTAAAACATTATAATGTTTTAAAGGTTCATCCATGTTGTAGCTTGAATCATTCTTTTTTTTTTGGCTGAGCATTACTCTATTGCATGGATATGCTACACTTTTTTTTCATCAGTTGATGGACATTTGGGTTGTTTCCACTTTTGGGATTTTAGGAATAGTGCTGCTATGAACATTCGATTAGTTTGTGTGTGGACATGTTTTCAGTTCTCTTGGATATATTGTAGGAGAATTTCTGGGTCATACGGTAACTTTATGTTTAACTATCTGAGGAACTGCCAACTGTTTTCCAAAGTGGCTGCATTTTTTTTCTTATTTCACTTTTTGACCATCAATGTATGAGAGTTTATTTTTCTCCTCAACATTGCCAACACTTGTTATTGTTTGTCCCTCTGATTATAAACATCCTGGTATGTGTGAAGTGGTATGCCACTAAGGTTTTGCTTTGCATTTCCCTACTGGTTAATGATGTTGAATATATTTATCACCCACATTATAACTTCTTTGAAAATTCTTCTATTCAAACATTTTAGCCATTTTTAGTAGAATTATTTGAGTTTTTACTGTTGAGTTCTAATAGGTTTTTTAAATATATATTTTGGATAGTAGACCCTTGTCAGATATGTAATTTGCAAATATTTTCTCCCATTCTATGAGTTGTGTGTTTTACTTTCTTGATATTGTACTCTGAAGCATAAAAGTTTTAAAATTTGATGAAGTCAAATGTGTCTATATTTTCTTTTGCTGCTTTTGCTTTTGGTGTCACATTGAAGACTCCATTACCTGATCCAAGTTTACAAATATTTGCATTGCTGTTTTCTTCTAAAAGTTTAATAGATTTACCTCTCACATTTAGATTTTTGATTGATTTTGAGTTAATTTTTGTATATGCCATAATGGAGGATTACAATTTCCTTCTTTTGAATATGGATATTCAATTGTCTTCAGTACTACTATAATATATGTTGAAAAACTATTGTTGCCTCATTTAATTATCTTGGCCCCCTTGTCAAAATTCAATTAACCATAATATATGGATTATTAGTATACTCACAATTCTATTCCAGGATCTATATATCTATCCCTATGTCAGTACCATGTAGATTACTGCAGATTTATACAAACTTTTGAAATTGGAAAACATGAGTCTTTAAACTTTGTTCCTTTTTTTCATGATTGTTTTGTTTATTCTGACTACTTTGCATTTCCATATGAATTTTATGATCAGTCTTTCAATTTCTGAATCAAGAAAAAAAATGTATCTGGGATTTTAACATGATTATGTTGAACCTGTACGTGAATTTGGGGAGTATTGCCATTTTAACAAGTCTTCCAGTCCATGAACTGGGGGAGTCTTTTCATTTAGGTCTTCTGTAATTTCTACAATGGTATTTTACAATTTTATTCAATAATATTTTATAGTGTACAGGTCTTGAACTTTTTTGTTAAATTTATACCTAAGTATTTTATTCTTTTTGATCTTAATATAAATAGAATTCCTTTCTCATCACTTGTATATAGAAGTACAATTAATTTTTGCATAATGATCTTGTATTTTACTAACTTGCTAAACATTTCTGTTAGCTTTAACAGATTTTTTTGTAGATTCCTTCAGATTTTCTACACATAAGATTATGGCACTTGTAGACAGAGATTAAATTACTTCTTTCTTTCTAATCTAGATGCCTTGCATTTCTTTTCCTTGTCAAATTTCCCCAGCTAGAACCTCCAAAGCAATGTTGAATATAAGTGGTAACAGCAGGCATCCTTGTCTAGTTCCTGACCTTAGTGTGGAATCTTTTAACCTTTCATCTTTATGTCTAATATTAGCTGTGATTTTGGTATTTTTTTAGATATCCCTTATTACGTTGAAGTTTTCTCCTATTCCTAGTTCAGTAAATGTTTTTATCACAGAGTGCTGGATTTTATCAAATGCTTTTCTATATCAATTCAGATTATCATGTGAAATGTGTCCTCTATTCTATTAATATAGTGTATTTATTACATATTACACTGATCGATTTTATATGTTGAACAAAACTTGCATTTCTGGGATAAACCCCACTTAAACATGATATTTAATTATTTTTTATATGTTGTTGACATGGAGTTTTCTATAATTTTGTTGAGGAGTTTTGTATCTATATTTATTGAGAGGGAAGGGAATTGGTCTGTAGCTTTCTTGTGCTGCTTTGGTCTGGTTTTGTATCTGAGTTATATTGGTCTCACAGAATGAGTTGTGAAGTATTACCTTATCTCCTTATCTTCTACTTTTTGCAAATGTTTCTAACAGCTTTATTTATAACAGTCCCAAATTGGAAATAACCAAGATGTCTTTCAATAGGTGAATGAATAAACATACTGTGGTACACTCATATAATGTAATAGTATTTACTTATAAAAAATAGAAAAATCAGGTATCAAACTGTGAAAAGACATGGAGAAAATTAAGAGGCCAGATTGAAAAAGGCTAAATACTGTTTGATTCCAATTAGGTGATACATTAAAAAGGAAAAACTTTAGAGACAGTAGAAAGATCAGTGGTTGTCAGGGGACGGGAGGGGAGAAGGAATAGGTGGAGCACAGGTAATGTTAGGTCAGTGAAACTATTGTGTGTGATACTGGAATAGTGGATACATGACATTATATATTTGTCAAAACCCGTAGAACTGTACGACACAAAGAGCGAGCCCTAAAATAAACTATAGACTGTAATAATAATACCAGTATTGGTTCCTCAGGTGTAGCAAATAAAGTACATAAATGTAAGATGTTAGTAATAGGATAAACTGTATGGGGGAGGGGTAATAAAAACTCTCTTCTTGATCAGTTTTTTTTGGAAATCAAACTTTTCTAAAAATAAAGTTTATTAATTTAAATATATTATAGTCTGGGTCCTGTTAAGACCAACTTAATCACAATAGCATAAAAAATTGTGCCTATACATTTACATTCCCTCTTGCATCCATTTGCTGTTATTACATATGAATGAAATTATATCTTCATAAACAGTAAGCCCATCAAGACAGATTTATAATTATTGCCTTACACAGTTGTTTGTAGAAATCAGGTGGGAGAAAAAATGCATTACAAACAAATATAATATATTTATACTGTCTTTTATATTTACCTGTTTAGTTACCTTTATGAGTGTTCTTTATGTTTCATGTTCATTTGAGTTGCTAGGCAGTTACTGAATAAATTAACTTTTGTCTGAAGGACTGAAGGGCTAAAGGAGTTATTGTGCCCATGGGTCAAGAAACTGTCCGAGCAGTACAATAAAACCACCTCCAGGTGTTTTTTTTGCCACAAATTACAGAAGAGTTCTCCCATGTCAATAAACACTTCCTTTATCCCCACTTATATTCCACCTTCCCCGGTACAGAACCTTCAAGGTGCTCTTCATACATTCAACTAGTAGGATTTCTGGCCCATAGCCAGATGTTTCAGTTATTCAGGTGTATATGTTATTTCCTCTTAGGGAGCAACTGTGTTTCTCTATTTAGATTATTCTGTGATAGAAAGCTAATTATTGTAAATCTAATTACAGTAATGAGGGAAGACACAGGCAGATATATGAAGACAAACACCATCTACCTAGAAAGCAGTGTGAGGTGAGGTGTTTAAAAAATCTCCATGTGAGGAAAGACATTTCTGGAACTATCAAGGAAAAGAAAATTTCTTCTATTGGCCTGGAAAATTTAGGAGGATCTGAGGACTCAATAGTCTTAGGTTTATTTACCCAGCCTAAACCTTAAGTTCCCCTATTTTCTTGTCAGGGTGCTGGCTTTGACATAGATATGTCTTAAGATGAGCATTTATTCTCCTATGCATTTCAGTATCACTCAAAACAAGATGGAGGGGTTGATTTTCAACCTGTTCCTCTCTATGTCTGTGAGGCAAGAGTCTCTTTAAAAATACTGTTAGAACACTTTGCTTCTCAAAGCATGGATTAAATTAACAATATATAGACTTTTTGTTTTTCCAAAGCCTCCAACATCATAAAGGACTCAAGCTATCTATGGTACTAACTGAAGTAGTTTGGGCTTCCCAGAAAACTGAGCATGAAGTAAAATCTAAGTGCTGATGCTCTATTGAGTGGTATGAACCAAGGCAGTGAAACTAAGAGAAAAGGGCCCAGAAGTGGGATGAGAAGGAAAAAAAAAGTGATATGTTTTTGATGCAGGCACTACTTCACAAGCCATAAAGAGACAAAGCATGTTGTGAGTCTTGCAGGAAATCTTGGACAGGGGGTACACATACCATGTATCAGGACAAATCACAGGAAAAATGAATAAAATAATTTATCTTCCATATCTCCTCTCCCTCTTGTTTCCCATCGAGCAACATTTGTTTCATGGAAATTCAACAACTTCATATTTCCAAGTTGTATAACTACCCCTTTTAGCACAACTGCTAGTTATCAATGTTCAGTTTTAAACAGTTGTTCAAAATTTCAAATGTAAGGATTTGAATTTGCTGTATGAAAGGCAATTTACAGGTTGTAGTATATGACAAATACTTGTCAAGGAATATCATTTTCACACAGCAATTGATATTTCCAAATTTATTGTTGAAAGTTTCTTCAATTGAACTACATTTGTAACCTGATATATTTAAATATATATACCAGGGGTACCAAAACATTTTAAGAGATGTTAACAGTTTGGTCAACGTTGCTCAAGCAGTAGTTTGCCATAATCAGAAGTGTCTGGACACTGATGGTAACCACTTTGAGCATCTCTTGTAATTGCAGAAGTCAAACATGACTTGTATTCATCTTTTGTTTTCAGTATATATTAATACAGTTTTTTTCCTTCCTTGAAATGTGTAATCTTGGCACCCTCTGTGTGTGTGTGTATGTATATATGTATATATACATATATATGCCTTATATGTTATACTGTATACTTTATATATATATATATACATATACATATATATATATATATGTTTCATATATATACATATATATAAACTATTGCTAAAAATATCATATTATATACACTTAGCTACCCATAAAGTAAAATTTTAAATTTCACATTCAAGAATCTCCAGGGCACAATATTATTTTACCTTATTTTGAAGAGAATGTTTTCATAAGTAGGATATTTGTTATGGATATTTCTAAAGGCACACTTTAGCAGATTATGGATGTTATCTATCCCTAATTTGCTAATTCATTTTAGTATAGATATGGTTGAATTTCATCACATGCTTTTACTACATCAATGGAGTTCTAAATTTATTTTGTTGACATTGTTTAGAAGTGTTCTAATTTTATGACTTAAATAAATATGGCTAAATAAAAGTAAATTAAAAATTAAAAGACAAATAAAAATATCTTTATTGTTTTGTACTACCCTTTCCAAATTTTGGTATCAAAGTTTTTTTAACCTTATAAAGGGCATTGAATAATTCCTTTTTATATATTCAGAAATTGTTTGGTAAGGTTGGAAAAATGATTTCTCTACGTATTATTAAACTTCAATGAAAATTATCTGGGAACTGTAGAATTAAGGGTTTTGTTTTACCTGAACAAAATTTTCTATCTGTAAACTGTAGCTATAATCAACAAAGAATAAAGCACTCCAATGGAGGGCTATTGATTGGAGAAATTGATTATAAATGTATTTTGACTTAGGTGTGTTAAAGTTAAATGAGGATAAGCTTAACCATTAGTCACTATTTTTCAACTTTTTGATGGGCATTCTTACTGACAGCTCTTAATCAGCCCAATTAAAATATTTTAATAGTACAATTTGGAAATGAAGAGGGGGATATCATGTGAACAAACACAATACCTCATATCTATTGACCATTTTAATAAGAAATATCACCATGACTATTAATTTATTCATTAGAATGTATGGTTTTTAATAAATATTCCTGACAGCAGTGGATTTCATGCAGTTTTATGTTTTAAAGTCTGCAACAGCCCTGTGAAAAATAGTATGCTGGGTTATTAACATATACATTATTTTTATGTCTTCAAAATTCTATTCATAGTAATGCTATATGATTTTTCTGATAACACTGGTTCTACTTTTTATTTATTAGTAAAATGTAAATTAATCCATGTTCTGTGATCCACAGGACTGTGTTTCAATGAAAAGTTCTAAACCTACTCTAACAACTCTAAAACTCTAAAACCACTCTAAACACTTCATGTGATACTAAAAGATTCAGATATATTTGAAAGATGCTGTAGATAAGGAAATGCAAAACAGATTAACCTAAAAAGCAAATTGGCCTATAGATTGCTCTCCTATGAGGTAAAGCAATGATATATTCAACTTTTTTGAGATGTCAGATATCTACTTTATTATAGTGAGAAAGTGACAGTCAATTTATTTTTTTTATTTTTGTTTTTTATTACTTTGAGGTATACAAAACCATGTAATAGATGTTTACACCCTTGTGAAGGGTGTAAATGTCTGACTATATTCAACTTTAAGGGTGCCTAATATGATGGCTTGTCATTAAAATGAACTATGTAGTCCCTCACTTACCTAAACCTCTCAGCCAAATCTCATACATTTTGATGAACAATAAAGAGCACAACTGCAGAAAGGATTCCCACAGTTGTATTACTGACTGCTCATCATCGCTGTAAAAAATTGAGGAAAAAATTGAGGCTCATTGCTTGAGCCTCAATGCTGCCCGCTAGAATTTAAAAAGTGGCTAATGATGGTCTCTAGTAATCACTCCCTTGTTGTAGGAATGGAATATGAGATTAACTTGTTCTTTTATGATGGTTAGAAACTACCTGGATATATAGAGCTACAGGAGATGAAAATAGCGGTGAAGAGAACAAGGACTGGTGGGCAGAGGTGTGTGTGTACATATGCAGGTGTGTGTGAGTACATGTGTCCATAGGATTAGTGGGAATAGGGCTGATAACATTTGAGCAGTTCAGAGTTTACCACACTTGGTCATATCTGGATGTAGTTTAGGACCTGGAGCTTTCTACCCACACCCAATATGTATGTATTTAATTTCTTAACATGCTGGATGCCAGCCAAGGGATAACTAGCTGATTAGATTCTGCATTTGTTTGATTCTGTGACGAGAGCTTGAGGTTGTCTATCTCGGCAACTCTGGGTCCTATGTCTTTAACTAAGACATCTTGCACATGATATGCTTATCTGAAATTTTTTTTTAAGATTTTTATTGGGGAATTGGGGGGATGGGAACAGCCCTGGGGAATTGGGGGAAGGGGAACAGACAAGTTGTTGTCCTTTTGTTCTTCAGTCTAGTTGTGGAGGACTTTGCTTCACTGGCCCAAGTTGGCACCATCACTGCGCTCTTCCTGGGTGAGGCAGATCAGTCACCAGCTTTTGGATGGCTGCTATCGGTGGCTGCTGGCTGCTCATGCTGGCTGCTAACTACACACGGTAGCCCATGGCAACCCACTGCAGTAGGGGCTGCAGCCTACACCGTCACCGGCAACTCACAGCAGCCCAGCTCCAGGTTGAGCTGTTGTTCAGCATCTCAGCTGTGGAGGGCAGTGTCACTGGCCCTCATATGTGGGATCCGAACCGGGGTCCTCTGGCGTCCCAAGCCAGTTCTTAACCATCACGCCACTTGGCCGGCCCTCATCTGAAAATTTTAATTTCGATGTAGGGTGTTGTTTAAAAATCATAGTTCAAAGATTCCTTCTGCAAGTAGCCAATCTTCCAATATTAAGATAATATTACAGACTGAAATTATAATCTTGATTTTAGGGGAAGTTTGGGGAAAAAATGATTATAAACAGGACTTTCTTTTCAATGACCACAGTCTAAATACTGTTTTGTGATTTACAGAAGAAGTTAACATTTAGAGAAACTTCTGCTGCTTATTATTTAGGCCATTGCAAATCATGGCCCTTTTAAAGCAATAATTACTAAGCAATTTAACAATAAGCTTTAAGCAAACTCAGCTGTGTCTACTTCTTACCAGGTCTATTCGGGCATGCTACTTACCTTTCTTACTCTCATTTCCCTCTGTAAAATGAAATAAGAATACTTTATAGTGTGATTGCAAGTATCACAGGAATGATGTCACATAGAAAATGGTAAATAAATTAAACTATTATTTGAATTTTTTCTGTGCTAAGATAGAGAGCTAAAGAGAGTCTTTGGGAAGTCGATAAGTGATTTTGATAAAATTTGTAGCAATATTTAAATATTGTAGTTAGGCTGAACTATTAAGAATTATGGGACATATCTCAATTCAGGTGTCTCAAAATTAGGTTATAGCTGTAGGTTATCATTGGTTTCAGGATAACTTTTTTAGGAGTTTCATGAATGATTATATGACCCAACATTGCCAGTATTTAGACCAAAAAAAAAAAGACATTTCATACAATTCCTCCCCAAATTCCATGTGTGTTTTTAGTAGAAAGAACATGATCTATCCGTTCTTCTTGAAATAAGATCTTCTGATTAAAGAGATACTCGGCAATTCACACGCACTCTGAAATAATGTTCCACGAATAAAGACACTGACACTTGAATAATGATTCATATTCATGATACATCTGCTATAACTGTGACTTCATTTCACTTCATTTTCTCTATCATTTTCTAAAACCTCTTCTTCCATTGAACTTTAACTTGCTTATTAGTAGGACATTTTCAGTATTTTCTTCCTAGAATAGGGCTCACTGCAGTATTGTGACACAACCATTTCAGGTCAGTTTGTGAAAATTGTTACCATCTTTTTAATGTTAGCTCAACAAACTATAGTTACAAAGAAATAGTGTTCTTGCCATGTAGGCTTGGGATATAGTAGATATCTCTAGTTCCCGAATTAATGCCTTCTTCCTTTACCCATCCCCGGATTATTATTTTTTTTAATTAAAGTTTATTGGAGTGACAATGGTTAGTAAAGTTACATAGGTTTCAAGTGTACAATTCTGTAATACATCATCTATTGGGTTGTCGGAAAAGTCATGACGTATTTTATCTGTTTTTCAAAGGTCATTTATTTATATGAAGAACAAAGATTAATCAATGATATATTGCCCATTATGTTCAATAACCTTTTGCCATCTTTCAGTGAGGTACATAATTCCTCGTTCATAGAAGGACCTGTCTTTATTTGTGAAAAATTGAACAAGGTGCTGATTTGCAGCCTCATCTGAATTGAACATTATACCACACAAGGAGTTTTGAAGAGAGCAAAACAAGTGGAAGTCTGATGGCACAAGGTCAGGCGAGTATGGTGGGTGTGGCAACACATCCCATCCAAGCTCCAATTATTTTTGACGGGTGATCAAACTTGTGTGTGGTCTCACATTGTCACGATGCAGCACAACACCTTTACAATTAACAAGATTTGGACGTTTCTGGATGATGGAATCATTCAAAGTGTCCAATTGTTGACAGTACACATTTGAATTGATTGGTTCCTTGGTAGGAGCTCGAAAAACACGACACCTTTAAAATCCCACCACACTGAGAACATAACCTTCCTCTGATGAATGTCTGCTTTTGATGTCGTTTGAGGTGAATCATCACGTGGGGACCAAGACCATTTGCACACCACATTGTTGTAAACAATCCACTTCTCATCACTAGTTATCAGTCGCTTCAAAAAGGATCGTTTTTCTCACGTTTAATGAGCATATTGCAGATGTTTATACGTGCCATCAAATGAACTTCTTTGAGTTTATGCAGAACCCAAATAGTGATGTTGCTTACATATCCCAGCTTCTTCAGATGGTCGTGAATGCTTGAATGATGGATGTTCAATGTTTC
The DNA here is from genome assembly GCF_001890085.2 of Hipposideros armiger. Classification (NCBI taxonomy): domain Eukaryota; kingdom Metazoa; phylum Chordata; class Mammalia; order Chiroptera; family Hipposideridae; genus Hipposideros; species Hipposideros armiger. The sequence goes on from NW_017732191.1 coordinate 638,323, forward strand.
TGCAATCTCTCCTCTCATGTAACGTGGGTTTGAATCAATCAACGCCTTTATTTTGTCATCATCAACCTAGGTGGGCCTCCCTGACTGAGGAATGTTGTTGAGATCAAAATCACCAGCACGGAATTTTGTGAACCATCGTTGGCACTAACATTCTTGTAGAGTATTGTCACCAAAAATTTCATGCAACTTTTCACAAGCTTGACACACATTCTTTCCTTTATGGAAGTAAAACAGTAAAATATGGCAAAAATGCACAGTTTGGTCTTCCATCTTCAACTTGTTGTAAAATCTCCAAAACTCAACCAAATCGCTCAATTTTTGTTTTTAGAATAAAGCTAGAACTGTTAGCTGTCAAATGACATAGGAAAAACATAGATTCAAATGACTCTAGTACTTCCAAAAAATGAACTAGTGCCATCTGTTGCAAACATGCATCTTGACTTTTCCAACAACCCAATACATATCACACTGTGTGTTCACCAGCTTGCTGACTATATCTTTAGTTGTGTTAGTGTGATGATCTTTATTTCTCATTTCAACTTGGTCATGGATGTCTTTTGTGGTGTTGTTGCTCTTTTTAATTTTGACTCTTTACTATTACTAACACTTATTTTAGATGCTTAATTGAGTACCATGACTTCTCAATATATCATTAAATTAAACAATAAATTTTTTTCCTAATCTACAGTCTTCTTCCAAATAATATATATGCAATTTGCAAATAGTAGTAGCTCTTAATAATGTTTGGATATAGTTGTTTTTCACAAATTAAGAATGATTAAGTGCAGGAGTATGAAGCATATTCAATCTTGATTAGCTAATCCTTTAGTGTTGTTGTTTTTTTCCCCAGCGGAATAGGATAAGAAAAATTCCTTAACACCCACAAAATCCTTAACCATCTCGTCATTACTAAGTTCTCCAGCCTTAACTGTATGAGTGGTTCTCTGTATTGCTCTCATTTTCCTGTTCCCTCCCACTACAAGGCAAGGATATTTTCTATACCTAGAACTCTCCACATTCCACCCCAACTCTTTAACTCTTCCCATCTTTCAGGTCTCAGCCAACTTTTTAAGTTCTCAAGGAAATACTTCTATCTTATCTTCTCCAGAGGTCAAATTACTTAATATAGCCTCTCATTTTAATTAGCACCATATTCCTAAATCATCTCCTTCATGATTATAACATCTTAATTTTATATTAGGTGATTATTTGGTTAGTATTTATATTTACTTTTTGTCTATAAGCTTATTTGTTGCATGTATGAATACATGTATGAACCTAGTTTACACATTTCATAGATAAAACATACTGGTGGGAACAAATATCTCTTTTGCTCAAATAAATTAATGAGACCACTCCCATTTTGTTATGGATATTGTACATATGGCAAGTGGACCAAATTTTTACATGTTTACACCCAGTTCTAAAATTCTTTATTGGCAGGTGAGCATTGCTAAGTGTCAACCTACTCAGTCAAAAAGCTAAAAATAAACTGTGGAATCATTTGGAAGTTGTTTGGATCATGGACTATAAACTTAACTCTCCTTACCTAAATAATATTTTCATATGAGCATATGAGTGTGTAATATCTCCCATGAGCTTCAGAGTCATGTTTCCTAAAGATGACTGAACATCTCTTGCTATTCCGCAAATATCTTAAATTCCATAATTCCCAAACCAAATATTGTATACCTTTTATGTCTCCCAATATTTATTGCTTTTCTTCATTGTTTTCTATTTTACATCCTCACTATTATTGCTGCAGAGTTGTCCTGTTACATTTTACCGGAACTATTCTAATAGCCGTGTAACAAATTATTTCTGAGGCTTTTTCCCTATTTCATCACTACTGAAAGATATAACATGCTCCCATCAATAACAGTGCTCCCAGCAATGGCTTATGAGGGGATGCCTCACCAAAATGGGAAAGGAATACAATCAGGATACCCACCCATTAAAGTTGCATGTAGCTTGAATAAGTCCTGCTTTGATGTTCAGAAGCATCTCCTCTTACAGGAGAGGAACGAAGACCTCAACATGCACTAAGTTAAATAGGAGCTTTCATTTGGTTTTCATTTTGTTTTTAACATAAGAATATTGGAGAGCTGCTGTAGACAGCTCAAGGATATTAGCTCGCAGCAATTTTCTTGGAAATTATGGATGCAAGTAGTTTTGCCACTTCAGGAATCACCTTCTTATTCAAGACGGGAAGAATGGAGTGAGGGGAAACATCAACAGTATGTGCCTTACTAAAGAAAGCTCTCCCAGAAGTCTTGATCAGACTAATGCAATTAGCCAGTGCTGTCACATGCTCACTCCTCACTGAAAGAGGAGACAAATTTAGTGGGTATTATTTTTATCTACTATAGTGGAGATAGAAAAAAAAAGTGATTGGGTATAGGGGCTGAGCTAGCCAATCTTGTTGTCTGTCATGTCTCTCCAGGGAAACGTGTCACATCTATGTTGAGATTTGCTCTATGCTGATCCTCACTCCACTTCTACTCACCAATTCACTTTCTTCACTGCCCCCCAAGTGCCCTTTCTTAAAAAAAAATCACATACAAGCTTATCTCAAGTATTTAGTGGCTCAGAGTTGTATTATGAAAATTTTTGTGAATGATTTACTTCACTAAATCAGTTTGGGGAGAATAAAAATAGTGATAATCCACTTTCACTTCCTTATTTTTTATATGATTTCTTATGTTATATGGAATAAGACCAACATAGATGGAGTGCAAGGAATTATGCTGACTTTAGCTCTGCCCATGGCATTGTGTTGTGTATGTAAGTATCATCTGTCATCTGTGCTACAGAGGAACACGTTTAAAACTATTGACTTACAAGATAAGACCCCAGAACCCCATAAGAGCCAAAAGAGTGTTTGTGATTTGAGCTTTATCAATCTTTTCAACAACCCTGCTTCTGCAATCCCTAGGCTCTTTACTTATACAGTGTACCCTGGCCTTGTTTTCTGGTTTTGTACATTTTTTTCTCTTTCTGGCATGGCATTTTCATAACCTTGTCCAGTCAATTTTAAGAATGACTCTGAGTCATTCTTAACCGTCATTCTTAGAAATGACTCTGAGTCACTCTTAAGAACTCAAGTTAAATTTAATTTCTTTCAGAAAGTTCTTGACCTCTCCAGTCATGGGTGAATTTTTCTCTCCTTGTCTCCCAGGGTGCCTTATTCATACTGCAGGAAAAGATTGTGATTGCCTTAGATTATACCTCCCCACTTTTAACTCTGAAACCTTGTGAAAGTTATAAACTGTGCTCTATTAATGCATATATTTTAACCATTAACATTTTGGGGCACATTATAGGCACTATTCATTTATCCAGAAGTTAATATAGGTAGTCTTCATTTTGACAAATTGTTTTATTATGAAACCAGATAAGGGATTACCCTTTAATATTTTCAAATTAAATTTTAGTTTTTGCCAAAATTTCCATTAGGTAATGGTATGGCCTGATTTAAGAGAGAAACACAAGCAGTATGTAGTTTCCTAAATTATTCTTCTATTTAAGGCACTATAAAAATAACTTCTGTTGAATCATTTTTCCACTTAACTAGTGTTGCTGTTTGGGAGATTACCCAGCATCCAAGCTGTTACTCAAAAAAAACTTTGGACATAATTTTGTTACTATTGAATAATTATTAAATGTCATTGTAATTAAAACCATTAACTTTCTTAATTTCATTCTTTTCTTTTTTTTCTTTTTTTAATTCAAGTTTATTGGGGTGACAATTGTTAGTAAAGTTACATAGGTTTCAGGTGCACAACCCTGTAATACATCATCTACATATCACGTTGTGTGTTCACCACCCAGTCAGTTCTCTTTCCATCACCATATATTTGATCCCTTTGCCCTCTTCTACCACCCCACTCCCTTACGCTCTGGTTCTGCTCTAATCTTTATGATGTTCTTCCTAGTACTAACTTTGGGCTTAGTTTGTTCTTTTTTCAGTTCCTTGATGTGCAGAATTAGATTCTTTGAGATCTTTCTTCTTTTGTAACTGTGTATAGGTTTTTATCACTTTGTTTTTACCTCTTAGCTGCATCACATATGTTTTAGTATGTGTGTTTTCATTTTTAATTTGTCTCTAGATTTTTTTTAATTTCCATTTTCATTTATTCTTTGATTTGTTTGTTGTTCAAGCATGTGTTAATGTCCACATATTTATAAATTTTCCAGTTTTCCTCTTTTGATTTCTAGTTTCATGCCAATGTGGTTGGAAGAGATACATAGTATGATTTCAATTTTCTTTTTTTTAATTAAAATATATTGGGATGACAATGGTTAGTAAAATTACATAGGATTCAAGTGTACAATTCTTTAATACATCATCTATATCTATATATATATATATATATTTTTTTTTTTTTTAAATATGTTGACTTTTTTTTTACCTAATGTGACCTGTTCTGGAGAAAATTACATGAACTTCTGTGTGGATGTTCTATCCATTATTAAAAATTCTACTATTACTGTTTGCTGTCTATTTCTTCCTGCAACCCTTCAATATTTGCTACACACACACACACACACACACACACACACACACACACACACATATATATATTCATTCTGATGTGTGCACTTATATTTATATTGTCCTGGTAAATTGATCCTTTTATCATTACATAATGTCCTTCTTTGTTTCTTGTGACAGTTTTTTACTTAAAGTCTATACTTTTGACTATTAGTATGGCTAACCTATAGTCTTGCTTACCATTTGCATGGGATATTTTTTTTTCCATCCTTTCATTTTCAGCCTACATGTATCCCTAAATCTAAAGAAAGTCTGTAGTAGACAGTATATAATTGGGTTGTGTTTTTTTATCCACTTAGCCACACTATGTGTTTCGATTGAGGAGATTAATCCATTTACATTTAAATTAATTATTGATAGGGAAAGACTCACTATTGCCATTTTGTTCATTGTGTTCTGTCTTATAGCTCTTTTGTCCCTCTTTTCCTCTTTTGCTGTCTTCCGTTGTGTCTTACTGATTATTTTTGTAGTGAATTTTTAAAATTTCTTTCTGATTTTCTTTTATCTTTTACAGGTATTTTCTTTGTGGTTACATAAAACATCTTTTAGGATAGTACTCTATTTAAGGTGATAACAACTTAAATCTTCTACATTAACTCTACACTTTTACTTCACCTCCCCCCCACACACACACATACTTTATGTATTTAATGGTGCCAATTATATCTTTTCACATTCTGTATATTTTATTTTTTGTTGTATTTTGGTCTTTTAACTTCTATACCAGAGTTAAAAGTGATTTACCTGCCATTGTTACAGAAGTACAATATTCGATATTTGTCTATTAATTTACATTTGCCAGTGAAATTTATACTTTGATATGCTCTGTGATACTGTTTCACATCTTTTTTGTTTGTTTATTAGTTTCAACTTGAAGAACTCTTTAGCATTTCAATAAGGCAAAATCTGGTATATATTCCCTCAGCTTTTGTTTATCTGGGAAAATTTTTACCTCTTCATTTTGAAGCACAGTTTTTTCAAATTTAGTATTCTTGGTAGGCAGTACTTTTCTTTTAGTATTTTGATTATATTGTCCTGTTCCCTTCTGGCATGCAAGATTTCTGCTGAGAAATCTGTTTATAGTCTTATGGGTTCACTTGTTTTTTGACAAGTCACAAAAGTGATTCTTGTTTTTTATTAAAACCCTCTTTCTTTGACTTTTGATAATATGACTATAATATATTTTGGTGTGGACATTTTTAGAATGCTTCTATGTGGATTTGTAGGCCTTCTTGGATCTGGATTTTCATTTCCTTTCCCATATTGTGAAAGTTTTTGGCCAATATTTCTCTAAGTAAGCTTTCTGCCCTTTCCATTCTCTGTCCTCTTTCTAGAACCATAATCTGTATCTTGGTCTGCTTGGTGGTATTCTATAAGTCCCTTGGGCTTTCTTCACTCTTTCATTTTTCTCTTTCTTCCTGTGACTGGATAATTTCAAATGAATTGTATTCAAGTCCACTGATTCTTTTTTCTGCTGGATCAAATCTGTTGTTAAGCTTCTCAAGTGAGTTTTTCAATTCAGTTATTAATTTTTCAGCTCCAAAATTTCTGTTTGGTCATTTGAAAAAATATTTTATATCTCTTGTTGAAATTCTAATTTTGTTCATTCATCATTTTCCTGAAGTCATTGAGCCCTTTTATGACAGTTAATTTTTTTGTTTTCAGGTAACTTACCTACCTTATTTATTTATTTGGGTCGGTTTCTGGAGATTTATTTTGTTCCTTTGATTGGAACATTTTCCCCTGATTCTTCATGTTCCTTATAACTATTTATTGGTATCGCTACATGTGAAAAAACAAAACAAAACAAAATCCTCATCTTTTACAGTTTATTGACTAATTTCATACAGAGAAAGACCTTCACCGATCATCCCAGCTAGAGATTCTTGGTGTCTCTCAAAACTGTTATGTGGATGTGTCTTCTTTGGACTTGTGTGGTACATTCCTAATTGTAGGAATTTCCCAGTTGTTTTGTTGTTGTTGTTTTTAGGAGCTCATAATTTCTTGCTTCTTTTGATGTCTGCCTATTTTATTGGAAGTCTTCTGAAGCAGCATCATGTTGCCCAGTTTTTTTAATTTTCTCAGAAGCCCTAGGTATCTAGGATACGCCAACTCTCATCCATGATCAGAGACAGGCTAGACAAAAACCAATTCCTCAGACAACTTCCTGAAAAGCTGGCATGTTGGGCACATGCTCCACTCTTTGCTTTCCTCCCTGAGTGAGAAGCACTAAGCTATATCAGTCTCAGTTTGCTATACTTCACATCCTCTGGGAGAGTAGCAAGATGCCCAACTTGAGTTTGTTCTCAGTGGCCCTCCAGCACCTAGAAGATGCTGGATCCTGTCAGTGTTCAGAGATAGACTCCAATTCATTAATGAGTTACCCCACAACCTGGGACATTAGACATAAGCTCCTCTCCTCTCTTTTCCCCCTGGGTAGAGACTGCAAGGCTGCGAGGATGTGTTGGCCTTTTTTTTTTTTTCTGTGCCGTGGGTCTTCTGGAGCAGCAGAGTACCACCCAGTTCCTTTTGTTAGCAGCTGCCCCTAGGCATCTAGATTATGCCGGGTCCCTTCAGTGCTCTGAGACAGAAATCAGTCTTATGAGCAGCCATCATCTCTGAAAAGTCTGAAAAGTCAAAACATTGGACATATAGTCCAGTCCTCTTTTTCTTTCCCCATGGAGAAGCCAGGACCTGAGCGTCTCCTTCCAGTTTTGTGGCCCTATGCTGACAGGATGGACTATGGTGAGAAGGCACAATTCATTTTCCTACTGGCTCCAACGCAGCTTGTTTGATGCTCACCTATAGTGCATGCAGGAGTCTCTTAACTAGCTTCTAGATTTAGTATTAAAGGTATTGCTTTTTTACTCTTGTCAAATTAGTGTTTTCATGTGAAGAAGGTGGGTCGGAGGCTTCCTATTCTGTCATCCTGCTGCCATTACCCTGGAATGAAGAGTTTCACTGACATTCTAAAATATTTGTATTCTCATCTTGCATTATATTTATATATAACTATCTAAATATTCTATCACTTTCCCCTCATTTCCAAAAATGGAGAAATCACTTTAAAAATGCACATATCACCACAGTATTAAAAAAAAGTTAGTGTTGCATCTGGTTTAAAAACACACTCTGCCAACTACAAGCAAATTAATTTTCTAGTTAACAAGAAAAACAGTACTTGAGAAAATGTCCAAGTATTTTTGATACTTAGACTGAAAAAACCTCCAAGAATCATATCCTGTATGATTAAGTAAGCCATGTCAACAATATTTCTAGAGAAAATGTAATATTGAGTTTCATAGGGGTGTTCTTTAAATATTTGCCAATAGAAGTCAAAATTATAGCTTCAAAATATGACCTTACCATACTCTTCAAACTATTTTGCTCATATCCCCAAAGGAATTTCATTATAACATATTAACTTGTACAATTTTAAGTTGACATATGAAAATGTCCATGATAAGTTTAGTTACAAAAGACATAATTTCTTGAACTTTTAAATATTGACATAAGGAAGCTATTACATCTTTCCTTTAAAGGTATTCTTTGAAATGTAATTCTATAGCAATTTGCTACTCTCATTATCTATTTAAAAATATAAAGATAAACGCATTAAGAGTTGAAAATATTTCATTCCTTGTTTTCCTAGAATTTGTATTTTTATTTCACTCTTCTCACAAAGTTTTATCCTGAAATATAAGTTTATGTAATACTTGTAATCTTCATCACTAACATACTTCTCTGAAAAAGTATATAAACACGCATTTTATTCTTTTGTCATTTTCTCTCATTATAAGGTTGTAAGGGTTCATTTTCTTCTTCTAGATTGAGTCACCATGACAATTATTGCTACTACCTAATTGATCAAAACTTTTATATTAATAGCAATTTTCATAATCATAAGTAAAAAGTTTTTAGTCTAAATACACTTCTTAAGAAATGGAAAAGAGATTTTCTAAATTATTTCATTCATTTATCTATTCTGGTTTCATATTTAAATGAGCAGAATTCACCAAGAATTTTATTCTTTTTCTTAATGTAAACATGGAGAAAGTTTATTCACATAGTAAGTACATTCATTGGAAAGAGTTTGGTTTTTTTTTTTACAACACTGTGACTGAATTTTTAAAATTTCTACATAATTATATATCAAAATTCCCATAGTGATTGCTTACCAAAAATTAACTTAAATGCTCTACAAGTGAAGACCTCCACTAGGTCCACCTTCACTTTTGTTGAAAGTAAATAATTGGAAACCAAAAGAACAGCAAAGAGATATGACACTCAATTACTGAAGTAATTTCATTTTTCTAACACTTTCCCCTTTGAAAGTGTCCCAAGGGTCTACCCATCATGTGAAGTGCTCCACAGTAAAATTAGGATGAGGCAGAGAATTCTTCTCTTTTGTAAACAGATGCAAAGATTATTTGTAAAGGAGGAATGGGAGAGAAGAACCTGACTGACAGGTGATTCCCCGGTTTAGATACATGTCTGTATTGAAAATAAGTCTACCTCCATATGGAAATGAGTCAAGAGAAAACTGATAAGCAGGTACTAAAATTCTCTAGAAACAGATGAGTGTCTATACCATAGAACTTCTCTATGTTACTTTTACCTTGGAAAGTGTGTAATAATGGGAATTCTAACTTGGTCATTAAAAAATAACCTCTGTAAAGGACATATTAAATGTCTATATTCAAACATGTAACTTGGTGCGGCACTCCACAAAAATAACTGATTACAAAATGTTTGCTAAGTAAGTGAATTCAGTCATCTCTTAATAACATTTTAAATTTTATGCCAGAGGACCTCTACCAAAAATGTCAATTTAAATTTTGGAGTAATTAACCTTGAAGAATTCATTCTAGTAATACTTAGAGTAGAGTCATTTAACTCTTAAGGTTATACCTATTTTGTGACAATAAATTCATGACCACATATAGAAGATCAAATGTTTTATTGTTCTATACAACTATAGGGGCTTGAATCCAGCTCATATAAAATTATTTTATTCAGCAAATATATATTAAGAATTTACTTACTATTCTGTGGACACAATTCTTGGCACTTGGACATAGTTGTGAATAACTCAATGTCATTGTCTAAAAGTGAGTTACATCTTAGTAGGGGAGAGAGACAATAGAAAACCAATGATATATATAATATAATGATAGGTAGTGATGAATGTGATGAGGAAGGAAAAAATAGAGCAGAGTAAGAGGATAGAGGAGTGACCGAAGAGGGTCTATTTTACATGGGGTGGTCGGAGAAGGCCTCACTGTGGAGGTGCCATTTTAGTCAGTAGTGCTCAAGTTCAGAATCCATGTGCTATATAGTAAATTTTAGGAAGTTTATTTTGAGCTTTGAACTCCACATACCAGCCATACCTATTGATATTTGGACATTGGGAAATGCTGCTTTAGGCTAATCATCCATCCTTTGAAACACTATTCTCTAAGAGGCACAATGCAATTCTTTAGATTTTCTTTTAATGAATTGCCATCGTATTACAGACCTATATGTGAGATCACGTTTAGACGTCCTTAATTGAAGTTCTGGCCATTTTCTAACTCATTTATAACCTCATTTTACTAGTTGCCAAAATTCGGTGTGGGTGGGGCAAGGGTATTAATTCATCTGCATGCCAATGTACTTTGTTTCTTATGTAAACTGAGCACAAAAACATCTCACGTCAGTGATGCTTTTGACTTAATTTTCAAGTTATAAAGTAACAATTTCGCATAATGAATGACCTGCCTGAGTACATAAGATATGAAGTCATTAAAATATGTTTTAAAAAGGAGGATGGAGCACATAAATCTATTTTATTTGATTTGTCTGGAGAACTTTCCCACTGACACTTCCTCTTGAGGTGGTATTAAGGTGAAGGCTCTGTATGAACATCAATAACCAGGGGTTGATAGTGACCTCATACAGGTTAATCCATCACAAAATCCTGTCTGTAGAGTCAAAGACAAGAGAACATCAATACTAGATTTAAAACAGTTTATTTTGTCTCTAATATATTTCTCTGCAAGTTGATAGAGGATGCAATAGTGGCCAGTAGTCAAATACTCACGCAAACAATTCCTCTCCTCACAGAATGGTGTCTTCACAAGCACAGATTTGCAATCTGTCAAAAAGGAAGAGGGTAGATCTTAGAGAGCAAGCCTCTGATAAGTCAATAACTTTATATCTTAACTGGTTTTTATTAAAAAATAAGGGGCCTGAGGACTTAACATTTCCTTTTCTTTCCTTTGCCTATTGTTCACTGAGAACATAAATTCATTTTATACCTTACAAAGTGCTTGGGTTTTCCTGAGTCACTAAGATATTCCATCACTTAGTGAATATATTTTTATTGAGGGTTCACCAATCTTCAGCTGTTGTGTAGGTGTTGAGGATACACTATTGGGCAAGAGATACTGAGACCCTGACTTGATGGTAGTATTAAAAAGAGGGAGGCGAACTATAAATACTAATGTGGTAGAGAATGACAGATGAGGTGGAGGATTCTGCTTTAGCTCGGGTATTCAAAAGAGGCCTCATGGAAGGGAACCTTAGGTAAGACCAGAAAGTAGTCAGCGAAGATGTGCAGAAGAAATTTTCAAGAAAGAGGAACAGGAAATGCAAAGGTTATTATGTGGGAAAGAGCAAAAAATATGTTACTAAGAAAGAAAGCCTGTGTGGATGGAAGATGAGGAATGAGAAGAGAAAGGTGAAATCTAAGAGGGAGGATTGAGCCTGAATAATGTACAGTCTTGCAGCCCATGGTAAGAAGTTTGAAGTGTATTCTTGTGGAAGTTGGGAGCATTGATTGGTTTTAGGCAGGTGCGTGGTATGATCTGATTTATAATTTTAAAAATCATGAGAACTAGCTGCTAGAATAAGTTACTGTAAACCAAGTATATATTAGAAGGAAACCACAGAGAAGGTATCTGCAGTAGTCCAGGTAAGAGATATTAGCTTGGACAAGGATTACAAAAAGGTAAGAAGTGATAGGATTTAGGATGAGTATCACTGTAGAGTAGATAGTACTTACTGTTGTTGTACGAAATAGAGGAAATAAAGTCATAGAAAGAAAACTACCAATTTTTTTCCTTGAGCAATTAACTGGGTAGATATTAGCAACTAACTGCATGGATAGTGCTGCCATTTACTGAGAATGGAAGGCTTGGATATAGAAGACTAGATGGAACAAACTGTCCTGTTTTCCTATGTTAAGTCAAGAAGACTGTTTGCACCAGAACCTGTGACAACTGGACCTGAAGTGGTGAAAATGGGGAAGCAGAAGGAAACTTCATCCCTTTAGCATCCTGTTGATGATGGTAAAATATGGAGACTCAACAATCACTGTTTTGTGATTTTTTCTTTGCTAGTTTTTTAAGTTCACCAATCTTTTCTTCTGCAATATCTAATTTGCTACTAATTTTATTCAATGTATTTTTCAACTTAGGAATTGAAATATTCATTTTCTAGAGGGTTGGTTTGTAATGCTTTATTTTCTCATGTTTCTTTTTAACATGCTCATTTTTTATACCTTTATAAATACATGAAACATAGTTGTAATAGCTGTTTTATTGGCTCTATTAATTTTATTATCTTTTATTGCTGGGTCTGTTTCTATTGATTGGTTTTTCTCCTCATTATGGATAAATATTTTCCTGCTTCTTTGTACACCTGATAATTTTTTTCTTAGATGACAGATATTGTAAATTCTACCTTCTGGCTGCTGGATAGTTTTTTATTTCCATAAATATCACTGAACATTTTTTCTTGATTATAGTTAAGTTTCTTGGAAATAGTTTCATGCTTTTGAAATTTTCTTTTAAGCTTTGAAAAATGCATATCAGAGGTGACGTTAAGACTAATTTTGCCCCATTCCTGAGGCAATAACCTTCTGAGTACTCCACCTGATTCCTGTCATTAGTTTATTTCATTTCTTGCCGAGATTATTGTCCTGGTTGCATGTCAAGATTTTTCTACCATTGCTGGTGCAAATAAATTCTACTCATAGCTCTGTTTGTCCTACAGATGGTTCTCTCTAATTATCATGCTTTTTTTCCCTCCAGTCTCAGGTAGTTTCCTCACAGGTATATATCAGTTACTCAGCAGTTATTCAGGTGAGGTCTCATGGGACCCTTCATAGATATTTGGATCTCTCTCTCTCTCTCTCTCTCTCTCTCTCTCTCTCTCTCTCTCTCTCTCTCTCTCTCTC
>NW_017732191.1:651185-654049 GCF_001890085.2 Hipposideros armiger
CCTCCCTCCCTCCCTCCATATATATATGTGTGTGTGTGTGTGTATATATATATATAAAATTTCTGTTTCTTCCTCTCTCTCTGAAGTTATCTCTTCTTCAGTAATTTGCTCTGAACTGCAGCTACGTTTTGGTCTCTCTGGACTCCAAATTCACTCTGTGTTCTCAACTCAGAGAATTGGCTGAACCCCACATAGCTTGCCTCTCCCCGAGCTGTGGCCTGGATACTTTCCTTCCAGACAATAAGCTGAGTAATCACAGGACTAACTTGTTTTTTTTATTTCTTTCAGTGATAGTTATTCCAGTGATAGTTACCCCAGTTATCCCAGTTATACCTGATAGCCAATGTCTTAAAAATGCTATTTCATATATTTTGCTCAGTATTTTAATTATTTCAGGCAGGAAGGAAAATTATTTTATTAAATATTATTAATTCATAATATGTTATTGATTAGCTTATATTTTCATGATTTTTGTTAAGTTTTGCAATTTTAAATAGCAAGAAAAGTAACAATGTGAATTAAATGTATAAAAGCTACTACTAAATAATTTTTAACCTGCAGTGGAGTTTGGAGATACAGAAAACAGTCTTTATGGCTGCTTTAAGATAGCTTTATTTCAGTTAATTATTTCCACAATAATGGATAAAAGAAAAAATTATATACACATATACTTCTAGGATACTTAGCTTGTGAACAATTTTTAGAGCCTAACATTTCAAACAAGGAATTTCCGGGTGTGTTGCATTCTTATTCATTGCCGTGTAACTGCCTAAAGGGTTAAATGCTCTTTAAGTTGTCCTGTTGATTAGACTGTGGATTTGGGTTGTTTGTCTGTTGTCTTTAGTTCTTATGTAGTTTAGCAAAATGGTTTACAGGCTGCCTCCAGAGAAAGTAAAAGTAAACATGTTACTGAGTACATTTCTGCTGCCATTTTGGAGGTTTTTATTAAAGCCTTATGGTTGTAGTTCTACTGAGGAATTCTCTGTAGCCTTTCCTCAATATCTTTCATAAAAACCTGGTACTATTTACTAAAAAGGATACAATTTTTATCACAAAATCAATTCCACTTTTTGGGTGTGCCTGAAATAGTATTTGGAAATGATTAAAATCACTATTTCTGCCAATGAAATGCTAAACATAAAATTTACCTTCAACTTTCTACAAAAGCAGATGATAGGAAGTTCAAAAGATCTTTGCTAATGCCATGTTAATGGTGATAAGTTAAAAAAAGACTTAGTAGCATGAAACAGTTAAATATTAGCAAATATTGACATACGATAAATTTAGCAGTAGCTATTAACTCGTGTATTTTCCAAATGCCAAAGAACATTTTAATTACACAAACCTCTATTATCTTTAATGTTACTGGTGTAGCTCAAGGCAAACATCATAGTTTTTCTTAAATCTGGGCTATTCACCCCAATTTAAAAAAATGTATAACCATTGTCATAATGTTTCTAAAAATTAGGGATCAGTACAGTATTCAAAAATAAATAGAAATTTTGGTATCGCTTAACCTTAATGGCACATGAATTAAAACTGTATTATAATGAAATTGCCACTGAACATTCCCATTAATATCAAATGAATTCATTATGACCAGCACAGTTATGATGAATACTAAATGAATTAATAATCATGAACCATTTAAAGTGTTGCCTAATTGTTTTATTTCATTTTCATGTATATTTTGGTTTTATTTTAACTGTTGGGTTAATAGAGGATGACATTAAATGATTCATTTTCTTTCCTAATATTGAAAAATATGTTCACACTGTTTCTGTGAAACCCTTTTTGTTCACCTCAAACTTTCCACTTAGTAATTTTTCATTTGATACTACTACAGAAACTAGATTAGCAAATACAGGGGGTGCCAAAAAAAACTGTATACACATGACTTGTATTCATCTTTTGTTATTGGTATATATTGAGTATTACAATTTTAATAGTTTTTTTTTCCTTTTTTAATATGTGTATACATTTTTTGGCATCTTCTGTGTAAGCTTTAACTTGATATGAAAAAGAAATATTAGGATTAAAAAGTAACAGTGTGCCCAAAACATTTTCATGATATGCATGGATGAGCCATGCAAGTGCTTAAAAATTTGGTGTGTTAAATTCTCCGTTTAGGTGCTGAAAACAACTACACCAACAAAACAGCACAAACAACAAAAACTCTAGGCAGAGGCCATCATGCAGGAATAATTAAGTGAGGGGATCACTTGTATAAAAGTTCTTTAGTTTTTAAAAAAAGAGGAAAGCTTATTTTACTTATTATTATGAGGCTGTTTTAAACCTTGATTAACCATTTTCTTTTAAATTATTTAGAAACCTGTTAAATTCACTGAATATTATGAACAGTTTTGTCACTGGGTAGCACTGTGTTGCCACAGACTTAACCTATTACTATGACTTGGCAGTTTAGGAGCTCTTCCATTATGTCTGTCCAGTATTCAATCTCCCCTCATCCCAAGCAATATTCAGATCTTTTAATTTTCCTCAGAGAAAGACCTTCATGTCAGCATCTTACTCCTGAAGAGGAATGGCCATAGTTTGTATTCAGTCTTTAAAAAGGTTTTGATCAATCTTCAATTGTAAATAAGTCAATATTAACAAGTAAAAGATTCACTTAAGGATCTAGATTTCTGGCTTCTTTTGAGAAATAGGAATCTCCATTAATACATCCTCTATAATTCTGTATTTTAATGATCAAATGGAATGGACTAGAAACTGTACTCTTTAAACATGCAAGGTGTAACAATTAAGTTCACGAACTTGTTGCAATGATGTTGCTAACCTTTTTTGATATCAGAGGGATTATTCATTATGAATTTGTACCAACTGGACAAACAGTTAACCCAGTT
>NW_017732191.1:656954-659466 GCF_001890085.2 Hipposideros armiger
GACTCTAGAGGGTCCAAAAACAGCTGATTCAAAAGGGCAGTTCACTACCTCCAGGTTGAGGAGTAGAGGACATGAGGAACTACAGTCTGGCAGGATCTCTGTATCCCACGCCTGAGCTTCAGACCTCTTCAAAGAGAGCGCGGCTCACACAGGAAGATGCAGCTTGCTGGTGTCAACAACACACCTTTTCACAGGATATGGGCTGGCTCTGGTCTGAGAAGCAGCGCACTGTTGCCCGTTTTGGAAGCCAGGGCTGGAAGCAGGTGAAGGTAGGGAGGGGATAGCCCAGGGCCTAGCTGGAACTCCTCTGTGCAGGCAGCAGGGTTCCCATTCTGAATCGCAGTAACACAGGGTCGGACCTGAAAGAGAAGGGTCTTCTTGCCGCTACTGCTTTGCTGAGTCAATAAAGGGGAGACTGGGTAGTTTAGTCTCATGGCCACAGAGAAGAGTGGCAGATGCTCATGAATTATAACATGAAAATTAAGACTATATACAGCTTGATGACAAATACACAAAAATCTTTATTATGAATAATTCTAAGATTACTTTCAGAATTCATTTTGCTGGCAAACTTGTGCCTTATAATCAGCAAAAGATTATATCCAGTATATTCTATTTCAGCAAGTCATGTTATTTTTTTGTTGTTGTTTTCACAATAGAATTTTTAAAAATCATTTATCATTTGCTATCTTTATATATTTTAAATTACTTTTAAGGATGGTTTCAGGGTTTCAGCCTTCATTTAAATTAGCCCAATTTCCTCTTATCCTTCACCAATCTCTTATTATAATAATTAATTTTTAACCTTCTCACATAGAAATATTAATGAAGAGAATTACTCTACTTGTGGCCTAAATAAATGAGGATCTTTAAAATGTTTTTTTTATGAGATTTATTGTTACAAAATGCCACAGGCTATATTATAATAGATAATTCTCTACAACAAAAGATTTTCAGTCTGTGAGATGACCCATTTATTTCTAGCAAGATTAAAACAACCAAATTTTAGTACAACTGAGTAATTTATTTAATAAACATATATTGAGTGACTATTGTTAGCAAAATGCTCTGTGAAATCCTATGAGACAGAAATACATAAGTCTTAAGAACCTTTAATTAATGGGTGAGAAATTTGGGTTTAATGTATATTAATCAGTGTCAGACACATTTGATGTATCGACACAAATTCTATACTAAAGATTTTAATTCTGATTTTAATGTCTCAATAGTGCTAGACCCTACCTGTCACATTTCCAGGTGTTATCCATTGTGCTATTCTATAATTTGTATTTGTTAAGGGTTTTTTTATTCTAAATCAGGGCCCAGTAAATATTCTTTTGTTAATTATTATTTCTCCCATATTTTAAATTTGAAGATAAAATGTGCCAATCTACCGTGTATCAAAACTATTCATACAATCATCAAAGTCCACTGCTCTCAGGATCAACTGTTTATTGTTTATGTTAGTGAGTCTTCTGAGTTGATATTATTACTAAAACTTATATTCTGAGCAACTATACAAACATCAAACATTCAAATGTTTTTGTTTTTTAAAGATTTTATTGGGTAACTGGGGGAGGGGAACAGTGTTGGGGAATCGGGGAAGGGGAAGTTGTTGTCCTTTTTGTTCTTCAGTCTAGTTGTGGAGGATGCCGCTTCACTGGCCCATGTTGATATTATGATCATTGCTCTTTTCCCGGTTGAGGCAGTCGCTTGCTGCCATTGGATGGTTGCTCACAGCAGCTCACCACAGCTCTTTCCAGCTCTTGCGGCTGCTGGCCGCTCACGGTAGCTTACGGCAGCCCACTGCAGCTCCACTGCAGCCTACGCCATTGTCTGCCACTCACAGCAGCCCAGCTCCAGGTGGAGTCATTGTACAAAATCTTAACTGTAGAGGGCACAGATTACTGGTGCATGTGGGAATCGAACCGGCAGGCCTGTTGTTCAGAGCTTGTACTCTTACCAACTGAGCCACTCAACCGGCCCCTCAAATGTTTTTATAAGTCTTTTTGTACTTTTCCTTTGTAAATCTATACCAGATAGAATCACCACCCTTCAGAGCTAATGAGGAATCAATTTCTTCCCCCTACCTATAAGCTAGAGTCAGTCATATCAGTCAGTTTCACCAAATACATTCCTCACAGATCCAAGTTAAATAAATTCATAAATATTTGATATTTTCTAATATTTCTGTCAGTATTAAAGTAATTTGCCTCTACTTATTTTTTGTTGTTGTTTAGCAATATTTTAGCACAGTAAGTTGTCTGTATTCTTAAAATTTTAAGAGCTAAGTCATTTTTCAATGATAGTTAATAATGAATAGTTAAAAGACAACCAGAGTAATTAAATTAACTATCGATAGCTGCTATTTCCTAGAATGTTTCAAGGACCTAAAATATTTCTCTGCAATTATAGAATAGCACATAATATAAGGGCACCACCTTCAATATTAGATGGAAAATTTATGTTACTTCACCTTTCACAATTGTTGTCTATATATACTAAGATATGA
>NW_017732191.1:661471-670394 GCF_001890085.2 Hipposideros armiger
GGCTATTCCCTTAGGTTATGGAAATGTCATAGGAATTCTTGTGTGTCAGGAATGCAGCTGAACTTGGCCAAGGGCTGTCCAAAGCTACAATGTGGAACACCAGACCTGAGAACAATTGGATTCATGGATAGGGGGTGTTGGGGTGGGCTCAGGTCTTCATAAGGAGATGGCCAAGCTCTTCAGGAAAACCACTGGTGTTAGATCAGAGAGCAATCTTCCTCCAGCTGCAGTAGTAACAGAGGATTGCAGGTCTCCCAGGACTGCCACCACCAGCCTGTTATCAGGTTGGATGTCATCAGTACAAGGACTAATTCAGGTATTTACTTTGAAATGTAGACTATCAAAGAACAGAAGAGAGAGAGAGATAAAAAAAAGCATCTGAAATATTCTTGCCTACAAGCATGGCATCTATATTTTCAGGTATCATCTTGGGAAATCATTACTTAGGAAATGTGAGCATAGGAGAAAGATTAGCTTCTCAGCAGGCTCTGATGGTTTGCTGGAGAGTTTCTGAACTCCCCACATTTGCTTGGACTATGTATGCAGTCTATGACTGAATTTTTAGCTCTTGAATTTTAACTATTTGGGATAAACTAGACCCAAAAATGTAAAAAACAGCTTTCTGAGCTTCCTGTCTCCTGATAGCTAGTTTTTCTCTTGTAAGATATTGCCTTCTGCTTCACACATCCAGCTTTCCTGACAGAAATATTAAATTCTTGATTCAGTCTCTGCTTATCAGGGAGAAGAGAATGAGATGTGGGACTGATTCAGTGCAACTCTCACTGTGCTTTTAAGCACCTCTGACTCCTTTGCTCAGCCAGGCCCACCTTCCTCACCAATGGTGATTGTATGCCTTCCTATGTAACATGTCCTCTGCTGCTGCTTGTGTACATGGAACCCGGATTACGAACATGGATCGAGGTCCATCCCCATTCACATATGATGATGACGTGCTCCTATTTAAATATCCCTTAACATTCTTACAACACTTGATAGCCTTCATGAAGTTTTTCCAAAGGGAGGTGTTTGACGAAAACCCAGAAAGGACAACTAGGCTCCAATCAGAGTCTGGGCCTGGCCCAGTCAGCAAGTCTGTTGCTGTTTTCTTTCGATCCATTTCCACTTCTCTTTGGCAACACTAGGAAGTTGGGTTGTTATCCAAGCCCAGGGAAAACTGACCATGAGAAATAGGAAGTGAGGTGAGTTGATAAAAACACATTCCTGAAAAAATAATAGTACAGAGCAGCAGCTACTTCTCTTCCTGTCCAAAGTGGGGAATGTCCTATTATGCACCTGTCATACTTAATATGGTACACTGTAGTTACCAGGTGTTTCGTCAGGAAAGTCTACAAGCTAGAGACAAGCATTTCCAAACACCTAGATTGAGTTTTCTGGCAAGCATTCATGCAAGTAAATATATCAAGCTTACTTTCATTGCTGTGAAAGACTATGGGGAGACCCACTAATGGTAGGGTATTACCTTCTGATAACCACACTGTTTACACTTATCCAGAAAGGCAGAGAACCAGACTGTTCTATTAAGCTGTCAATCAGAACTTATGAAGAAGCACAGATTGTATGTTACAAGTTTAAATGTTAGAGGCATCAAAATTGCAAGATTTTGAGAATGTTAGTCATTCTTTTGCTCTAAAAAGGGAGAAGAGTCAAGAAATTATTTTTCTTCCAAAGTCTTGATATATAAGACTCCCACAGGTCCTTCATTTCTATGCTTTTACTGTCATATCTCCAGAAAACAGAGATACAGCTTTATCTCTTGCCTTGCTATAATGCTGTACAGTTTATAGGGCACTTGTATGAATAGCACCTGCTTTATAAATGACATTCTCTGAAAAATATTTCCTCATCTCAGAACCACGAATTCTAAGAATGTTTCTAAGACTATTTGTTGGCTCTCAGAATAACAAATCACATTTGCTATTTTTACACTAATGTAAGAGCATTTTGAATGTTTTTAGTGCATATTTGTATGTCTTTACTTTGAAAAGAATATTCCAAGTATTACTATTAACTACTAACTTTTGGACAAAAACAAGTTAATGTAGCAACAGGTTTGATTGGGTATAATAAGGCATTTTTGTTCTTCATTATTTATAATTTTATTGGGAGAATACATGCCAATGCAAACAATTTTATATATGAATAAAACATAAGGCAGAGCAGTAATTAATATAAAAGAATTCAATACCACATAAAGGTGGTTAATAATATACCTACCTCTTTGTATATCAATGCCAGTTACATTTCCTTGGAAGACACTAAAGGGTGAAAATCAAGCATGCTAATTAATTAGTTTTATTCTCAGTTAACTTTAAGGTTGCATATGAAAAAGGAAATCAGGTTCTCTGTGAGCAACGCGAATGAATAGTTTATATAAAAAAAGATCAAGAAGAGAAAGTATACAGGAAAGAAAGGGGAAATGTGTCAGCTTGCTTAACAGCAAGAAAGGTCTTTAATGACTCAAAGTGGAACAATTTCTCCTACCGTGTCTCTGAACACAGTGAAAGTTTCAGAGCAGATTCAGATTATATGAAGGAGGCTCTAGGATCTGCAATATAAACTTTCATAGAAGACAAAGTGAGTACGTATCTGGTATGATAGAGAGGAAAGGGAGAATTAGAGCATTCGAAGCTCATTGCCATCTATTTGAACAGGAATTTTAGTGAGATTCTTTTGGATGTACAAAACTAAGACTTACTGGTTTATTCAAGAGAGGAGGATGCAGATATTGTCACAAAATGACTAGAAATCCCAAGGGAGGGAAAAGAAAAATATCAGAATCAGGAATCACTGTAACTGGGACTGGGTCCAGGGTGACTCATCACACTAATGCTTCATCTTTAGTGATGATGTCTAGTTATGCTCTCACTGTTTACCTCTATGTGTCTTCTCTTCCCCACACCAAGTGGTTTCCTTTTCCTTTAACCTAAATGTTTTCTCTAACTCATGGCTTCAGTTTCCTCTTAGGGTTAGCTTATTGATAGATCATCATGGCCTATACTTGGTGTATTCATGGGAAGCCATTCTTCAGCTCCCTTTTGTGAACTGTCCAATTAGCCTGCCAGAGCAACTCATATAACCTACTGGCCTAAGCAGTTGTGATTCCAAAAAGAGTGAGGTCACAGGGCTAGCCTGACCCTCTCCTCCAGCAAGGTCTATGGGTGGGGCAGCTTTCCATAGAAAGGGCTATTGGCATGGCATGTTTCAAGATGAACAAATCTAGGGAAAAAAACAAAACAGTCATACCTAAAAACACTGTTGGCTTTCTTATTTGTCATGATAGCTGAACTTTGCTCATATCTCACGGTATTCTTCTAAGCTTTATATTTCTACATAATACTCTTTTCACCTCAAGGACTAGGATCATTGTATTCTTGTTTGTATTANCACCAGCTCACACGGCACTGTTTGTGAGGGAGTTTTTAGCCAGTAAACAAATAACTGTATTGGAACACCCTCCCTACTCACCTGATCTGGTCCCCAATGACTTCTTTCTTTACCCAAAGATAAAGGAAATATTGAGAGGAAGACATTTTGATGACATTCAGGACATCAAGGGTAATATTCACAACAGCTCTGATGGCCATTCCAGAAAGAGTTCAAAAATTGCTTTGAATGGTGGACTAGGCACTAGTATTGGTGCATAGCTTCCCAAGGGGAGTACTTCAAAGGTGACCGTAGTGATATTCAGCAGTGAGGTATGGAGCAATTTTTCTAGGATGAATTCATGAACTTAGTTGTCTGACCTCATAGTGTTTGTTTTCTTATTCACCACATGTCCCTCAACCCATAGCCCCTAACTAATTTATGGGACCTACATGGCCCTCATATATATTTAGGTTATCACCCAAAATGGTATAATTTGAGATTGATATAAGGTTCTTCTTTTTCCCAAATCTCCCCTACAATTCTCCACAGTGCTTGAGATTTCCTTGGTAAAAAACATGTTTATAGGTAAAGTTATCTCCAGTGTGCCTTTAAAAGCAGAACAATGAGCAGTATCTCATAAGCAGAATATAGTCTAGAAGGCTCATATCATGGATATCATAGCATGTTAACAAAGCCCTGAAGAAATGGGGAGATTGTTTTTAGATGGGGATTTTAGGAGACATCACCATCTAAAGGCTAGAAATAGACATCCTGAGGCCTGGATCCTGAGGATGACATATGAGAGCAAAAGACATATGAGTGCTACACTCATATGAAGGGTGTTTGGCAGAGAACAGACAGGTATCAACATGGAGGAGATTTTTAAGAAGTTGAATGTGTTCGCTGAGATTATGCTTCACTTACATTCAACATCATTTGTCTCAGAAGCCCTTTGATGTTTTCTTATCAGCCTTTAAGATTGTTTTCGTAAGAAGAAAGCTATCTCTTTGGAGTGCTTATTGTAGAAAATCACAAATTCATTCTGACTCTCAGAAATTATGGATTTCAAAGGGATCCTAAAATTGAGAATACATACTTACCCTACCTCAATTAAAATTTACTTGCTGTTATTTATTGTATTTTATAGGTGATACAGTTACTAAATTACTAACAAGTAAGCCTCAATTTTACCATTGTGTAATAATTTAGTAAAAGCTTATAAGACAATTTAGCCTATTTACTTGGGTGCTTGCTATTACTTGGAATTGGAATGTTAAGTTTTTTCAGAGTTGTGACTAAACACTTTCATTCTGTACTGTTAAAGGATGTTGAGTGAGACAAGGGAGATTTTCATATAACTGTCAATTATGGAAGATGATGATTTTGCCTCTATGATTAGGTATCAATAACGATGATGATAATATTCTTCTCTGGTCTTTATGCCTCTTTAGATTTTATGGAAGGATTATCTAATATAGTTGCCTAATATAGTTGTCATTTTTATATTTGCTTTGGTGAAAGTCTAACTAAAAGAAGTCAAAATGGCCCTAAGTCAAAACTGTTTCCCCCTTCTCTACCCTGCCCCCCTACACTTGAAGTAATTACCCAGAGAATTTCAGATTGCCAATATTGTTTTCACACAGTCCTTTCTCTTTTGAGGGNTTTTTTTTCTTTTTTTTTAAATGAGTCACAGCATCAGAGCAATGTAGCATACAGTTTGTACTCCCTCTCAGCACCATATTGCTGGCTAAATTGTTTGACTATCTTTTTTCTGGCAATTGACTTAATCCTCATTTAATTGTGCCATGCTAAACCACAACGTTACTCATGATCTCTTGCATGCCTTGCATATGAGAAATGAAGTGTTAACACAGTTAACTTTATGGAGTATATGCTAAGAATTTTTAATAATGTACAGTGAAAACAATTTCTGGGAGGATACAATTTATATGTTGGAATTTAGATAAATACAAATAGTACAAGGGAACTAGACTTTTGTATTTAACAGCTGCTGTTCTGAAGTGGACCGCTGTGTCTAGCAGTTTACCTTTTTCTTTATAGCATAGTTTGAGCTCTGTCTTATAATTAAAATTCTGTCATAATAAAATCACTCCAAATTTTACTAATCATGTAAATTTATTAACCAATTTATTATTGACTGAGAATGAAATTGGGGAACATTTTCAAAGGCTATATTTTTATGAAGATACTAGCATTTTAAAATACTATAAATCACATAATATGAAACTCTTAGTGACAATAAATAATTGTTACTTAAATAAACATGAATCAGGTGTAATGAATAAGCCATATTAAAACTAAAGAAAGTTGACCATTAAAACGTTTCTATTTATGTTTCCATGCCATATGCAAAACACACTTTTGCAGCTAGCTTTAAAGATCTTAGAAATTGATAGGAGTGCCAGTATGGTTTTTATTGTTCCAAAGCATGTTGCCACGTCTTTCAGTTTCTTGTCATGAGTCAAAGCAGGAGTGGGAGATAAACTAAAAATTATTTGTTTTGTGCTACAGTATATGAAGCCAGAGATTCTTTGTGCAATAGACACTTTATTTGTCATTTAAAAATTGGTGTACCCATGTTTTAGTCCAAGAAGTTATGAACCACAGATTTAGCAATTAAGTAATATTATGGATGACTAATTGCAAGAGTTATGCTATCCATTTCCTGGGCTATTGCTCCAATCTTATTGTTTTTGATGCAATTATAAATGGACTGTTTCCTTAAATTTCCTGAATGATAGTTTATTATTGGTGTATAAAAATGCAACCACTTTATGAATACTAGTTTTGTATTCTGATACTTTACTGAATTAATTTATTATAATAATTTTTTGGTGGAATCTTTAGAGTTCTTTATATATATATATAGTATCATGCTATCTGAAAATAATGACAGTTTTCATTCTTCCTTTCCAATTTGGATGCCTTTTTTTTCTTTTTCTTGTCTGATTTTTGTGGTTAGGTCTTCCGATACTATGTTGAATAAAAGTAGTGAAAATTGGCATACTAGTCTTGCTGCCAATCTTGAGGAAAAAGTTTTCAGCTTTTCACCATTGAGTCTGCTGTTAGCTGTGGGTTTGTCATATAAGGTGTTTATTATGTTGAGATGTGTTCCCTCTATGACCACATTGCTTAGAGTTTTTATCATAAATGGATGTTGGATTTTGTCAAATGCTTTTTCTGCCATCCATTGATAATGATCATATGATTTTTATCCTTCATTGTGTTGATGTGGTGTGTCACATTGATTTGCAGATATTGAACCAACCTTGCATCCTAGGTATAAATTCTACTTGATCATGGTGTATGATCTTTTACATATATTGCTGAATTCGGTTTTCTAATACCTTGGGGGGATTTTTGCATCTATATTCATCAGGGATATTGGCCATAATTTTCTTTTTATGTGATGTCATTGTCTGGTTTTGGAATCAGGATATGCTGTCCTCATAAAATGAGCTTGAGAGGCTTCCCTCCTCTTGACGTTTTTGGGAATAGGTTGAGAAGGATATGCATTATTTCTTCTTTGAATGTTTGGTAAAATTCATCTTGAATGCTATCTGGTCCAGGACATTTGCTTGTGGGGAGTTTCTGATTATTGATTTGATTTCATTAGTAGTTATAAGTCCATTCAGATTTTCTGTTTCTTCTTGATTCAGTCATGGAATGTTGTATGTTTCTAGGAATTTATCCATTTCTTCCAGACTGCCCAATTTGTTGGCATATAATTGATCATAGTATTTTCTTATAATTCTTTGTATTTCTGTGTTGTCAGTTTCACTTCTCCAGTTTGATTTCTGTTTTTATTTATTTAAGTCTGTTCTCTTTTTGCTTGATGAGTTTAATTAAATAAAGGTTTATCAATTTTGCTTTTCTTCAAAGAACCAACTCCTGGTTTCATTGATCTTTTGTATTTTATTAGGCTTTATTTCATTTATTCCCCTTTGATCTTTATCATTTCCTTCCTTCTACTCCCATTGAGCTTTGTTTGTTTTTCTTTTTATAGTTCCTTTAGGTATAAGTTTAGATTGTTTATATGAGATTTTTCTTGTTTCTTAGGGTAGACCTGTACTGCTATAAATATCCCTCTGAGAATTGCTTTGGCTGTGTCCCACAGATTTGATGTTGTGTTTTAATTTTCATTGATGTCACGGCATCTTTTGGTTTATTCTTTAATCTTGTTAACTCATTCATTGTTTAGTAGTGTATTATTTAACCTACATGTATTTGTGTGTTTTTAAGTTTTCTTCTTGTAACTGATTTCTATTAATAGTTTCATACCATTGTGATCACAGAAGATGCTTAACAGGACTTTAATCATTTGAAATTTATTTAGACTTGCTTTGTGGCTTAACATGTAGTCTTCCTGGAAAGTGTTCCATGTATACTTGAAAAGAATATATATTATGCTTCTGTTGGGTAAAATGTCCTAAAAATATCTATTAAATCCATCTGGTCTAATGTGTCATTTAAGGCCATTGTTGGTTTGTTGTTTTTCCATCTGGATGATGTATCCATTCATATCAATGGTGTATAAAAGTACTCTACTATGACTCTATTACTGTTGATCTCTCCCTTTATGTCTGTTTATATTTGCTTTATATACATATAAGTACTCCTGCATTTGGGTATGTAGATGTTTACAAGAGGTATATACTCTTGTTGGATTGATTCTTCTATCATTATGAAATGCCCTTCTTTGTCTCTTGTTATAGCCCTTGTTAGAAAGTCTATTTTGTGGGCTATAAGTATTGCTACCACAACATTTTCTTTGTTTCCATTTGCAGGAAATGTCTTTTATAATCCCCTTACTTTCAGTCTGTATGTGTCTGTCAATCTAAAGTAGTTCTCTTGTAGGTAGCATATGTACAGCTCTTGTGTTGTTTTTTTGTTTTTGTATTTTTTTATTAGTTTCAGATGTACAAAACAATGTAGTAGTTAGACATTTCACCCCTCACAAAGTGATAACTCCTGTTCCCCAATCTATTGCCCCTCTGACATCATATATATCTATTACAATTTCATTGACCCTAGTCTCTATGCTATACTCCATAACCCGTGACTATATATATATATATATATATATATATATATATATATATATATAATTATAGTTGACAAGCTTCAGGTGTACAGCACAGTGGTCATGCATCTACACAGTTCATAAAATGGTCTCCCTAATAAGACATGTGCCCATTTGGCACCCTACAAAGTCTTTACAGCATAATTGATTGTATTCCCCAAACTGTCTTTTATATCCCTGTGGCAATATTGTAGTTACCAATTTGTGCTTTGTAATCCCCTCCCCTTCTTCCTCATCCCCTCTCCCCTCCCATCTAGTAACCATCAATTTTTCCTCTATATTTCTGAGATTATTTCTGTTTACATTGCTCATTTACTCAGTTCTTTAGATTCCACATATAAGTAAGATCATATGATGTTTCTCTTTCTCTGACTAACTTATTTCACTTAGTATAATGTTCTCTAGGTCCGTCCATATCGTTGCAAATGGTAA
>NW_017732191.1:670839-671697 GCF_001890085.2 Hipposideros armiger
ATATGTTTCTTTTTTCTTTTACTTCCCTTCCCCAGGGGGATATATCAGTAAAAATATTATTCAGACTTACTCTCTATATTTTCTTCTAGGAGTTTTATGGTTTTGGGTCTTACATTTAAGTCTTTAATCTATTTTGAATTTGTTCTCATATATGGCATAAGGAGGTGGTCCAGTTTCATTTTTTTGCATGTCAGTCCAGTTTTCCCAGCACCATTTATTAAATAGTCTGCCTTTACCCCAGTGTAAATTCCTGCTTCCATTGTCATAAATTAAATGACCATATAGGATTGGATTTATTTCTGGGCTCTCTAATCTGTTCAATTGATCTGTTTTTATGCCAGTACCATGCTGGTTTGATTACTATAGCATTGTAGTATGATTTGATGTTAGGTAGCATCATTTTGTTCTTATTTCTCAAAATTGTTCTTATTTTTCAAGATTGTCGTGGCTTTTCGGGACTTTTATGGTTCCATATAATTTTAGGATTATATGTTCTATTTTTGAGAAAAATGTCATTGGTAGTTTGATAGGAATTGCATTGAATCTATATATATTTCTTTAGGCAGTACTGATATTTTAACTATATTAATTTTTCCTATCCATGAACATGGTATATGTTTCCATTTATTTGTATCTTCTTTGATTTCTCTCTTTAGTGTCATAATTTTCTGAGTAAAGTTCTTTTACTTCTTTGGTTAAATTTATTGCTAAGTATTTTATTGTTTTTGAAGCAATAGTAAATGGGATTGTTTTCTTGATTTCTCCTTCTGAAAGTTTATTATTGGTATATAAAAATGCAACTGATTTCTGAATATTAATTTTGTATCCTACTACTTTACTAAATTCATTTATCAGTTC
>NW_017732191.1:677177-680324 GCF_001890085.2 Hipposideros armiger
GGAAGTTAGGACCTGTTCTACAGCCTAAAAATACCAACTGATTAAGGTCAAAACAAAGTACACTTTTCTCAATTAGACAATGTACTATTTTAGTGTTGACTGCCTTCGTAGAAGACAAACACACTAAAACATAAGCTCCAAGGGATTTATTTCTGAACTCTCTTCAAGGAGAGACGAATAATGTCACCAACATGGGTTGTTTCTGACTTTGCTCCCCATCACAGAAACAACTCATCCCACTGAGAGAATCCTAGAACCTGGGAGTAAGGCTGAAGAGCCACCCTGCGCTGCAGAGATTAAGACAGACTGTATTACAAGGGTAAGAGAAATGGCTACACGCTGCCTATACTGCCCCTCCCCCAAGTCAGCACAGCACAACCTTGAGAGGTCACTCTGGAATCTACAGTTCTTCCAGTGAGATAAAAGAACCCAGGAGTGACTCCCAGCATTGTGAGTTGGGTCATGGGAGACCCTGGTTTCAGCCCATGGGGATCCCAGGGGAATCTGTAGGACTCAAGCACTGGAAATCTGATTGTCACAAAGAAGTGGGGAGGGGCTCCCAACAACCAGAACTCAGATCTTGGCAGATCAAGTTTCTACCTGCAGAGCTCCAGTAGTATTCATAACCAGGAACTTTGATCATCTGCAGAACCAAGTTAGTGGTAAAGTCTGACCAAAGAATGCAGCAGGGTACAGGTCCTAAGGTTCCCAAATGAGTTTTGTATTGTACTCCATGCAGCCTGATCTGCCCTCACCCAGGCAGGGGCCAGAGCCCCACCCACAGCAGAGAGTGGCCTTCCAGTCTCATCTGACAGGAAGGGCTTGTGAGAACACCTGAAAGCTACATAACCCAGCAACTTTCAAGCTGAAAGGCAGGCAGAGCTAATTGCTCCCAAAACAAAGCCAGTGGATCTATTTAGGCAAAGAATTTATAGCCCCACTTATTGCTGATTAGAGCATTTAGCCTNGGGGAGATTTGGATGCAGATTCTGGATGTTAAAGGAATTGTCCAAGTTTTACCAGTTCCATAGGGAATTCCTTTTTCTTAGTGGTAAGTGGAATGGATTTAAATACTAGGGGTTAGCTGAGAAGAGAGAAACATTTGAGTATAATATGTAGCAATGAGTCATCTGATTATATCTATGATGGGCGAAGTGGAATGTCTGTTTCATTCTGTAATTTTGTCTCTTTCTCCTTAGCATTTAAAAAAAGATAATGTATTCTTAAAATACTCTACTATTCCTCGATTAACCCTATAATTATTTTGAAATGTATTTAAATTGTCTATTTGCCAAAATCGCATTGAAGAATATGTATTTTCTTAGGGTATTCAGGATATGCAAAAGATATCTGATACCTTGTGCAGGGAGGGAGAAATAGAAGAGTGGCCTGAAGCTAGGGAAGAGTCCCTCTCAATCACCCCACCCCTCAGTATACAGTTAAAGAAAAGGAAGAGTCCTTGACTGTTTTCCCTCCCCTTTTCAAGAAAATCTCTTTAGTACTTATTTCTTTTCCCCATGGTCAGGTTGGCTGCATCTCCAAACACTTGTAAGTACTGTATGTTCTGACATATCCTGAAGTCATGCATTAGCACCTTTTCATTCAGCAAAGGGTGAGAACAGATATCTTTTGGCAGCTGACAGCAGGGAGCAGGCAGCAAGAAGGAGAAGGAAACTGGAGGATGGGGACACGGTGGTGGCCTAGTGGCTAGCAGGACTGATGTACCAGCTGTGAATAACCTCCTTTTAGCCTCCAATCTACCCAACAGATGTCTCTCTGTCACTGTCATGTCCTCCAGCTATGCCAGTAAATGATTTGTGCATTGCAACTGAGTCACCAATGTGACAATCGAACCTCTTCACAGCTCAAAATTGTTGAAGTGTGCACCAAGGGCCCTGTGGTTATGCTGTATGTTTGTAGGAACTGGAATAGAGTTGGGAGGGGCTTAGGGGAAAGCACCAGAGAGAGAATGAGAAATACGTAGCCAGATCCAGAGAGGATAGTGAAATGTCAAGGTTACCCTGTTTTGCCTGGAGAATTAAAAGGAAAGGCACATTAATGTTGGCCTCTATTTGGTCTTTTGCCTCTCTTAGGTTGAAGCAGCCCATTGCTGCTCTGGTAAATATACATATNGTATGTGGATGAGACCTCTTAGTCCTCAGGAGGAACCTCTAAAGCTGAGATATTTCTCCCAATTTTTAATTGCCACACACGTGGGTGTTGGATCTGCCCATTCAGCATGTCTGCCCCTCCTACTAGTCTTCTCATGCTTCTTTTGAATAATCTTAATTACAGGACTTCTGTTCAGCTGGTCTTCAGGTGGTTCTCAATTATGGTTGCTCTATAATCTAGTTCTAATTTTGATGTAGTCATGGGAGGAGGTGGGCAGAGCATTTACCTATTCCACTACTGACTGGAAGTCTCATCAATGTTGTTTTATATATCCAAATGCATGAGTGTTTTCATAATTAAGGTCTTCTTTGTATTTTATTCTAGTTTATTCTTAAGAATTATTGAGTATTATGAAAACAAAAAATGCATATGTAGGCAAGCAAAATGGAAAGTTCATAAAATAGAAAAATTTATTAATACAGATATATTTTTCCTTTATTCTTCCTTTTGGAACAGGATAGAATTATCTCTATTAATTGCCTAAACTACTTTTTTTATTTGGTTTATTCTGGCAGAGTTGAGGTAATGACTATCATTGAACGAGAGTGTTTTATTGTTACTTCCTAATCTCTTTGGTACAAGTGAGTCATGGTCAGGGTAAAATTTTAAACTAGATATGATTTTGTTCTAATAGCAATTCATATTTTGTTTGTTGAACTTATGCTGTATATCAGATGTGATGAAATATAAGATTTTTTTTTGAGGAAAAAAGAGCAAATTATCAACACAAAGTTTGTATAGTATTTATTTTACAAAATAATCCTGACATTGAACTATTTGCAAACTAAGATTTTACCAGAGTATGATTTTATTATTTTTATGTAACAAGCTGAGCTGGGGCAAAAAACTGAATAATATTCATTATTAACAAGAAATGAAATAATTACATCAAAATAAGCCAAAAGATTGTGTAGACAGAGCTACAGTTAATAAAAGATAATAATTATATTAAAGCACTTTCTATATATAAAAAAA
>NW_017732191.1:681911-684520 GCF_001890085.2 Hipposideros armiger
AAGTTAGGAGAACACTGCATGAGCAAAATGAGAAATTCAACAAAGAAACAGAAACCATCAAGCAGAAATCCTAGAGCTAAACATTAAAATAACTAAACTGAAAAATTCAATAGAGAGCTTCAAAAACAGACTCTGTCATGCAGAAGAAAGCATCAACAACCTAGAAGATAGGTCATTTGAAATTATCCAGTCAGGAGAAAAAAAAAAAAGATTGAAAAAGAGTGAAGAAAGCCTATGGAATACAATGAATACAAACAATATATACATTATGAAAATTTGAGTACATGAAGAGAAATATTTAAAGCAATAGTGGCTGAAAACTTCCCAAACCTGAGGATAGAAATAGACATCCACATCCAAGAGTCCCAAAAGATCTCAAATAGGTTAAATCGAAATGGGACTATACATTAGAAGTTGAAAAGACAAAGTTTTAAAAAGCTGCCAGAAAGAGCTTACATGCAAGTCAACTGCCATGAGACTATAGGAAGATTTCCCCACAGAAGCTTTTCCGGTCAGAAGAGAATAGGATGACATATTTAAAATATTCTGTTTTAAATCTGTCAACCAATAATACCATACCTAGTAAAACTTTGCTTCAGAAATGTAGGCAGGATAAAGACTTTCCCAAACAAAGAAAAGCTGAGGGAATTAATTATCACTAGACCTGTCTTACAAGAAATGCTAGTGGGAATGCCTTGTGTGGAAGTAAAAGGGGACTAACATCATAAAAACATAAGGCAGTGTAAAACTCACTGGTAATGGTACATATATAATCAATAATCAAAGTTGGATTCTGTGATATGGTAAATGTAGAGCATAGTTCACCAACTGTAGTTTAAAAATTATAAAAGAAATGTAGTAAAAATNGAACACAATATGGAAAAGCTAATCCATTTTAATACTTTGTAATGATAATAAGCTACAATGAACAAGTAGCCTAGGGAAAAGATAGTAGTAGTCACCTTTAAACAGAAAGAGAAGAGCAAGTTATTGTACATTTTTACACTAGGCTGATGACAACATCATTCCTGTGACTTTCAACTTACTTTGGCTGTCACCATCCTAGCAAACATTCTGCATATCATTCAGACAATTATATTTCTTGCATGACATTTGCAGCATAATGTAGAAATTTACTTCTGTGATTATTATATGTAAATAATAGTATTCCCTTTATGCTACAGATGCTGCATGTAGACCTTTTAGATCTCAATACCAATGCAATTTATATTTATTGTGTTACTCTTTCCTAAATTTGCCTTCACCCTTCTTTGGCACAGTTTACCCCTAAGTGCGTTTGTGTTTTCCAGCAGTTAAATCTATTTCTGAGATCTCAGTCCAAGTAATTAACAGTGTTTGAATATTACTTTTTGTTTTGTATTTAAGAAAATATTGTAATTAATTATCATGCAAAGAGGTATATCCAGACATTGACTTTAATTTGCACAATTTTATAATGTTTCCTGGGTATGTTTAATATTTTCTTTGTAGTTCCTGTTACCTTGAGATTTGGGGGAACATATGTAAAAGCAGATTTATAAAATTTCCTATGTATCTGGGACTTACACTTGTTAGCTTCTTTTTTGCATACTTTAATCTAAAGTGTCCCCACACTAAATCATGTATGTTACTCATAAATAACTTTATGATACTATTTTCTGCTCCAAGGTAAGCATTTTGATTAGGGTTCATCATTGGGGCCAGGTGGTCATTTACCTGTTTTTAATTAAAGGTCTATTCACTCTGCCTTCCATAAATAATCCCCCGTAAGTATTAGCACTGGTTATAGTTATTTAAAAATAAGTGTTTTAATTCTAAAATAACTTGAAGTCTTTAGACTCTACTGAAATATGTATGTTTAGTTGTAATACAGTAACACTTTTGCCTACCTTCTGATATTTGTGAATGGATTAAATTCATCATTAGCTTTCAAGAATATCCAGAGAAAACAGGATGAAGTCTGGCTGTGGGAACTGTAGAGAAAGAAAAAGGAGAAATGAAGTAAGTCATAAATTTTCCCTATTTGAAAAAAAAAGGGGGGGGTTACTTTTGTAACTGCCCAACCCAACATTCTAATTCTATGGTTAAGAAAAAGAAGTGCTAAGTTATGGCAACGGTAGCTAGCTGACCCCCACCAATTTGTGCCTAGACACTAAACAAAAGACATTTTCCAGTCTCTGCCTCTGGAATTAGCCATGTGAATAGTTTTGACCAAAGTAATTGAACTGACATGTAACACTTCTGGGCTGAGGTATATAATCACATGCTGTTCCTACTCTGAGAGGTCTTACCTCATTTCTGCCAGATAGATAAAACCAAAGTGACTTTGCAGCCACAAAACTATGGCCACAGTATGAGAGTAGCTTGGATTTCTGAGTTACCTCTTTGGTGGAGATCTTTAAAAACATCAGACTAAGATGAGAAATATATATGTAATTGTTTAACTACTGTAATTTTGGGCATTATTTGTCCAACCATTAGCCCTCTCTTTTATAGCTACAAACTAGTATTTATTACCTCTGTGTGTATATAATCCTCACTATATCCTTCTAAAATAGATATCATGATCTCTGTGTAACAATAGAGGCATTTGAGGCTTGCTGTGTTTG
>NW_017732192.1:0-1050 GCF_001890085.2 Hipposideros armiger
GTGCTGTAGTGGAAATCAACAATGAAGCAAACCCTATAAGAGCAACTTTGGGTGCCAGCAACAGCCAGGGTTTTTGCAAAGTATCAAACTTTAATGGGCACACTTTGAATCCCACAGATGCTTCCAAAAGCAATTGGTAAACCCATTCGTTAATGACCAGAGGTTCTTTGTAATATCCTTCATCAACAAAGTAGGCAATGAGACAAAACATGGCTGAGTCAATACAAATAACTATATTTTAAATTTAATGTTAAAGGAACATTAATCTCACGCTCATAAGTCATTACACAAACTACTCCGAACTAGTCAAAGGGGCTACAGTCAAAAGACAAACTGAAGTATTTAAAAGGGGTAATGTGACCTAAAAAATAGTTTTACAGCTGTCTGAATATCACCTTGATGTCCAAATGACCAAGTCCTGATAATGTCAGAGCCATTAGATCATGATTATTAAGTGCACAAAGTCAAATGCACACAGTCCTTTAATAAAATAGGGTATTCTGTTTACCTAGCGAGCAGTAAGTCAACCTACAGCTCTCTTATTTCTCTGTCTGAACCAAAAAAGACTTCCCTCAGGAAGTCCTTTATCCTTTTTATTGCCAATATCCTTTCCGTAAACAGTCCTATAGACTCATCCTGTTTTCAAAATCATACCTAAATAGGCATTCACCTTATGAAGACCCATCCTTATACATTTCAAGCATTTCCTAATGTTCTCTTCCCCACAACTGGTAATTCAGTTAATATCACATGGGAGGTGCTGATTGTTTTGCCCAGACAGCATCAGATTGTGGCTTTCTGGAAGGTGATCTCAACAGACCTTTCCCACCAAGGTTCAGGCTCATGATTCCTACTAAACCCTGTGAGTATCCACATGATACAGTGAGGCAAGTTTTTAATGTGTATTTGAAACCCCTGGGTATCTTGTCGAAATGCGGATTCTGGCTCAGCAGGTCTGCAATGTGGGCTGAATTTCTGCATTTCCAACCCTTTCCCTTGATGTCTACATTTCTAGTGAAACAATCAAGATCTTAGAGGATTCTAGTAATG
>NW_017732192.1:1771-4525 GCF_001890085.2 Hipposideros armiger
GTTTAACTTGGAACACACTTCTACGAACCTTCATTTCCCTCCATTCTCACACACGTGCATTTTATTTACCTCCACACCCCAAAGGCAGCAAACGTACAAGAGTGAAGAAAATTGGCTTACCATGGCTGTTACATCTGGATGTTTCCACGAGCCTGCCATTTTGATTGTAGCATGCCATCGCTTGGTAACGGTATCCTTGACCACATTCCTTGATGTCTCCTTGTACTTTCATTCCCAGCAACACCTCTGCTTTCCCTTCTGGTAAAATGCAGTCTGACCAGTTCCCCACGGGCTGTGCATTATACTTGTCACAAGGACAATACTGAGTCTCAACCAGGGAGTATAAATGAGAATTTTTACATTTTTCCTTCTTTTTACTTTTTCCTGTGGAGAAATTTACGTTGGGAAATATCATTATTAAGTTCAAGCATTCCTGTTTTCTCTTTTCCTAAAGTTCCTTTCTCCATTTTAACCATATACAATAGTAGCCTATTAAATAAATGCTATTTTCTCACCCCTCAGTGCTTTCTGTATAGGCTTTTGTTAGTACTGGGTGCTTTGCACAGTGACATTTTTCTTATTTTCTTATTTTAAAATAGTACATTTTTATAAGGCAATTAATTGTGCTAAATTTTATACTCTTTAAAATGATTTAAATCCTCTCAAATAATCATGTGCTTTCACTGACTGGGAAGTTTGAGATAGCTGCATAAATCTCTCCTTTATAACATGCAAAAATATGAAACAGAGAGTTGCTGCACGGAACTACACAGCTTCCTTGTTAATTCCAGGTAGATGGTATAGCTATATAAGATTACAATTCAGAAAATGGGTTTTTCGTATTTACTTTTCTGATTATGATTTTTGTATCTTTCAGTATTTTTGAAGAGTAATCATTTTGACACACTTGATGATTAATGTAGGAAATATCAATATTATTCAAAATGAAGATTTTAATNGGGGAGATGAACATTTAAGTGGCTCCCAAGGTATATTTTAAGCTTTGATTTTTTGAGAATAGATATATCACCTTTCAATGTAGAATCTACTATTATGAAGAATTCCAGACCTAACAGAATTGTGCCTCAAGTTTAAGACATTAAAAAATGGTGACTACATAGGAAATGGCCTAATGTAATTAAATTGGTGAAAGTAAAATTGCTTTATCAGTATAGTAATTGATAATATGACCCACAAATGGACAAAACAAATCAAATAGAAATGCCCTAAGGCCATTATTGAATAGCAGACTAGTGTCTTTGCACTGCATACATGTGGAGATCAATTTTATATTTAAATTAAAAGTACAAAGGGGTTTTTTATGAAAACCACTTCAAAACCCCATTTGTACCATCCAACTGGAAAGCTGATTTGGCTGAGACAAGGTAGTGGTCACAGAGAGAGCAAATTAGAGTGTGCCTAGGATTGAATGTCAAAGTTACAGCATTCCACTGACACCATCAGAAGTGACAGAACATTTTATATATATATATATATATATATATACATACATACATATATATATATATGTATGTATGTATATATTGAGAAAAAGTAATAATTTCCAAAGGAATCAGGCAATAGAGATTCAATTTTCTCAGACTTTACTTTGAGTAAATATGTTAGCAAACTAAAATATTCCATTGGATATCCATCATAGATCAGATTTAATGAGAAAGGAATGACGCTGGACAGGCATAAAAAAATTAACTGGAACTGTTCATTTACTTAAGGGTCTTAGATTCTTTCACAATCCTCATAGAGTTCAGTGCTATCATGGGTCCATCTTTTTTCTGTAAGTACTATTCTTCTGGAATACATTACTGCATTCTTCACGCTTTGATCGACAATGCCAAGTTGGGAAGTCTACTGCCTTTGGCCAATTTCAATTATTTTTGTACTTTTACTTTTTTATTTTAGTGATCAAACATTTTTGTGAGAATCACAAGATATTTTAGAAGTTTTTTTTCTAAAAATAAAATGGACCGTTAAGTGGCCTACGGAAACGCTCATGCATGTAATTAACAGATCAGGGTAAAAGTGAGAATATATGAGTTATTCTGAAAGCTCACACGTTATGTTAAAAACAAATGATTACCCTGGTGATTCACTGTGCATAACAATTTCAAATGTGAGCAAACACTTATATGCTACATTGCAGGAGAAACACATTTTTAAGGTAATCTTCACTTTTAAATTTTAACAACTAATTATGATCTTATACATTATCATATCACCTCAGAATGAGAAGTGCATTTACATTTTTCCTGATATCTAATTTATAGCACCTACATGTCGAGAATAAAATATTCAGTTATTTTTAGAGATGTTTCTCAAAGTATACCTATTACAAACACTAAATTCTTTTCTTTTAATAGTTTTTGTCCTAAATGCATAGAATAATCTTAAACTTAGCAATGCACATATATTAACCTGAAAAATACTTATATCTAGAGCTTAAGTATCATGGAGACTTTCGGGTTTATATCATTAGACTTTCATAAAATAGGAATTCTGAGATAAGCTAAAAAATAGGATAAGGCTTTCAAAACCTTCTTTGTCAAGATTAAGAGATTTCAACAAATGTGTCACTATGATACCTCAATGGTTTATAAACGTGAGATGGCCCTATAAGTTCACATTGATTTCTGAACCATATAATGAAACCAGAGGAACACCATTCTAGTACAAGTTCTTTCAGCAAGATTGGAGGGTAACTGCTATGTGCCTCCCTCCTAGCAATTTAATTCGTCT
>NW_017732192.1:6905-30692 GCF_001890085.2 Hipposideros armiger
GATCCATTGATGTATTAGGTGTAAGTAAGTATTGCAACAACAAAGCAGATCCAAACATTTTCCAAATATTGGGTCGTCGGAAAAGTAATGATATATTTTTTCTAATGTTTTCTATGCAAAAATGCATCATGACTTTCTCCATGACCCAATACATTGTCAGAATGCTCTTGGTCTGACTTTTTTATGTTTTTCTACCTTGACAAGTGTTGTCTTTGGCATCCCAATTATTCTTACCAACAATAGTGCGCTTTCTGGTCCGAACTGCACCACAGTCTCCATTGCATGAAGAAAACTTGGACCAGCTGGTAAACTGACAGTCATCTTGGCAGGGGATCTGGCAAGCTTGGGTAAGGGCTGGCACAGGGCCTGCATTCTGGAGGCATTCATGGATGCCAGCCGGTCCTCCGTCTTGCTTTCGACAAGTAATGGCTAAAGGAAAAGCATAAAGCTATTTATAATGAATTTGAATGTCTGTAATTGCTCTGCAATTTAGGAATTAACCTAACATTTTCTTACACAGTCAGAGGAATCCTCTTTTAATTCTTTACTTGCAGCAGAAATCCGGTAGGAGTGTTTCTAATCATCACAGTAGTCATTAAATTGATCCTGTAGGTTTTCTTTTTAAATGACAGATAACCTTCAGTGGTTTTTGTGACACAAAAAAGCACACAGATGCATGAATACACACACACACACACACACACACACACACACACACACACTTGGCATTTAGCAGCTTTTATTAGATGCTATTAAGAATTTCAAGTCACATGTGGAGGATATTTAGAAATGAATTATTTACGAGATGAATAAATAATACATGGGCTCTGATAATAGTTTATGTTGAGCACAGGTTATTCATAGAGGGTCTGGGAGATACCACACATCTCTAATAATTGTTTTTATATCAGTGGCCACTCTAGGATTCCTATATAGAAGGGTCTTACTGGCAGTAAATTGGTTGGAGGTTTTGGTGGGAAGGAAATGCTTATGGAACTTGTCTTAGAGCTGCATTTGCATAGTTTTGTTTCTGTCTTTGTTTTTTCACACTGGAAGTTTGTTGAGGTGGCTTTCAAGTGGTTAATGGGAGGAAACAATGTCAAAGTCCCCTACCCCACCTGTCCACAATTTCTTCACATGCACAAATATCAACCATGAATTTAAAAATAAAAACAAAAACTTTTATCAACCTTAATCTATCATATCATAATTAATATTTCCACAATTACCAATGGACTCTTAAAAATGGTCAAATAATTTTGATTCATATATATTATTTTCTCAAGATATTGTTCTACTGAATTCTTAAAACCCTGTCATAGTTTTATTACTCATTAAATATAGATGTAAACTTGCTTTAAGGTAAACAGGTTTTAAAGAAAAAGAGCAAGTGATGTTTAAAGTGCCCTTTCTCCCTCTGCCATTTCCCCCTGTTGATTTTTAAAATCATCCATTCATTTATTGAGGAAGCAGATGAAACATTTATGCTGTGGTCCTAAAGTGAAGTCTTTATTGAACTGGCTTAAATGGCCTCAGTCAGGCTGATTTACATGGCTTTCAGGGTTTACAGTCTAGGCTGAAACTGCTGCTGACCTCTGCCCTGCTCAGGATTCTATCATGAAACTAAGGTCGGGGAACCTGATATTTTGATCCCAAATTACAGTTAGGGCACAGAAGGTCTCAGTTAGACAGCACTCTCTGAAGCCATATACTAAAAACTTAATGCCTAGTAAGGTAGGGCTGTGTGATAGGGTGTGTATAAGGATATAACAATTCTAACAAGGAAGACTTTCTCTGTGTAGGGGAACACAATTTGTTGCAACTGCTAAAGGATAAGTTACGTAATTGTGCAAATGTAGGTGCATACCCACCTATTTCTTAGCTATAGATATGTCTTCATTTAGTATGCACAACACTGGAAGGACCAATTTGTATGAAAAGAAGATGTGTCACTGAATTTTAAAGAGAATGAAAACCTGGTAGAGTTACACAACAGTGACTTTTATAAAGGTTGTACAACAGGAAAAAACAAAGTACCCCAAAGAGACTCTCACTACTTGGGGGAGAAGCTGCCTGGTGGTCTGTGTTTATCATACTAGTCTAAGGTAGTGGTTCTCAGATCAGGCTGCAGATTAAAATCACCTGGATAGCTTTTGGAAAATGTCTACACTCTTGTTGAACTCAAACATTCTGATTTAATTGATCAAGGACAGGGTCCTGAACATTAGCATCTTTTTAAAGTTCCCTTATGATTCCAGCATGTAGCAGTGGATTGAGACCACTGCTCCGGTAGGTAATACATATATTTCCACTCACATCAGAAGCACCGGGAAGGCTATTAAAGTTGAAGATTCTTGGATTCATTCCAGAGCTCCTGAACGTGAACTGTGTGGGGGGATAAGGAATATGCATTTTTTTCAAGCTGTGCAGATGTTCCTTAAGCATGCTCAAATTTAAGACCTGCTAGTCTCGAGTATTCAAGGCACCAGGAGGAGTCTGGCTGAGACTTGTGGCCAAGACTGAAAGTCATTTGTTACCCAGTCACCCCGGCACTGTGTCAAGCTTTGAGAAACTATGGCTGAGCACGTGGGAATGAGATAAGAGTGCTCTAAACTTGGAGTTCAAGGGCACTTGTCCAAGGAGTGGATCAAAAAAAGCATCCATATAGTCTGGAAGAATGTTATCTGTGGATTGGTGTAAGGGGAATCCCCATGATGTGGTATATTAATGAGCTGATGGGACTTTGTAGTTCTCTCCATACCTGCCATATGGAAGTAGGGCTGACTCCTTAAACACTTTAAGCTTGGTAAGCTCTGACGGTTTCTGGGCAAAATTGCTCCAAGGAGGCCCAAAGGAAAGGATTAATCAAGAGGGAGTTACTAGACTTTTTACTAATCAGGATATGTAGGAACCTCAAGAATGATACATTTGGAAAATAAGAGATTTGGCCATATCAGAACTCTAAGCTTTGAAGAAGATTGCATTGTTACAACTAAAAGAAAATTATAAAACTAAACCTGGGTTCTTTGAAATAAGACTTTTATCTACTTATCCAATTTGGCTCTGTGAAACAGAGACTTGGATATAAAT
This sequence comes from Hipposideros armiger, assembly GCF_001890085.2. Classification (NCBI taxonomy): domain Eukaryota; kingdom Metazoa; phylum Chordata; class Mammalia; order Chiroptera; family Hipposideridae; genus Hipposideros; species Hipposideros armiger. Next base: position 9,996 of record NW_017732192.1, read on the forward strand.
CTTTTGAGAAACTAAATGGAATTGAATTAAGTTCTCCATTATGGGTTTTTCCTCTAAGGTTGTCTCTCACATAATGTATCTCAGAATTGGTTCAACTTTCATAACATGAAGTAACACCAAAAAATGAAAACCAAACCAAACCACTACCAGCATGATACCAGAAACAAATTAACTTTGTGCAGATCTATACTATTTATATAAATCTAAAGCCCTTTCCCTGTATACCTGCAGTACGTGCCTAAAATCTTTCGTATTTCAACTAGTTGAAAAGAAAAGAAACAAAATGTGTAAAAGTCCCACATCTTTTCTCAGAAACCCACTCAGCACTCCACTCCCCTTATCTGCCGTTTTAGACAGTGTACTTTGAATGAATTACTCATGCAATGTTATGCAAACATGTAGCAACACTATCATTCGTACAATATATTGAGAATTTATCATACATCTCAACTTGTTTCTATTCTGACATAGAGGAAATACAATTCAAACACAGGAATGCAATCTGAAATGAACTTCCTATCGGGGTGAGGAAAATATAAATGTTTGGAAAGGAAACTGTCTCGTCTCTCAACTTTATAAATCTTAAAATTCCTTTCTAAGATACTGAAAACAGGGTAGTTTTCACTGTAGATAAGATTCATCATACTAAGCACGGTTTCCTAGCACACCAGAAAGCTACACATACCCAGACACTTGTATCTGTACTTACAGGAGGAGCATGTGTGTCTTGTGTATAATGATTTTGCAAGTGCCCCTTTGGGCTGAGGTCTTATTGGAAAGATGAGCCCAAACCATGCTGCTCTATGGATAATTCACCATGAGAGCTTCTTGGTGAGGTCAGCAAATAGCAATATAATTATTGTAAAGTCAAATTCCACATGTGACTCTCTGTTGATTCTATTTTATTTATAATTTTATTTTATTTACATGAGGCACATCAATTTTTATTTAAGTGTCATGGGTAGACTGCTTCCAACAGGCTAAAAGCCTGGGAGACATCCATATGATGGACTGTGGGTTATGAATTGAGTGAGACAAGCACAGTCCATCAATACTAAGGAAATGTCGGAAAGATAAATAAATAAGAAAGCCAGTTTCTTCAACAAATAAATGCTCTATAAAAGGGGGCCAGAATTGTTAGATTCAAAGTGACTTAAGAAATATTCTAACCAAATGCAACGCGAAGAGCTTCATGAACCCTGATCTAAACAAATCCATTGTAAATAGACAGTTTCGAGACAAAGGGGGAAAAATGAAACATGGTCTGAATATTAGATGATATTAAAGAATTATTGTTCATTTTATTTAGTATTATAATGATAATATTGTTATGTTTAAAAAAAGTATTTATGGATGGTATATATATCTCTTCTGGAAGTTGCTTTAAAATATCCCAGAAAAATATTTTTAAGTGTGTGAGGAGTGGCAGACAACCAATAATAGCAACATGTTAAAAACAAATATATGGATATATGGTGATGAAAGGATACTGACTCTGGGTGGTGAACACACAATGTGATATATAGATGATGTATTACAGAATTGTACACTTGAAACCCATGTAACTTTACTAACTATTGTCACCCCAATAAAATTTAATTAAAAAAACAAACAAAAAACTCTCAAGGCTGAGGGAGTCATGGTTATACTACCGGTATTCATTATACTATTGTCTTTACTTTTGTATATCTTTGAAATTCCCTATAAATTTAAATTTTAAAATATTAATAAGTAGAACAAGTAGAGTCAATTCCAGAATGTTTTCATGCAAGTTGAATTTTGAGCTATGTTTTAGAGAGCAGAATAATAGACGTTCCTGGAATGAAAGGGAACAGATAATACTGGTTTGAGCTAAAAGGACATGGCTATCGGTGTTATGCATATATCAGTATGTAAATGGAAAGCCACCGGTGCAGCCGTGAAGTAAATCTAACAGAATTCACAATGTAGTTGCTCATCTTCATTTTGTTATAAAGGAATGAAACTCCTTTATGCAAAGAAAGGAGGAGTTTATTGGTCTATATGGGGTTACCCTTCAGCGTGTAAGACCATGTTGTCATTTCATTGGGATAATCAGAGTGAAATAAATACTAGATCTAAAACGTGCACACAGAAGTTCATTACAGGAAACAGATTAAGATCAGTGCCCTAGTGCAGTGAAAGCTTCTGGGTTATATGTAACAAAGAGTTCAAGGAGCTCTGAGACCTGATTTATTCAACTGAACAATATTAACATGGTTTATTCTCTAGTGTCTAGGTAGCACTAGAGACAGGATATGTTCAGCTGATTGTGTGATTAGAAGAATGATTTTTCTTATACTGTTACAAAAAAACAATGGGAATAGTGAGAATGAATCATGTAGGAATAAAAAGGAAAAGCTTGATGTGAGCGGAGTTAGATACCAAGAGACCTAATTGTGCTTAGAAGACCAAACCTATAAATAATGCAAGAGGGATCCTGTTGTTTACTAGGTGGATATAATGATCCTGATCTTTCTCTGTGTAAAAGAGATTTTCACTGATGCATTTGCCAAATTATGCTTCCTAATTAATGTTGTGAATGTATTAATAACTAGCAGAAAGGGGAAAAATTCACTGTTTAAAATTGATTCTAAATAGTTATCAATGATCCCCAGTCTCATAGATGCTCATAACATATCTGAACGTCCTTGTAGGAGGACTTTCTAGGAAATAATAATCAGCTCCCAATGGACTAGCTCAGACTGAGGTCAGCGAGGTCCCCGACTGGGATCTGGAAGGGTTAACTAACTGCACAACAACAAATGGAGCACAGAGGAACTAGGGCAGCCACATCAGTGTCAAGCTGATTTAAAGGAGCTACTTAACAAATAGAAAATGCTAATAATCATTTTATGACAGGGCTCTCCTAGACATAGAAACAAAACCAAAATCCCCAAATCAACTAGGATGCTAATATTCATAGACACTTAGGGGAAATTATTTAAAAATAGAAAAAAAAATCTGGAAGATTAAAATAATAGCTTATATAAGTGAGCCATACAAAAATATTGGGTGGTACCTTACAAATATATTAGCGAAAAGAAGATTTTAAAAATTTTGTCTGGACAAAATTTCTTTAAATCAAGCTCCTTTGCTCTTTTCTATCTAGTTCATTTACCTCTTCTCTTCTTTTTCTTCCTATTGCATAACAATCTTTAAAAATTAACAGATTATTGTGAGTTACTGAGATAAATTGGCCCAGATATTCTGGGCATAACCCCAATAATGCCTGTAAATGTAATCTTTTAAAAAGAACAAAGTGGGCCAGAGTGTAAGTAAAAGACTAAATACCAAGAGCATCAATACAGTCTAAGACACTTAATTTAAGCATAAGTTTTAAGGATATTTGTTCACTCAAAATAACAGCATACATTGTAGTTAAAAACTTATATCCCACATTCTACATTATTTATTTAATTTTGGCAGAGGGGGAATTAGAACTTTCTCTTTAATTTTTAAACTTTCTCTTTATAACCTTATTAACCAATAAGTGATACAGGGTGAGGACCCCCAGGGCCAGGAAGGTCCCTGCCATGTGAGGCATATTATTGAAGCTTTTTTTTTTTTTTCTTTTTTGTGGTCTAGATTTGAATCACGCTGGCTTCCACATAAACAGACTAATGTCAGATCTTAGTGACAGGTCAACATTACAATAAGCATTCTTGGCAGGCAAGGATACAGAAGGACTGGAGGATTAGGATAGGCGGGATTGACCCTGGGTCCATGGGATTTATAGGAAGTATGCTTGTCAGGAGATAGCATGAAAATCATACGGAGATTAAACAAGAGCAAATTTGAAATTATTTTTATGGCATCTCAGTATCAAAAATCTATGATACTTTTGCATCATACTGTTGGTATAAACGTGTCACACGGTAATAAATACTGAAATAATATACTGGGGATGCCAAAAAAAAAGGTATACAAGTGGACACTTTGGTCAACGTTGCTCAAGCAGTAGTTCACCATAATCAGAAGTGTCTGGATGCTGATGGTAACCACTTTGAGCACCTCTTGTAATTGCAGAAGTCAAGCGTGACTTGTATTCATCTTTTGTCATCGGTATATATTATTATAATTTTAATACAGTTTTCCTTTCTTAAAATGTGTATACATTTTTTTGGCAGCATTTGTATATACATTACAAGTAGTAGTGACTGACATTGCCCCTTAGGGCAGTCATAAAGAAAAAAATAAGTAAATTGTCTCAAATTGTCAATATTATGTGCCATGTTTTTACTTACAATGCAAATGCAATGGTTAACTCTAGCCGCAGCGACATGAGTAGCTTTCAATGACACAGTCACTGATCAACACACAATATAGCCTTCTAAATCCCATCCAAACTGAAGAATGTGAGTTAAAAGACAGAAGTTACAATTTTACTAAAAGTTTATATACAAGGGACTCAAATAGTATGAAGCAAATATAAGCCATCTATTCACTTAAAAATTAAATAGAAGGTGGACATAATTTCATGTTATCTGCATTTTTTTTACTGACAATATTAAAGATGCTTCCTTCAAAGGTTCTCTAAAATTTTCCTGTGACATTTAAGAATGATTCCAGTTTTAAAGTTGTTAAATCCTGTCACTTCATTCTTCTTTAAAATATCTCTTTCTCTTCTCTCTTTTTAGATCTTATACCATTACATAAAACTTCCTGGAATACACCATTGTCAATATCCAAAGCCTTGCTAAGTTTCTTTACCATTTCTAATTTTCTATGGAAAATGTCCTCTTCCTCTGTCTCCTCTTCATCCTTCTGGTTCTCAAATACTCCTGGGGGTATTCAAATCCTCCAGAGTGTGACCCCTTGCCTCCAACTCACTCACAGGAGCTCTCAGCAAACTGGTCAACGCACTGTTCATCAAACATATAGATTTTACTTCCGGCCTTTGTGTTTGAGTCATCCTATATTTAAATGCCGTTTTCTCTGTCACTATGCCCTATCAGTGGTTACCTTTTTATCTTTTTCCAATTCTTGTGGTTACTGTATATGTAAACTACTAATATGTTATTAATATGCTTGAAACTGGAATAATATACAGTAATACCTTGGTTTGTGAGCATAATTCCTTCCGGAAACAAACTACTCATCTTGCAAGACATGGCTCATTTACCACATTAAAATGTAGTAGAAATGTTTGCTCATCTTGCGGAACACTTGCAAACCAAGTTACTAGCAACCCAAGGTTTTACGGTATATCTATACTTTATTTCCTACCATAAGAAATGAACTGAAACTGTTACATACTTTTATTCTTTCGACAGGCTGGGCCCAGGACTATGTAAGCCACATGAAACATGTGGCATGTATTAAAAAAATATTTGTTTCATAAAAGAATAAGTCATACTGAATGATATCCAGGAAGTTTCAGCTGGCTTATAGGGACAGCTTTCTTAGAGAGCTTAATACTAACAAACTTACAGCTCTGTACACTGGGATGGAAATTTCATTTAAAGACTCTGATCCTTCATTATTGCTATGGACTGAATTGTGTCCCCTCCAAATTCATATGCTGAGGCTCTAACCCTTGTATTTCTGATATATTTGGAGATGAAGCTGAGAGGTAATTAGGCTTAGATGACATCATGAGGGTGGGGCCTTCATGGTAGGATTAGTGCCTTTATAAGAAGAGACCAGAGAGCTTTCTCTCTTTCTATCAGGTGAGGTCACAGCAAGCCAGAAAAAGAGATCTCAGCAGGAGCCAAGGTAGCCAGCACGTCGATCTTGGACTTTCCATCCTGCAGAACTGTGAGAACCAAATTTCTATTGTTTAAGCCACCCAGTCTATAGTATTTTGTTACAGCAGTCCAAGCAGATTGATATGATTATTAACACAAAGTTTTAACCACTTATTTTACAAAAGATTTCTAATGTTTCTACAGAAACACTTAATGAACTTAAGGAAAAATATCCTGTTTGTAGCAGAGTAGCTAATCCAATTTAGAGAAAATTGGGCAAAAATTACTGGTGATTCTTGGAATGGTTGATATAAAATTTTGCTTCATCATTATTGCACTTTTCTTTTCAAATGTAAAAAAAAAGGTCATAAATAATCACACAAATGCCTATGTACTTTTAAAACTTTCAGGAGTATATTGATTTTCTTTTATGTTGTAATGCAGGGGTCGGCAATCTGCAGCTTGCAAGCCACATGTAGCTTGTTGGGGTATATTCTGTCTCAAATGTTTGCTGACCCCTGGAAGAGCCAATCCTGTCCCTTACAACAATTTAAAAATTATTCAAGAGCCATAAATATATTTTTACATAATCACCATTATGCGAATAATATCCTTTAAAAATTTTATAAATGAAACTATGATAGTTTTATTTTCATTTTCAATTTTACTTCAGAGCCACAGTTCACGAATCGCAGTTTGCTGACCCCTGGCGTCTCTTCCGTCTCAAAAGTTTGCCGACCCCTGTTCTAATGTAATAGTTCAGAAGACATTTTCATTCACATAGTTTTCAAATATATAGAATATAGACTTGGTAAAAAATACATTTACTTGGAGTGGAATCTTCCTATATTATTGTGCTTATGCCATTCTAACTCATTTCTGAGTAAGCTGAGTCTTACTGATTTGCTTTTCAGGTAGTGTCAATACTGAGATGGTAAGCAGTGATAGTTAGTTACTTGCTTAAAGAGACTCTGGAACATAATTGCTTCCCAAATCCTTTGAAATGCATCACCACAGATAATTCCTACAATTGGAACTATTATGCTATTAGGAATATTAATAGTAAAAATGAAAGTCTGTCTATAATGGAAACTTTTTTTATTAATAGGTAAAAAGTAGGTACACGTGACTAGATACAAGAAAACCTAGGATGGTTGGCTAGTAAACTGGTAAAAGAGAATTTTGTGTAATATTTTTTTACTAATACAGAAGGTTCAAGTAATCTGAGAAAACCTGAATCATAATAGGTGACCTTGTCAGTGTCCTGCTGAGTGGTGCATTTTCTATGAGACGTAGACATTCTTTCCTCTCTGTGTATTCTTAGTGAATTACCTCTTGATGTCCAGTTCTTGGGTATGATTTATCTTCTTCTAGACAGGAGAATTATGCGGACACTGTCTCTTATCTTCCTTATCCCATGGCACTATCTGGTTTCACCTTCAACTCTTAAAAATTTTTTTTTTTACTACTAAAGTTTTTAGGATCACATTTTATTCCTAAATTCCCCCAAAGGATGCAGCAATTGTATCCTAAAGGCATATGTTTTACTACTGTGACCGTTTTTAAAGTCCACTGCTCTTATACCTGTAAAATTGTTTCTTTATAGACGAGTTGAATTTGAAAACTTTTTCCCAAATGACCAGATAAACTTTGGGGATTTTCTAATCCAATAGAGTATTAACTATTCAGTACTATTAGAAATTGTGACTATATCATGGATTACGTGGCATTAGAATTTGGACTAGGGGTCAGCAAACATTTTCTGTAAAGGGCTAGATAGTAAATATTTTTGGCTCTGGGGGCCATATGCTTTCAGTAGCAAAGTTCAGTCATCCTTTGGAGTCTGCGGGGATTGGTTCCAGGACCCCCTTGGCTACCAAAATCTGCAGATGTTCAAGTCCCTTATATAAAATGGCATACATAGTATTTGCATATGACCTATGTACATATCCCTGTATTCTTTAAATCACCTCTAGATTACTTATAATACCTACATAGTACAAATCCTATGTAAATAGCTGTTACGCTGTATTGGTTAGGGAGTAATGACATGAAAAATAAGTCTGTACATATTCAGTTCAGATATAGCCATCCTAGGCTTAACCATATAGTACCCGTCAGCAACAACATAACATTTTGAGGGTTATTTTTCATCCCTGGTTGGCTGAATCTGCAAATGAGGAGTCTGTGGATAGAGAGCCAACTATACTCAACCTTGCCTTGTATCATAAAAGTAGCCATAGGCAATAGATAAATACATGGTATGGCTGTGTTCTAATAAAACTTAATTACAAATCAGGCTGTGGGTTGGATTTGGTGCACAGGCCATTGTTTGCTGACCACTGGTCTAGACAAATAGTTTGATAAAAGCTATGTAATAAAACATTTTTACCTTTGAAATCAGAATGGTAAAGTTAGCTATCTCATGGTTTACTTCATATGGTGTCATTTCTGACACAAGCAAGGAAATAGTAATTTAAAGTTAATACCGTTTAAGTTCTTTAGGTAAAAAGAAATGCTTAAATAGTCTACCAATGCAAACAGGTTAGAGAAAAAACATCTATTAATGGTAAAATATAATAACCTCTTTTCCCCCTGTATATAATGCATTTTAGAGATCTTCGGTTCTCCTATGACTTCAACAAATCCCTTTATGGGGATTACACAAATTTCTAACTGCTTTCTTAAGCTATTTCTATAGCTACATTTCTACATTACAAACGCATACTTGGATATTTCTATTGGCTCCCCTGCCATCACCTCTAATGCATAATATACAAAATATACTTTCTAAAATTTGCTTTACTTTCAGACTTAGAAATGTTCACCAATATTATAACTATTCTCAAGCTAAAAATATTGGAGTTAAAGAATCATCTGATCACTTTTCACTTGTTTATTTCTATTTCTGCTATGATTGTCTGCCACTAAGTCCTAAAATTATTTTTCTCTACTGTATGTTGAAAATTCATTTATTTTTGCTCATTTCCACCACTGTGGTTCCAGTCTGAGTCCCTATTACTTCATCCTTGCATTGCCACAAAAGCGTAGTAGCTGGCATCCAGACCCATGCATCTTGCCTTTCTAATTTATTCTGTACATGCTGGTGGATAAAACACTGCTTTCTTCAGGTGCTTGCTCCTACTACTTATTGAACAAGGTCTAAAATACTGATGCTGACATTTATAGCCCTGGACGAAATCACCCCAGGCTCTAGCTCGCATCTTCAGTGCTTCACTCTACCCACTTTTCTGTGAACACATTTAATGCTTTTGTTTTTTCTTACCTCAAATACTTACCTTATAAAGTTAACCTTATTTTATATTCTTTTTTCCTTTCTACTTATTCTGATATTATGGTACCAAGTCAAGTCCCAGTTCCTCCTTTAGGTTTTTCTTACAGCTCTTAGCTGTAAATTATTGCTTTTGCAATGGATCAGTCACCATCTTTAGCTCACACATGGTGGCTGATGTTACCAATGATCTCATTTCCCTACTCAAATGCAAGTTTCTTGGCTTGAAAATCTTCATTCTTTCCTGACACAGTCTTCTCAATGCAATCCCACTGAACTCGTGACTGGAATTAGACAGTCTGATGTATTAGAGAGAATGGGGATAGCTTCTCTATACTCTTCGCTGATTGATGCTAATCCTTACTACTCAAGTACTTTAATCATTAACAAACAGTAGAAGTTGGTACTTTTTAAGTCTCTGACCAGATAAGGACAAAGATGAAAATAGCAAGAATCTCATGGGTCAATCATGCAGAGTTTGGAAAATAGCCCTGACCAGCAAAGGAATAAAATTTTGCCTTTTTGCCATATGCAAAATATATTTCTAGACTCTTTTTTTTTTAAGCTGAGCCATCCTGCCACCTGTTGGCAGCTCAGCGGCTGCTCAGCTCGGGCTGGGAATCGAACCGCTGTTGCTCAGAGCTCAAACTCTTGAGCAAGCTCTTAACCAACTGAGCCACTCAGCCGGCCCCTGATATTTCTATACTCTTTATTCTCCCTGTTTCATATTTCTACAGAAACATAGGTTCTAAGAAAAAATGAAAAAAAATATCTTTACCAAGGCAACAAAGAAAAAGATTATCTTCATGTGGAAGTTAAGGAGGTTCTTCTTAGTATATTTATACAGAAATGACTTTTTCCACCTATCCTGAAAATAGGAAAGATTGCAGAGATAGAGTAAATAGTCAGACAAGTAGTCCAAGATTAGAAATATTATTTAATTACAGGCAGCGGAAGAGGAACCAGTAACAGGAAACAAAGACTGAAACAATCAGAAAGCCAGGAGAAAGTGGCATAGGGGAAGCTGAAGACGCCTTTTCACGGTGGCAGAGGGTCACAGTATTAGACACTACAGAACAGTCACCCAGGATGAAGAATGACCACAGGTTATCAGATTTGGAAATGAAAAGGTTACTGGTCATCACAGAAGAACAGTTTTTAAACAAACTTTGTGTCAAAAACCAAAAGACCCATGTTGATATTGCTTTTATGCCCACTCTGACCTACGCCCACATTCATTGGGGTCATGACCTAACTTGTAGTGCTCATTTGCTGAAGACTTAATATGTGCAAAGCACTGTGAGGATCATTATGTTCTCGGCCTCAGAGGGAGGAAATAAATGAGCCAAGGTTCTGCGGTTGTTAAGCAGTCAAGTTTGGAACTGCAGCTGTTTTCACCACATCTCAGATTTCCTCCAGTGGCATTCTATAAAAGTGCGGTCTTCCTCTGTTTTACCTAATTTTATTTCACACTTGGATCCCTGAGTATTATCTGTGCATAGATTATAGAATATGAAAATTGGAAGAATCCTAAAAGATCATTTGGTCCAACCCTCTTTTCCTTTTTTCCACTTAAATAAACTGAGACCCACAAAGGGAAAGTAATGAATAAAGACTCACACTGTACCAGTGAAAGAACAGGGACTAAAACTTGTGTTTTCTAATTCCCAAGTTCATATATGTCTTCATTATAAACTCCAGGTAGGGCCCAAATTGCACGCAAATGTATGCTTGATTCAAGGAGGAACTAGCAGGGCATGTCAAGAAGGTCTCATATCACTCAATTTCTTGATGAATAGTTTGAAAATGGGAGCATGCCTTTTAATTTTATATACCTAAGTCTCTGTAACTGTAAGAGGAAGCAGTTATTTTTTTAGCTAAAGCTGGTGGTAGAGGATACATAATGAATATTAAACATATAAAATAAAATACTAAAAATCACTGGGTAGTTAATATCATTTATATCAAAACAATTAATAAAATATTAATATCAAAACAAAATGTTATGTTTCAAATGAAGACTTCTAAAATGATGATTATAAAAATAGAAGATTTTTATAAAAAAGAAGCTATTTTTCTCAAATTGGAAAAACAATCTTTTCACTGTAAAGAAAAGGGGTCCCAGGTCACATGAGCAATAGCTGGAATTCTATTCTGTATGTTCAGACTTTTGCATCATCATCATCAAAGACATAACTATAAATGAGGGAGCAAAGCATGTCTTTATGAATTAAAGAGAGGTGGCAGTGTATTCAATTATATATCCAGCTACATTTTAAGTATGTAGTGGAACTACATGCTAAAAGTCAAAATGAGTAAAAACAAGCAGGCGCTCTCTAAAGACTGAATTTGCTACATGCATGAATAACATGTTCCAAAGCTTAGAATATAAGTATTGTTTATAAGACCCAGTAAATAATCATGGCAAATTGGAAACATGGCTATCATTCACTTCTGCAAGATTCCATGTTGTCTAATATTGCAGACAGATTGTGGTTCACATATGGCAGATTTTAAGTACATAAATCTGCCATTTAAAAATAAGTACTGAATACGAACAGAATCGGGGACAGCCAAGGCAGTGTTATGGATGCTGTTGCTCAAAATTTCTGGGAAAGCTAACCAATCATATTACTTTACATACATGCACATATATGATGCATATGGGTAAGGATGCAAGGATCTTATTGATAAGGTGACAAAGTACGGAATACCATGATCCAAAAACTAAAACAATGACAACAAACAAGCTGCATTTTAATCTATGTCATGAACCTTTCAAGAGCATGATCTGATGGTTCTGGATAAGAATGAGGGAAAAATTCAACCAGAGGAGTTATGGGCTAATGTCAAAGAACAAAGGGCACAATTTAAAAAACAAGTTTCCGTGTTCTGGCGTTAGGTAGAACAGGTGGTAGCAGATGCATATTTACTCTGCTCTGTTGGCTAAGCATGGCATCAAAGTGACAAACTCATCAGGCTAGTGGTTAAGGTAGAGATGTTGGAGAAATGAAGGATCTTGAGATTATTATGGTAAGCGAAATAAGTCAGAAAAAGTCGAGAACCATATGATTTCACTGATATGTGGGATACAAAACTGAAAACAACAAAGGGACAAGACAAACAAATGAAGAAATAAAAACTCATAGACACAGACAATAGTTTAGTGGTTACCAGAGGGTAAGGGGGGAGGGGAATGGTAGATGAAGGGATCAAATATATGGTGATGGAAAGGGAACTGACTCTGGGTGGTGAGCACACAATGTGATATATAGATGGTGTATTATATACCTGAAATCTATGTAACTTTACTAACACTTGTCACCCCAATAAACTTTAATTAAAAAAAAAAAGAAAGAAGAAAAGAAAGCAAATCAGCTGTGGAATGAGGCCTCCCACCTCTTGCCTGCCGTCCAGGCCCACAGCCCTCCTGTGCTTCGGGGCTGTCCTGTCGCACGCTCCATGGGACTAGTTGGCACCTGCGCCATTTGTGAGTCTTCCACCTACAAGAAAAGAACAGAAACCTCATGGAGGGGAAGCAAAAATGCCAGGCAAGTCATAGAGATATGGTGGCATGGAAACATGACTTTGACCGCTGCAAACAGAAATGTGACAATGCTCGATTCTATCTAAATTTAATTTAGATCTCCATCAAGGCATTAGAAAAAGCAGCATTAAATATTAAAGTACCTCTATGGCAGTGGAGACAGAGTCCATCATTGTCAAGTCCAATGAGAATAAACTCTACTGATAGCGTTTAGCCTTTTTAATGGTTAGGACTGCCAGCAGACATACCAGAAAGCAGGTGCATTCTACTTAAATGAGGTATATTTCGTTTATATTCAAATTGTGAAACTGCACTCAAGTAATCAATCTTTTGTATAGTGCTCTTTTGGTTTGCGTTAGAGGGGTAACTCAGAAACTGCAATAATAACACACTTTATAAATACAAATCCCCCAAATACATTTGGGCTAATAGTTGTCAGTGTTCATCATGTAAACATGCAATTACATTATTTGTCATCTCAGAATTAAATACAGGTAAATTAAGATGGCAAATTTGTCATCAATTTCATCTTAAATTATTATTTTGCGATCACACGTTCCATCAATGAATGCCATAATATTTCACTTGTTGTCAGGGTCACAATTATATACCACATCAAGTTTCAATTAGGTGCTTTCTTTTAAGAGTCCTGAGGAAAAACGTCTCTAATAATTACCAAAATGATAATGTATAACTTCAATAACCTTCATTTTCTTTGAGGTGGCCGCAAATGAATAGAACAGACATCTTACTGGCATCACTGAGATACAGACGGCATTGTGGGAGCCAGGATACCAGCTCTGAGGAGGCACAGGTGCTCTCTGGAGCCCAGGGAGGGATGCTTAGGTTATTCCTCTAAGTGAAAAAGAATTGCTTCCTAAAGCATATGTTTCATAATTATTAACCACTTTCCTGTGTTCCTTACAGTTTACGTCAACATAAGAAATATCCCCTAACTCCTGCAGCTAATAATACAGCTTGGAAATTTCACAAGTAATTGACTCCCTGGAGATCATTTTGGTGGGAGAGCAGCTCTTTTAAAAAGGCAAGAGAGGGCCGGCTGAGTGGCACATTGGCTAACAGTTGGCATGGGACACCAGCTCTGAGCAGTGGGGCCCTGGTTCGGATCCCACATGAGGGCCAGTGACGCTGTGCCCTCTACAGCCACGATGGTGAACAACAGCTCAACCTGGAGCTGGGCTGCCCTGACTCTCCAGCGATGGCGTAGGCTGCAGCCCCTGCTGCAGTGGGTTGCCATGGGCTACCGTGTGTAGCCAGCAGCCAGCGTGAGTGGCCAGCAGCCGCAGTGGGGCCCTGGTTCGGATCCCACATGAGGGCCAGTGACGCTGTGCCCTCTACAGCCACGATGGTGAACAACAGCTCAACCTGGAGATGGGCTGCCCTGACTCTCCAGCGATGGCGTAGGCTGCAGCCCCTGCTGCAGTGGGTTGCCATGGGCTACCATGTGTGGCTGGCAGCCAGCGTGAGCTGCTAAGAGCTGCTGTGAGCGGCCGTCCAAAGGTTGGCGAGCGACTGCCTCTCCAGGGAAGAGCACAATGATAATACCAACATGGGCCAGTGAAGCGACATCCTTCACAATTAGACTGAAGAACAAAAGGATAGCAATTTGTCTGTTCTCTTTCCCCAATTCCCCAATGCTGTTCCCCTCCCCCAATTCCCCAATAAAATCTTTAAAAGAATAATAATAAATAAAATAAAATAAAAAGGCAAGAGATGGCACATACAGCCATAAACATCCCAGACTCCACAGTGACTGAGGGACAGGGTCAGACTTGAAGTATTTTGCTCAATGTCCCATTCCCTATGCTTCTTCTTTAACGCGGTTACCTGTAGCTTTGGCACATCTGGGGGGCCTCACAGGCCTTCTCTTCATAGAGAGGATCCATGCAGTCCCTGCCTCCATTGGCTGGCCGCTGAATGATGACCCGGTGCCGAGACTGCTTCCTGGCTCCGGAATCCCCTGGAATGAGGCAGTTTTTTAACCTCTGTGCTCTGCACTGACAAAAAAATCTTCCAATACCAGCCTGGGTGAAGACATTATATTGCCCCGAGCTACACGGGTGCTTTGACAATCCTGAATGACAGGCCTCATCTGGTCTCATCATTTCCTAAATTCTCCCAAAGATTGCTTATATTGAAAACCCAATCAATTTATATTTAAAAATATGAAGAATGGAGAAAACAGTCAACTGGCCTTCCTAATGTGCAGTTGCAAAGTAATTGCTGTTTCGTATATTTCTTTCCCCTTGAGAAAAACGACAGGTCTAATTAATTTATTTTCCTCTACCTTAAGTTTATTTTCATGCCATTTCACATAGCACTGTTTGCCACTTGGGACTCATACACGTCTAATGAATCTTTCTTAGGAGAATACATTCCATTTTTAATGTGAAATTTTATTTCTTTGTTATTCACTGAATTTGAGATGCATAACTCGTAAATTATTCTAGTCATTTATTATTCATGTTAAACAGTCTCAGATCTTCATTTCAGGTCGAATTCTAAACATCAAGGCTGTAAGTAGTGAAATGAAAGTCATTTCCTAGAGGCAGAATTTTTAGAGAAGCATTTGAAATAGCAATAATTACTGTAAGTAAATAATTCCAAATTATGCTAAAAAAAACCCCCAATGGAAATAATTAAGATTTACTTTCACAATGAAGATATCAACTTGACAGTAGATATAAAGATGTTCAAAATTTTTTTAGTATTAGAATAAGACTTGTCAACTTTAAGAAAATATATTCCAACTTACAATATATACACTTTAAGGATGAATAGACCCATGGCATGATGCACTTACAAAAGAGTCCCCTAAAAGATTATTTTAATAGACTTCCTGTGATGCATTTACATTTTATTTCAGGATCACTAAATATTTGATACATAAACTACAGGAACTGAGAACTTTATATGGGTTAGCAGCCCCTAACAATGAAAGCTTAATCAGAAATGAAATGAAACATCCTTAAGATTATTGTTTTAGGAGGAAAACGTGATTTGATGATTAGAACTTTCCAATAATGTAAACATCCTTTCTCATGAAGTCAGGGTTTCCCACAACATGGCCTGGACAACTGACTTCCAACCATGTGGACTGAAGTTTCCTGTGTTGGATGGGAGACTGGATCGGATGAGTGATTCCTCCATGTCTAATTGCATAGGAAGATTCCTTAAAAAAAACAAAAACATATTTCTCAGCCTATGCTCTGAACTACTAACAGAATCTTTGAGAGCTAGGTTTGGAAATCGGATTTTCCCAGGCTCGCTAGGGAGCTGTGATGAACGCGCAGGCTTAAGATCTACTGGAAGAGAATACCTTGTATGTCTTGTCCCAATTTCAGATTCTAGGCTTCACATGTCACTTTTTAGCATTATTCCCATTGTTAATACAATACTATTAATGATTGTATTAACTATTTTAGTGAATAACTGGAATACTACAGGTAATGGGAGTAGGGAATTGGGGACTGGTGGTAGTAAGTAGCAGAGAACTAAAGTATTTTAAAATATTGTCATGGGCATTTTTATTGTAACAGTAGTAGTTTGAATGCTAGCTCTAACTTTTTACATATTAAATATCATTTATCTAGGAAAGATCTAAGAAGTGCCAATAGGACTTTTAATAAAATTGCTAATGCAGTCTCCATCCGTAATATTGTTCAATGACCCCTATTTTAAGGCCCAGGTGATAAATTCCTCTAATAATTCAGAGCTAGAAAAAAAAAATTTCTCCTGACAATCTGTTAAGAAGCCCCTGTGCTTCTATTTGTTTCCTTTGTTCACCAGAATCTCAGAGCTAATTTTCTTCTCAGTTGCAGCTTACCTTAACACTGATTTTATAGGGTAATTTTTTGCTTTCTCTACCCCTTCCCCACACCCATTTACTACTTGACTCCATACTTCTTTTACATGTCCTGTTATTTTTCTTTTGTTTTATGTGTATGATTTGTCACTAATCTTTTCAAAAGAGTATATGAACAAAATGACCATTCTTATTATTGTTTAGCGTTGAGGGATTTCTTTGATTTGTAACAGGGAAAAAGAGGAAAAGAACACAGAGGAGTAGGTCTTTGTTTCCCACGGGGTCAAAATTGTTAGAGTCAATAACTCTCCAATCGTTTGCAATCTGCAGAGGGACAACAGACATGCAATTGAGACTCAGGGTTCCAGAGACTGTAGGTGACTGTGAGTTCAGCATCACCGGCACCTTATAGATTGAAGCTTCTGGTCATTAACGCTCTAGATATCACCTGGTACATAGGCAGGGATGCTCAGATTTGGGAAGCAATAATCAAATGTTAGTGTTTCAACTCTACTTCGTTTATTGACTTGAAAGTGAAACTGTCACCTAAGGTACAACCCTGAAACACCCCAGTGCCTATTCATCACAAGTTCGCACCTGATATATATAAGACCATGGTAACTCTTTTTCACTTCCATCATTGATTCCACGCTGGCAATCCATTTAGTCTTATAAAACGTTCAAATACCTTAACCTTGCGGAGCCCACATGATAGAGACTACAACCTGATTAAAGAGAGACGTTCCGAAGCCATAACACCTAGAGAGGAAGTTTAATGGGGTTACACAGGAAGTGTCATGACATCCATGTTTCTATCCACTGTGAGGTTTGTTTCTTCTCAGATTTCAGTTAAGAAATTACTTGTACACTCACAGGAACAGCACTGTAGACCTCAGCCAGGCTACAGAGCTCTCAGATCAAAGTGCAGACAAAGGGAGAGCTACCGCACATGATGAAGAAGGGAAACAGTAGGTTCCTCACTAATAACTTGAGCTGGCAAACTGGAATTTTACAATTTTCATGGTTTCCTGTATGTATTTATGCCCAATTAACTATATGTGGTTGATATACATATACAGTTTCCATGTATTTTTGTGTTTTAGCACCTAGGACAATAGTCACATATAGTAAAGGATTAATAAATACACATTTATTTCACATCTTCTCAACTAGATTATTAGCATCTTCAATTTCTTTCAGTGCATTTCCTTATAGTAGTAAGCACATGGATACTAACTCTGTGCATTTAGCTTATTGGAAATAACGAGCATGAGAAAAATCAACAAATATTCCTATTGTATTTAGACATGAAAATACCTACCTAGGATAGGAATAGAAAAAAAAGGGGGATTATATATATTCAGAAAATTATGTGATAATGGGGCACATAGATTCAGAGGGTATGTAATCTCTCACACGGTTACAGCCTTTTTCAGATTTCAGACAGTCAAGATACATTTCATTAGAGAAATTACTTGATGGAAGGATTTAAAGGGCAGGCAAAACTCAGATTTGTTACGCTAAATGTAGGATGGATGGCAGCTGGAGCAGCATAGTGACAGGAAATGAAAAAGGAAATGTTTCATGTAAGTAGTAAAATGTGAGGTAGTTTTTTTAATCTTTGGGGTAATTCTAGTGTAGTTCTGCTTAAAGGCATCGAGGTAGAATAGATGCCTCTTCAATATCCTTTCTAGCTCTTATGTCAATAAATGTAGTGTGAAAAAAAGTAGTGAACAGAATTTGAGCAGCCAAATAATTTATATGCAGAAATGTTTTCTCTTTGCTAAACAAACAAAACTTTTAAAAAGCCCTTTGTAAAATTTATGAATATTTGAAAAAAGTTAACAAGTGCACTGGTTTAAGGATTAAACGACTCTCTACTCAATGCTGCTGTTTATTGGCATTGATTTTTCAAGGCATACATTGAGAGAGGGCTGAATAACATTTCAAATAACTTTTTGTTTTTCCTGGCATGCTAAGCTATTCTGTTCCATTTTCTGCAGTACTACAGTGCAATTTTATCTCTTTAAAGTGATTTCAAAAAGGAGTGTAGCTCCACATTTTCATGAAACCAAAATTCTTATAAATTTTAGATTTTACCTGCAGAATTAAATTTAAAATAACCATCCCATCCCTGAATTAATTTTCTGCTGCTATTGTCTATCCTTGAACATTCCACTTTGTTTTGCAGTTTTCACTGTGTGCGAAAGTCAGTGTAATTTCAGTAAACTTGGATTAGTACCATTTCATACCAAATAATGAAAAAAAAAACTAACCACATATCATCGCTTTATTTTCCTTACAACAAAAAGCTAGTTTTCTATAACACCATTGTGCCCTTATTCTCAGTTACAGCAGTCCAGGCAAATTAGTAAAGGCTTCTCCAGAGCGCACAGAGCATCCTGGCACTGTTGTCTCATCTCCAGTGGGCACCCCCTCTCCCACCTCCAAGTCTTTTTTTATTGCCTCAATACACAATTACAGTTATTCTTTTTAGGTCTGAGCCTAGGTTTAGGGTTTTGGAAAGCCTTTTGTTATAGGAAACTCAATCAACATGGAAAAGGGAGGGTTGATCTGCTCCTGGTGAGATGACCTGTGCTCAACCCAACACAGCCCCACCTCTCAGAGAGCCGCTTGCTCACAGGACAGCAGATTTCTGAGCGGGTATTCTTGCACTCCTTGGTCACCACCACCCCAGGCACTCCAGAGGGAGAATAGAATCCTAGTGTGGCATCATGAATTTTAGAGAACCATTTTTTTTTTTTTTAGCTGAGCCATCCCGCCACCTGTTGGCAGTTCAGCGGCTGCTCAGCTCGGGCCAGGACTTGAACCACTGTTGCTCAGAGCTCAAACTCTTAAGTGAGCTCTTAACCAACTGAGCCACTCGGCCGGCCCCTGGCACCATGCATTTTAATTTAGAGCAGTTACCTGACTTACCCCAAGAGACCATGGTAACTAACCCCGTTATATCTCACATGCCTGTTACTCATCACAAGAAACTACAATAGTTACACCATCCCAAGCCTGTTCTGAATGTCTTCCATGATCACCTGGACCCACAGCACTAGCTACATGCATAACCCGATTTTCAATTTCTCATTCTTTTCCATCTTCTAAGCTTTCCACCACCACACCCATTGGATCACATGGTTTCTCATCTTCTACCTCTGCTTAGAAAATTTCCTTCCTAATCTTTGCCAGTGGAAGCTGACTCTACCTAGCCATTTCCCAGTCTTTTCTCCTCTCTTTATCTTCAAAAATCCCCAATTCCTCTGAAGTTCCTGTCTTCAACCTTACTACCAGCTACTCACCTTGTAGCAGTCATCTACCAACACTTCATGAATTAATGACTTTAGAATGTCCCTCGTTGTAATCCCTTCTCTTCCTACCCCTGTCACCACTTTGGTTTTGGCATATCCATGGCACTGGACTCTGAATTGTTGTCCATCCTCACCTCTGATGACATGTTCCTGTACCTCACATCAATTACTAGCTCGTCTGTTCATTTCGTGATGTTATCATTAGTACCTTCACACTGTTATCTTTAAACATCTTACTTTCTAGTCATTCCTCTAACCTTTCAGTTCACCTACTTTAGTTTTCATCTTACTAAAATTCCCCAATCTCATTTAAAACTGTCAATTCAATTTCCCTATCACATTTTCAGGTTCTATTAATATTATTCTCTTCATGACCTCACTTCCATCCTAACATAGCTTAGATTCCATACTCCATCATTATTACAAGTACTCCATTTAAAATACCCTTGACTCCCTGATCCTTTTCCTTTCTTGTACCTCCTTGGAAAAGTCCCAATCTTAACCAAAACCAATTACTTTCCTGCACTCAGACAGTTGAAAATGGCTGAAGAAACACTGGCAACTGTGTTTGGCAATCCCTTTTTTAAAGACATGGCTAAATGGACACTCCATGTTGCCTAGAAGCTCTAATACACATTACTAGCTGGCCACCTTTGCACTCTCCAAAATGATGTCACATCTTCTTCTCTTTCCTCAACCCTCCCGAACCTTTCCCTTGATCCTTCATATTCATTGAGAGATTAGAATAATCATTAAATATCTTATCTCTCTCATACCACCAGAGTGGACATTGGTGTCTTTGTTTACTGCTCTGTCCTTTATATTTAGAATTGTGCCTGGCACATTATAGTTACTACTTGAAAAATTATTGTAGAATAAAAAAAGGTAATGGTAGCTTAAGATAATATACATTTGATATTCAATGAAACAATGAATCATTAAACAATTATCAGTAAATGTACCAGATCATCAATAAATAATAATCAGTTAGAAATTTATATTAA
>NW_017732192.1:30751-38251 GCF_001890085.2 Hipposideros armiger
TAAATAATACATCAATTGGACCATGGTTCACAAAGCATGAGCGCTTTACCATATATTATCACATTGGCACCATGGAGCAACACATAGATATTAGAACCAAGACTTGGAGAGCTTCAATATCTTGCCTAAAGTTCTTGGTTGCTAAGTGGCCAAGGCAGATGTCCAAAACAGATCTGCTTATTCAAAGTCCACTCATTCCATTATACCACGAAACCCACTACTCATTCCTATGTTCAGCAAAATTGTGTCCCTCTTTATAAGAGTAAGTCTAATTTTATCTTCTATTACCTTCCTCCATTCTCCTTTCCAGTTTCACATCTTGACTTTCCTCCACACACTCTGAGCTCCAGTGGGCTGGTTTCCACTTTCTTCTTGAACAACACATCTTACTTCTGGTCATCTAAGACTTTTACTGATGCCTTTCGCCTTACTTGGGATTCTCTTATGTCCCCTCTTTCAAAAAGATCCCTTCTACCTGCTTTTCAACAAGGTTTTCCCTAATATTTGTTCCCACAGTGGTTTTCCCTTCCCTTTCCTAGAATTCATTTTGTTCTACCACTAAACCTGGTTACTGAATCTACATTATCTAATTTATGTAGAAGAGTTCTATATTTTAAATGATATCAAAAGCTTCCTTGAAGTCAAGGACTGTGTCTGTTCTACAGGGCCATCAATGTTCTAGTTATATACAGGAATCAATCAATAAAAAATTCAGTAAGTATTTATGCATATATTACAGACGAGTATTAATCAACACATACATAGTATTCACAAAGTATTTGTTCCCTCTTCTATCTGCTAATTCTTTTAAAATCCCTTATATAAGTTATCACGTTTGTCACATAAATGTTTTTAAAATTTTATAATTGGTTAAACAGAGAAGAGTAAATCACTTTTTTAGTACTATAAAATTCATCAGCAGGGATCAATTAAAAATCATGTTATTAGATTTTCAATTGTCTTTTTATGAGTAAGTTACATCTATTGTCCTCTTTCCTTTCCTCATATAATGCATACTAAGATCACAAATACATTTTAAGGACTTAACAGAAGAAAATTCATAGGCTACTAAACTGGTTCCTAATTCCTGGATAAATTCCAATATCCTAAGTTATTTTAAATGATGGTATAAAGAAATGAGAAAATTTTACATGATTCCTCATTTTTATGTGTGTCTATCAAATAATCAATGTAATGGAATCTTTTCTTTCTTCTTCTTCTTTTTGTTTTACTTTATTTTAATTCCTTGAAATACTTTTGACCAAATTAACTTTTATTTTAAAATACTTTACTCAACATAAGGAAATACCCAATATAATTAAAACGCAAAGTCTTTTCCCCCATTTTCAAAAGCTTCACTTAAAAATGTTAAATTTATGTCAGATTATTAATCATACAATTATAAATGTAACTGCATATGTTTTGGAATTATTAGTAAATGGCTTTATCTCACTCATACTAGCAAAATCATCAAGTATAAAAATATCAAGAATAAAATTTCCAAGCATATGAAGTCCATGTAATAAATAACCTTTTCATTGTAGTGATGAATAACCAACATTTACTACAGAAATATTAACCTATTAGATAGTACAATTCTATTGCTGATTAGGACCAAACCAAAGGATATCCTGTATAGTTTTTAAGACAATAAGGAGATAAGTGAAGAAAATTTGGAAAAAAAATATTAGCAATAACATCGTTTTGTCAGTAACATTAATGCCGTTAACATTTTTTTAAAGTTAATGCCAACTCCTTTGACCCAAAAGCTTTTTAGATGCTTTAAAGACTTTTAAAATAAAAATTTTCTATTCTTCCCTATTTTGTGGGTTAATTTTATTTGATACTTCAATGGTACTTAAACTAAACAAAGGATAAAAAAGGCACTCATTTGTCAACTATACAAAATTACAATCAAATTTTTAAAAAATCCATTATTAAATTGATAATTATAGAATATCTTAAGGGTTTAATTTCTGGCAACTTAAAATAGTTAAAATAGAAGTTGATGCTTAATTGAATTTGTAATTAAAGTCAAGAAGCATAAATAAAAAACACATAAAAAGAATTTAAGTAAAACTATCTGTATTTGTTGGGAGAGTAAAATAAGAAATAGGAGACAATGACATTTGTGACATGAAGAGAAAATTTACTCAGTTATTGCATAAATCACTTGGAGGTTGTTGATATCTTTCTTAGCAGTAATGACAAAGGACCTGATCCTTGAGGGTAAAGAATTATCAAAGTACCTGCTATGATTTATTAAAGAGTCTATGTCTGTGAGTAATAAAAGGAAAACCAAGCCAAAATGAGAACAAATTCTCATCTTGTAAATGCCTCATGGCACATTTAAGAGTTGGCAGAGGTAGAATTTGACCATTTTTCAAAATCTTTCCTTTATTCCTATCCTGAGTCACATACTGTATCTGTAGTGAATCTGGTCCCATGGCTTGCCATCAAGTAAGTTGGAAGCCATGAGTACTAATAAGATCACTTTACACTCTTTCTGAAATACATAAGGCCACTGTACATTGTTTTAAAATTAATGTTAAAGGAAACACTAATAACCTCTAGAATCCTCTCACTTGGATCACATAGAATTTTAAGTCAGTTTTGGCACAAAACTCATTCCTTTAGTCCTCTAAAGCTGTATTATTTTTTTTAGAAGGAAACCAAAATTTTACGGCATTCATGCCAAACCAAGGCTACACAGCCCCATGAAGAAATCACAAATATTGCTCAGTCAGAACTTGGGGGTCCTGGTGAGTGGTGTTCTAGGCGAATAGCCTTCAGAATGCTTCAGATCATACCTTCTTTACACGAGGAAGGGCATGTCGTCCAGTCACTATATGGGGTCACGATACAGTCCTTCCTACAAGGAAGCAGACAGGGCCTCACTGTTTCAGGCCGAAGGCTTTCAGGACACCTAGAAAAAGCAAAGGAGAATGACTAGGCCTCTAGTGATCCAGGAAACCAGGCAATTTAATACCTTTAGAATTTTCATTGCTAAAATTGCTAAGCAGTCACCAATCTGTATTATTCCACTTCCAGGAGCCTTGCTTTGGACAAGCAATATAAAACTAAATTAATTCTTCCAAACTGGACCTCAATGAAACGTCTCAAAGCAGGATGCATAATTTAATTTTAATAAAAGTAATTATGCTATCTAGAACAAAATGTAATAATTATACCTTAGCCCCTTGTAATAATCTCTTTAGTAATAAATTTATATTTTCTAACATGCTTTTAAGAAATTTGTGGAAATTCAAATTACCAATTTAAAGACTCAATTCTACATCTTTGTATAACTAAATAAGCTTAATGCTGATTATAAATTTTCAGGTTATTCTACATTTTATTTTTACAAAATATGTAGAGCACAAAATAAATTTATAATGGAGTGTAACCTATACACAGTACATGCTCAAAAAGCAAAATTGTATTTACAGCTATATATTTCATAATAATAAGTAAAATAATAAAAGTGTATAGGTCATTATGATATGCAGTTTTTGCTTTATTCCTGGTTTCATTTAATGTCTCTATTTTTTACCTTCCATTATGTTCCTAGTTTCAAATTATGGAATTTTAAATATTTTAAATATTTTTAAAAGTTATAATATTTTTTGGCATAAAAAGTGAATATAAACAAACAAAAATAGTCAATTGCAACTTAAAGAAAATAAAACACTGTGTTTTTGACATAAATTATGGTGAAATTAACTGTTATTATTTTTAAAATACAGCAAAACATGTTATTTATTAGGAACACAAGAGAAAAGCAATGACAAAACACTGAAATGTCTTTCACTTCCTATAATAATTTTAAAGATCTAATGTATTAGTTTTAGATATACCGTCTTGTTTATTGTGTACTTGTTATATGATTTTTAAATTTCCCAGTTCTTCTCTGCATCTTCACAGTCTGATTTTACTATTGCTAGTGGTCATGGGCATGAACACTAGACGAAGGTGTACATTAGCACAACAAAATATAATAACTCATGTCACTAAAAGTAACAATGTTCTGATTCCTAGGAAATATTCTTTTGAGGTCATATAAATCTCTAAGAAGTAAGCTAAAAGACAGTGAAGAAATAAACCAAACAACCAATAAATATGTTGATGGAGTAACTTGGCAAATTAGTGAAATATGGGATTTAAAAATACTCCTCATGGGGGAAGCCACATTTATTGTAGGTCAAGATAAATTGTGTTTTAACAAGTAAGTGGATCAGGTTTTCAGAACTGAACTATGAGTGAAAAAAAAATCATTAATCTCTTTTCCATAATTTCTTTACAGTACCTTGCTGATGCTTCATTTTTTATATATTTTGTATTATAATAATTTATTTCCATGTTCTATCTCATCCATAAATATGATGTTCTATTCAATTATATAGATACATGCCTTCTTCTCTCACTCTATAATACTAGGGTTCATTCAGAAGTGGATTAAAAAAAAATGTCAGATTTAACATTTCAAAAAAGAAATAATCTCCCTGGTTTATGTTGCAAATAAGCATGTATTTTCTTAATTGCTATGGCTACTCAAAGTCATGGATGACAATGAAACTTAGATGTGAATCACAGAAGTTCAAGTATTGTTACAACTGAGATTATAAATCACTGGAATTATCATTTCACCTTCACTCTTAACCAGGAAACATTATATCCTGTTCACATAAAATCCTGTTGTTTTGGAATTATGAAGTTATTGATGAATAATTATTATTGGAAGCACGCCTTTTCAATGAGGCAATTTTATAACTTAACCATGGGAGAGCATTACTCCATTACAAGCTTTTCAAATTTTAGCCCTGAATAAATCAGTGGAATTCACAAAGCTATAACTGACAACCTCCAAAATTTTGTTTTAGTTTAGAAACATCCACAGCAAGATACTTGGCTAACTGTGGAGAACAAAATTACTAACAACAAAGCCATTAAATGAACACACAAAGATAAATTATACAGCCTAGATTACATCCAATAAAATAAATTCAGACTTCCTTCGGCGAGGCAATTGGTTCAGTCAACATGCTTCTTTTCTCTTTTGTACTGTTCATATTTAGTGTTTGTGGTTGAAATCCAGGAATTGATTTACCTCCAAATCTTATTCAAGGTCAAATTAAACAGATATGGTAGGAGTTGAAGTTTGTTACTTGGACAATAGCTGAGATCAATAACATTGATTTTCCCATTGCACAGTAATCTGTTTTATTAAGAGGACTTTAAAACAACTTTTCTATTTGCATTTCTGTTTCAAATGCTTAGTACTGAAAAGCATTCATTGAATTTAACCTCACATTTAGACATAAGGGTAGTAACATTTTCTTTTGAACTCACAGTATTTGCTTACTTTTTCAGAATTTTAAGAGCAAAGTAAATCCATTTCATTTAACAAATCTATCCATGTATCCAGGTCATTGAATAGAGGCTGCAAGGGCAACCACATTTTTAATGGATTATTGTGGTAGTCCGACATGTGGTGGTTATGACACCCTCCCAATGGAATGATTTAATGACTTTAATCCAGCAGGCTTTTTCACACATAGGCTTCTACATGTGTATGTCCATTGCTCAGCAAAATATTGTGTAGTTTGCATAACTGAGGAAAATACCAACAGCAACATTTGAAAGGTGATTAACCATAAGACAGGAACAGAGTGAGCTTACTCATACAAGCTCAGCACAGTAACCCTCTATCCTGTGCCATGACAGGTCGATAAGGTTATAACACTTTGCAGTGTCGATTCCTACCTCTGTGCTTGTCCCAGAAAGACCCAGAATCTTCCAGGACTTGAGACGTCTGCTCCTGCTGTTACTGCTATTAAAATTTTAATATACTGCACATTAATTTCCTTTGTTAGATTCATCACAAATTGAGCATTATTTCTGTTAAAATATTGGTTTGGGGCTACCTATTATGCATGTGGAATAGTTTATCAAATTATTCAAGTCTTTTTGCCATATATTTTCTAATACGTTTCCTAATTTCAAACCATATAAACAAAGCATGGGGAAAAATATCCCTAACGTCTGGAACCGTGGTCAGGTAAAAACAACTCATAATGGGATTCTGATTTAGTCTCTGGGGTTTTCCACACAGCGGGTACATTATGATAATTTCCCTGAAACACTAAGAAACACTATTTTTAAGAGAAAATAACAATTTCTAAGATTTACTGAGTATTAATATTACTGTTTTTTTTTCATTAAATCCTTTCAATAAACTGAAAACTGAGGCCAGAAGCAGTTAAGTAGCATGCTTATGGTCACATATACTATTTAAGCAGTTGGCCAAGTATTTGGAAATTTTGAGGCCATTTTTATACTCATGCAAATTTGATTGGTTTTACTTCTAATGTTTCACGTGGCTGAAATGACTTGAATTTTAAGATTTATGCTGTCTGAATCTCAAGAGATAAAGAAGTTTTCTTCCCCCTTCAAGGATTAAATTTTTATAGTTGACTTATTAATTTTCCGTACGAATGATTAGCCCAGTTATGTCATGACTTGGGTTTGTTTCTCACAATGCACATACAAAATGCTAACTCTCCAGCTCTGTGTCTTCCTCTCTGCCACACTGTTTGCTGTGTTATTACACTATTCGTAACCACAGTAAGAAACTGGTGGTTTTTCTACTTATCACACTCACCCTATCCCAAGGCTCTCTCTTGGAAGTAAACAGCTTATTCATCTAACTATTAAAAATTGTAATATTCAGCCTCAGTATTTTTGACATAATATTTTCTAGAGGAAATGAAAGGCAGATCATAGCAGGCTTCTGCCCAATTACACTAGGCTGGGCGCCTCTGTAGCCTACGGGTAGATAGGCGGTCATGGATGACCTATACAGCTAGGACTTTGTACACCGTTGTTATTGATCAGCCAGGCCGAGAGCAAGCACTTCTTTCAATTGCCTCACCAGCTTAATAAAAGCAGAAAGTGCTACTATAAAACTGAAAGTAGGTATCACATAGAAATGTTTCTACAGAATTTATGGATCCCAGGTACAAGACCCTGAAGCTGCGGCAACTTTATCCATGGCCAACATTCAAAACAAACACACCTTACTCTCAAGGACAGGTATGACAAGCATCAAAATGTTCCATTTCATGAAGCAAGTGAAGCCTGGGCCAATCCCTTGCATGGCTGGCCGCAGGATTTACTGCTAACATTCGAAAGCCCTTACTTTTTCGGTCCTACTTGGCCCACGTTGACCCGCACACAGATGACTTTTCTTGTCTGCATGCCAACAGAGCAAGAGGTCTCCCCGTTCCAAGTGGTAGTGGTGTTGAAGGACGATACTGAGGTGTCCTCAATGCATGGGCCCCAGGGACCGGTTTGCCAGTGGTACACAGTACAGGCATGCTCGTTACAGCTGCGTGCCTCTTGCAAAGCACTGGTGTTTGGACAGTGAGCGCCGCCTATAAAAATGGACATTAGCAGATGAGATATAGTGCCGAGAGAAACGTTATCAGCCTGTTTCTTGAA
>NW_017732192.1:43251-71185 GCF_001890085.2 Hipposideros armiger
CATTAAAAAACAAATTACTAATCTTATTTAACCAGAAGTCAAAGTTTAGGAAGTAAGACACACACACACACACACACACACACACACACACACACACACTCAATTTTAAATTTTAATTTGAAAAAAACCTTTTACTTTCTCCAGTATATTAACTATCTCCAGTTGCTATTATTTGTGATTTGGTTTCCAAATGATAACAGTTCAACAAGAAACATTTTAGGACAACTTTTATGTACTGCTGATAATAGATTATATAATGCTACTCAAAATTGTATGAAAAGCATTTATATTCAAATCATTTTTATTCTATGATTTTTTATGTTTTAATTTTGAACCAACCTCCAGATTACAGGAAAATTAAAAGTATATTATCACTAATTTTTTCCCTGAACCATTTGGAAGAAGTTGTTGAAATGATGCCTCAGTACTAAAATGCTTTAGTGTGTATTTCCTGTAATCAAGGGCATTTTGCTACACATAAGCACATTCAATATTCAAGACCAAGAAATCAGGAAATTAACCTTTACACATTGTTATCATCTAATCCTCAAATCTATTCAAGTTTGTCAAGTGTCCACAAATGTGCTTTTTAAAGCAAAAGGATCTACAATAGTTCAGAATCTAGTGTTGCATTGCAATGTCATGTGTAGTCTCCTTCAATCTGGAACAGTTCCTCAGCCTTTCCTTAATTTCCATAATTTAGATACTTTTGAAGATTAAAGGCCAGTTATTTGGTATGATGCCTTTCCATTTGGGTCTGTCAAATGTTTCCTCATGATTAGATTCTACAATATGCATCTTTGACAGGGATATCGCAGAAGTGATGTCATGTTTTCATTGCATCACACCGGGAACGCATGATTTCTATTTGCTCCATTACCAATGATGTAATCTTTGATCACTTGGACTAAAGTGGTGTTTGTCAGACTTCTCCATTAGGGGACACTTGAGAATGTAAATATAATTGTCTTTATCAGATAGTCGATTGAGTAATTAATTAATTAATTAATTTCAAGTATGGCTCCATGGTTACCTATTTTATCTAATGGGTTAATATCTGTTATTATTATGTTGATCTTCCAGTTGATACCATTTGTGGCCAGTGGAAGACCCTTCAAGTAGCTTCTGTGACCTTCTGATATGCTCTCCTACTCCTTCCTTCCTTTCTGGCACAAGACCCTCCAGGTATATCTTATGCTTTTCCTATTCTAGACCTGGAATCAGCCATTGCTTCAAGGAGCCCTGGTTCCTTTTTTCTGGAAAATGGTATTAGAAACCAAGGTCTAAGCACTGTATGCACTTATTGTCATTGAGGTCTTGCTGCTTTCAGGTCTTTTCAGTGGATATAGCTAATGGATGTATATGTATTATACATATAATGTTATACATATATTATACATACAATACATATACTTACATTTATACTGGGGATGCCAAAAAAAATGTATACCCATGACTTGTACTCATCTTTAGCTATTGGCATATATTGAGTTACAATTGTAATACAGTTTTTTTCCTTTCTTAAAATGTGTACACATTTTTTGAGCACCCTCTGTATTTATTTCTATATCCATCTTTATGAATTGAACACAATGAATTCCCATTGATAACTTTCAATTCCAATATAATATAACAGGGTTTATTCTAGTTTTATTTCTTAACATAATAGTAACTCCCTTCTCCAGCAATAAGAAACTTGACTCCTATTATTTTTAATATATGTGCTTATTTGGTCACTGCCCTCACCCCCACCCCCCAACCCCTACCACTACTAATCTCTCACTGCCATCTCCAATGCTGTACCCACAGGATATCTTCATCACTCTGCCCATGTCTGGCACCCTGCATCAGGCTACCCCACATTACAGGAACCCTTCTCAGCCCCTGCCTGGCTCCAACACTCCACCCTGGCAGGCTGCCAACAACAATGGGACATCTCTTCACGCTGCCTGTGTTCTGACATCCAGTGTTGGGTTACTGCTTCTACCCTCATATACAATCCCTGTGCCTCCTGTTGCTTAGCCTATTCAGGGTCTCTGACTTCCATGCCAGGCCACCCTCTTTCCACTGGGGATGCCCTTCTCACCCAGCCTAGGCTCTGACAACCCACACTGGACTACTGCCGACCCCTCACCTGCTGGCACAGATGCTCAATTGCTTGGCTCCAACTAATGGCTTTTTAGATACATTTGTTCAGGAAGGGAGAGAGAAAGCCTACAAAGGAAAGGGAGGGAAGAAAAGGGAAAGGAAAGGGAAAAGAAAGAAGTACAGTGTGAGGGAGAGCAAGTGCTATTCTATTATTCTATCATTTATTTAACAGGAACAAAGAAATTATCAATACAAGTCATAACATTTCAACAATGGAGAGGCCTGGTTTATCTATTGAATTAAGGCCATATGGAATAGTCCTTTATCATCTATCTATAGATATAGATAGATGATATAGATATAGAGATCTATAGAGATAGAGATGATAGAGATAGAGATAGAGACAGAGATAGAGATAGAGATAGATACAGATATAGACGCAGACACACATACGCACCAAAACACCCAATAAGAAGACTGAGTAGACCAGGGTTAAGGCTGGTAACAAGCATTCCTCTCTTTGTAGTGCACAGTAGGGTTATATCACCCCCTACCCTCCACTCTTCCTGAAGTTAGGCTCAACTTCAAGTCATGATTGTATGACTATCTTTGACAATGACATGTCATTGGCAATGACATAAATCACTTCTGGATGGTAGAATTTAATGCTGGTGCTTTTAAATCAGCAGACAT
The DNA here is from genome assembly GCF_001890085.2 of Hipposideros armiger. Lineage (NCBI taxonomy): Eukaryota > Metazoa > Chordata > Mammalia > Chiroptera > Hipposideridae > Hipposideros > Hipposideros armiger. The sequence goes on from NW_017732192.1 coordinate 46,033, forward strand.
ACTCTCCAATTATCATCTTCCACTGGCATGGGGATTATAAAGTAGGTCTTCAAATGGAGGTACAATGCTGAGACATTTTATGGCAGACAGACTGTCCTGGAAAGTTACTTAACATTAGCAAAATTCCCACAGGGAAGAAATAATTGTTCTTGTAAGTTGCTGAACTTCTGAGCTATCTGTAACAAAACTTAGACTGTCCTTATTAATATAAGAGGTTATATAATCTTCATATAATGTCTAATGGTGAAGCTCTGACTTACATAAACAAAAATATAGGGTACAGCATTTATTTTGTAAATCCAATAAACACTTTGCATATGAGTTTGTCTGAAAGTTATTTCACCATAAAGTCGTATAATTTCATGTCAAAAAACCTTCAATATATAATTTTTCTAATGTAATCTTTTCCCATAAGATTATCACAGTAATTTTCTGATCCACAGAAAATTAAAAACATTTATGACACATACAAAACACTACCTCTTGGGGAATAACAGAAAAACCTACTTTTACACAGAATCATAAAGAGTTATCTAATTGCAGAGAAACATATTTTAAACTTTGTGCAAAGATAGTTCCTCAACTATCTTAAAACTAGCTCAGAATTATAAAAGGTTGATTTTGAGGAACAGAAAACATGTGCCAGTGTCCAGCAAATAATAGGTATTAAATATGTATGAATTTTTTGAAAGACAGATTCTTTGTTAACTATTTCATATAATTACACCAATTTTTGGATCTGTTATTACCAAAGACAAATATAAGCTGATTCTCCATTGACAGTTTCCACTATGGTTTCCAATTAAAATTATGTTTTGAATTCATGCCTTTATGATTTGCTATATAAACATCTATAATTTCCCAGCATGGCTTGCTTATGCTGCTGCTACTAGACTTAATTAAAAATTATTGAAGTCTCACCCTTTCAAACTAAGTGGATGATACATATCAAAGAGCAATCATAAATTCCTGCCTTTAAAGCATTGCATGACCTTTCAGTGTGAAGCATCATGTCTGTAGAAATAATGATCTGGTGAGTTCTGCAAGCATGGCAAAAATCTCTGCCGTGTGACTCACAGGGCGAAAAGTCACTCATTACTAGTCACACAGCAAGTATCTGCAGAGTATAATGGATTTACAGGAAGCAGGGTGACCACAGATGTAATTTTAATGAAGTTCAAGACATAATCTGAGCTGATAGAGGTTGAAGTCTGAATATAATCTATACAAGGTTAGAGTTATTGTTTGACAGTATAAGGAATGTAATTTTCTCTCTAAAAGCTTCTATATTTTGATTAGGCCCACAAATACACCTTTTTTTTATTTTGTAACAAATAGTTAAATTTACATTAAGGTGACAGAAAAAAAGTTTTTGTACACTTTAAAGAAAATTCAAAGTTTTCCCATATGTTGACTGTTTTAAATATGTTAAATTTTTCTCTCATGTCTTAAAGCAAAGGTAATTATGTTTTTGCATAGATATTACATACACAGCAAGTTTGCTCAAATAAGAATACTCTAAGGTTTCTGTCACTAAAATGTTTTATAAATAGAAAGATGAAACAGGCTACCTGAAAACTCCTCCAAAATTGATTATTTGTGGATATACATAGAGAAACACATGCTTATTACAAACAGAAGTCATTATTTATCATGCAATTGAAGAGGAGACTCATTCAGCTTGATAATATTTAAATAACATATACCTATATATTTTTGAGACAGAACATGCTTTAATGTGACAGAACTTGATTTACTTCTGTTTTTCTTTCTCCTGTGTTATTAATATTTTCCAGAATTATAAGATTAAGTATGACACTGTATCACCTAGTCTCACAGAGGCCAAATTAGCATTTGGATATAAGCTTGAGAGACAATTACCAAGAGCCTTGTATTTCTCCACAATAAAGCTAGCACAACTGAGGTATGACTAGATGACAAAACATGTGTTATGCACCTAACAGGGTGAACCCATGGAAGAGTAACATATTTTAAAAATGAACACAATCTAGGTATGAAAATTCTGGATCTCAGAGTTTACGGTCAGAAACCTGAATGGTAGAAAACCCATGTAAAATCCAGTCAAGCAATAGTCATGCTGTTGTTTATTTTTCAATCAACTTTATTACTGAATATATACACCTATGATAGGATGTGATTTCAAGGAGAAAAAAATGACTGCTAAAATAGAGAAAAAACAATGAAATATGACATCTAGAGTTTTAGGAGTCATTTTCAGACCTTTTCAAAGGTTTAACACTTTGAACTGGAGTGAAATTAAATTATTAGGAGGGGAGAAAAGGCAAAGTGAGCTCACTTTTAAAAAATCTTGTTCTATTATTGAAGATCTGTTTTTAAGATTAATTTTGGGGAACAGAAGCAAGGTGCCCAACATGTCAACAGACTTTAAATCTCCTTGGGTTGCCGGATTTCTGGGAGGTGATTTTTCTAGAACATCATCATATCCAGGCAAGACAAAGAAAATGCACACCAACTTCTGAAAAGAACATATGTCTCTTCCAAAGCTCATGCATGACCTTACCTTCCTCACCCGCATAGGCAAGAATGGACCGTGCTCGTATCTGTTTCCCTTCTGTGGTTTTTCCCGAGCAGGTGTGTGAGCAGGAGGACCACGCAGACCACATGCTGAGCACACAGTCCCTTGGGCACGGGGCATAACAGGCCACGGGGATGGGGAAGATGGCATCTCTGCACAGCTGTCTGTCAACTTCTTCTCCTGGGAAAGACATCATCACCAACAATCTATCATTTTTCAATACACGTAAAATGAGTGGTTGAAACCAGATGGGCATCAAGATAAATTAGGTTATTTCCTTTTTGTTCTTAGTTAAAAATAATAGCCAGAAGTGTGACTGCCTACTACAGTCAGATGTTAAAAGAACACCACAAAAAATACATATTTATGTATTTTATATATATAATATATATATATATAATATATATATATGAAGCCTCATTTACGGATGGATATATCTATCTATCTATCTATCTATCTACCTATCTATCTATCTAGTCTAGATATGTCTATATATCTCTCTGTATACCTATATCTATCTAGCCTTTTTGATAGTGCATCATTAAAAGTATTTTTATGCTGCAGATACCTGCCCTGCAAGTAATTTTTATACTTAAAATATTATACTTGTAATAAGGAGCATCAATGTAATATGTTCTCCTCTTTATGTCTTGTTATTACAAATAATGACTCTATCCATAGCCTGTACCATATGTTTTCATGAGCCAATTCATGGTCATCTCTATTTGTAAACTCTCTGTGTCTCCTAGAAAATTTAATTTTGTGCAATTAGCAAACTTTTTCTTTCATTAAAAAAATTTGCTTGTTAGAAATAACCAGGAAATGTAAATGATAAGATAGCATTATTAAACCATTGTTTAAGGTGGTCCCATTGGGAGAGGAGAAAAATGACAAGGTAAGGGAATGGCAGAAGGAAGATGGTGTCACTTAAGTGCTTAAAACTCTTCAGGAGTCTCCTATTGCTGTTAAGATAGAGACCAGATTTCTCAGAAGTTTACAATACTTTCAATGACCTGGCTATTGATTCCGTTCCTAGTTTCATCTCACTACACTTCCTTCCATGCCCTTGAAGCTCTAGAGACTGGCGTCCATTAAGTATTTGTCGAACGAACAAAATGGGATATACAAAGGCCAATTAGAAAGAAAATATTGGTGTTGTGAATAAATGCCAAAGATAACCCAAGGAATTACAAATAAATGACCAAAAGAGTGTATGAAAAAAAGTTTGAATTCTGTGGCTTAGTTGGTTAATGTAAGGTGCTAAGGAGGTCAGTGCAACAAAGTGAAATTACACAAACAAGTGAAAATTAATTGGCTGTTTTGCCACAGAATACAACCATAATTCTGGATGAATATGAGGTGTGACAATTAAGTCCGCAAACCTGTTGCAACGATGACCCTAACGATTTTTGATATCAGAGGGATTATTCATTATGAATTTGTACCAACTGGACAAACAGTTAACCAAGTTTACTATTTGGAAGTGCTGAAAAGGCTGTGTGAAAAAGTTAGACTACCTGAACCTTTTGCCAATTCATGGCTCTTGCAAAACGACAATGCACCAGCTCACACGGCACTGTCTGTGAGGGAGTTTTTAGCCCGGAAACAAATAACTATTGGAACACCCTCTCTACTCAACCTGATCTGGCCCCCAATGACTTCTTGCTTTACCCGAAGATAAAGGAAATGTTGAGAGGAAGACATTTTGATGACATTCAGGACATCAAGGGTAATATGACAACAGCCCTGATGGCCACTCCAGAAAAAGAGTTCCAAAATTGCTTTGAAGGATGGACTAGGTGCTGGCATCAGTGCATAGCTTCCCAAGGGGAGTACTTCGAAGGTGACCATAGGGATATTCAGCAATGAGGTGTGTAGCGCTTTTTCTAGGATTAAGTTCCCGAACTCGAACTGTGTATGTCAGAAATGTGTGCCTTGGGGCAATAGGCATTCGGGTGATGAAGGGTGATTAATGGTGCCATTCTTCACTTCTATTAGCCAAACAACTCAAAGCTGTTTCTCACTGATGGAAGGTTAGGAGCACCATTTTAATGTACAGTCCTTTATTCATATATTTGAAAAACAAGACAGAAAATCAGAGGTCAATTGGAAACGCTCTAACACATTAATGGCTACTAGTTTTCAGGGCCTTCAATCACTGGACAAAACCAGAAGTCAGTTGGAATGTACTTAACACGTTCACAGGCCTTAAATTATTAGGCATGCTCACTACTAAACCCCACTAGAATGACAATTGAGTCATCATTATATCATTCACTCTTTCTTACTTACTTGGATCTGTGGGATCTCTCTTAATTCTGTTTTCATTGGCTTTAGAGTTTGGCTTATATCCCAGTAAAACAATATGATAGACTGTGGATTTATAGTTACATAGGTATAGTAAAAAACTCATTATAATACAAGGCAATTAATATTTTACAGTTGACATAATAATGATGACTATTTTTCCTACTAGAATTTTTTTCTTAGTGCAAGGACGGGCCTGCATATGCTTTATTTCCTTCATTGCTATATTTTATTTTTCCAGCTGCTCTCTTTCACGTTCATTTCCAATATTCTGTGGAAAGTAAAGCAAGTTTGGAGCTACAGTTTATAGTAAACTAGGAATTATAGTTTTATGTCTTCTCTAATAGTTACTTAATCATTTCTACTCAGAAAATTTTAATTTATTCTGCAGTAATTGAGAGTGGTGTGCTGTTGTGTGTGCTATTGGGTTAATTTGCATGGCATGCGTGATATATTTCTGTTTCTTGTAGTGTAAACCTAAGGGATGTACACTTTGGAACTGTCTTAATTTTTGAAAAATTTTTTTTTAACCTATGTCCCATATCTTATGTTAGTTCTTTATATCTTCTCTTGCTTGGTCAGGTGTATTTTCCTGTAGGCACATTTCTTCTAGAGTGCACCTTAACTCTCTGTGGAGCTGTTAGAACCCAGCTTGGATCCAACTTCTAAGATTTCCTTAAGTTTAAGCTTTTACTGCACTCCCCCCAACTAAGTCAAGTGTGACCTTGTCCCTGTTTGCCCCTCTGATTGCTCCCACTGCTGTCTTGCATCCAAATAATGACATTTTGTTATAGCCACACAATGGCGTTTTCCGTATCGCCTACAGACCAATCTCCTTATTGCCTCGGGGCCTTTGCATTCTCTCTTTACTTTGTATGAACATTTCAGATCATCATACAGCAGACTGCTTCTCAACATTTGGGCTTCAGTTCAATTGTCTCCTTCCTAGAGGACTCTTAATTGAGCGTACACAATCTCACAATAACTTCATTTGTTTGTGTTATAGTTTTAATCACTACTAGAAACTATTTGGATCAATTGTTTGCAGGTTTATTGTCTGATCCTATCATTATATGAAAAGCCCAATGAGGGCATGATTCTTATCTGTCTGGTTCATTATCTTATACTTAGAACCTAGAACAGTGCCTGGCACATAGTAGACACTAAATGATTTTCTGCTAAGTGCATGGATTAATACATTATAAGCTGTTGTGACAGGAAACAGAATGTTGGATTAGACAAACATGGTTTCTTAAACCGCCACACAGGCAAGTGCTCTAGGATTCTGCTAAAGTATAATCAGTGGACAGGCAGCTCATGCATCAGGAGTTTGCTAGAAATGCAGTCTCCAGACCCCACCCACTGAGTCATAACTTGCATTTTAAAAAGATTCCTAGGTGATTCATAAGCACATGAAATCTGAAAATAATTGCTCTAGGATTTTTCTGCCTTTTTCCTCTTGTGGTTTGAATAGAACCAGACTGCCTCTTGAAAGGGCAACTGTATAAAACAAATTCATCTGGATTTCATGCCAAACACCATTCATTCCTCTGTGGGACTTCCTTTTATATTTCTCTTTATACAGAGTATACTTGGATGAGAGCATTCATTTAATGAATAGTTGCTGATTGCCTATCTGTTGTCAGGCACTGTACTTTGAATTTGTATACCTCATCTCACCTAAGGTCACAATAACTTTTTTTTTTGAGGTATAATCGACATGTAATATTAGCTTCAGATAGACAATATAGTGATTCAATATTTGTATGTATTGCAAAATGCACATTAAGTCCAGTTAACATCTGTCCCCATACATAGTTTTAAACTGTTCTCCTTGTGATGAGGATTTTTAAGATATACTCTCTTAGCAATTTTCAAATATGCAATATTGTTAACTATAGTCACATTGCTGTGTAATACAACCCCGTGACTTATTTATTTGATAACTGAAAGCTTGTAGCTTTTACAACAACCATCAGACATAGGTGCTAATAGCTCTTTTTTACTTTAAAGAATATTGAAACTCAGCAAGTTTCAGTTTACTGTCTCAAATAGCAGGAGTTTGACTAAAGAAGCAGAGATTTGAATTGAGTTCTAAACAATTCCCTAATTTACTTTTGAACCGGTGTGGTGGGCGGGAGAAATCAAGATGTCAAGGAAGTATATAATGGATGAGCCTTTAACTACAAAGAAGTCAAGAAACTGTCACCCTTAGTTGTTTCTCAAGAGACAGTGATGTATGGTCGCAGCCACACACTGTCTCAACTACAAAGAGTATGCATTGTTAACATGTCCGGTGTTACATAGTTTGGATTACAGCCATTGAACAAACAGCAACAGACACAAAAATGTGGAATCATTCAGATCTTTGACTTTGCTTTCAATGGATGCTTTAATCAACTCAGCTAATTGAACACTAACTAACTGGAACTATTAGGAGCTGTGTTCTCGTAAGCTAAATCTCTAGCATTCCAAGGCACCAGTCATTTGGGAAACATTAGGAAAAAAAATATTGGGTTTATATCTATCACAGGAAATTCCAAAACTTGTCATCTCCAGTTATTTTCAGGGACTGTTACTTCTATCTTACTTTTTATATAAAAATGGACTCTGGAAATAAGGTCTTTCTTCATGAGATCTGCAGAAATTAATTCCATCACTCTTCCTCATATTAAAACTCATTTTGATTGATAAACATTATTTTAATTAGCTAAGGACTCTTTTGCATTATGTCAGAGAATATATAGCAGTAAATCAAACATGTACATATGAAAATATCAGGTTAACTGCTACTCTTTCCATATAGAGAAATGGAAATTTGCTGTTTAGCCCTCTGGAAATCCCACTTTTCCATATCAGCTGCCTTACTATTAGGATATTTTCAACCACCATATGTCCCCATTATAGAACCATTTGAAACTTTGATTATCTAAGTGTGCATCCCAATAAATCTGGGCAGACACAGCCAATTATCATTACAGTGAATGATGTAGCTTACAGCTTGTGCAGGCATAGACCAACACAACCTATTTTTCCTTGTTTAGCCTTTCTCTGGACAATTTCTTAACTAGATTCAGAACATGATGTCATCAACATTTAGAATCCTCCTCATGCCAGCCTCTGTGCATTAAATATTTTATTTATATATATAAATAAATAAATTTGGCATGCATCTACCAACATAAAAAGTTTTAAAAACTGCTTTGCATTTATGTAATTTTTTCCCCTCATGAAGCTCTAGGCATTTTAATTATCCTGCAAAACATATATTTTACATGAAATATATAAAACAGAACTAAATGAATTAAGGATTGTCTAAATATTACAACTTAAATCTTACTTTGAAGCATGAACTACAACATAGCTGGTTTAAACTTGTTTATGATGCCCTATACAAAAGGTTGAGAAATAAAATGAAAATGTTTGGGTTTATTTATTTTAATGAACTCAAAATGAGATTTAGATGTTTAAGTGAATGTCTCCCCATTTAACCTCTTTCTTTGCAAATATAATTTTAACAATATATTTTAAATAATTCATCATTTTAATCAACTTCAACATGTATTTTGACATCATTAAAGAGACCTCCAAATTTCTCCTTGTTTGGCTTATTTTCATGAGCACTGTCAAACTCTTTCATGAACTCTTCCAAAATATCTCCTTTCATTCTACCGTGTTTCCTATTATCAAGATAACAGAATTGAACATCTGCTTGAAGTAATTGCACTAAAAAATCATGAAGATTTCCATAGAAATAAAGCAAACTGAGAATTGAGATAAGAGGATAGACTATTTCTTTTCTTGGTAAAAATATATACTGAAAGTTTTTGCATTCATTGTGCTAGAGCTTAAATATAATAAAAAATATAAATCTTGGTTTATCAAGATTTTTATGATTTCCAGGTTTTTATAGCTTAGAAGCTGAATCAAGAGCACAATATTACTACATTAAAAATACAGTTAATTGTATTTTAATGTCAGGCATATATGTATTTAGCACTATTCCCTAAATGTCCCTTGCATTATCCTGATTTCTTTTTAATCATAGAAATGTGCAGATTGTTATGGTTGATTTTTCACAGTCACAGTGGTATTATGTGCAATGTACCTCCAAAAGGCATTGCAAAATTGAAACTCAGCAATGTAATGAAATTGAGAGGGGAGTGAACAGAAAGGAGAAATTAAAGCAGAGAGAGACCAGATACAGAGCCAAGATTTTTTTTTAAAAGCACACTATTTATAAAGTCTCTAGTATTGTAATTTTGGGATTAGATATTTCTTGCCAGTCCTATACAAACTCTGCAGTAATCCTGAGAAGTATTATTGAGTCATTGATGCCTTTTGTATTCATCAGAAATTATCTTAAAAATTCATATTGACTTTTGACAGTGAAAGTCATTATTTACATATTTACTTATTTATTGATAACCAGTATTATTTTAAAAAGAATTGTGATGGAAAAATAATGGAGTCTCACATTGGCCTGGAATGTTCTAGAAAGCATTTTCATTTAACAGTCTTATCTGAACTTTATAACAACGTTAGATATGAAGGTCCAGAATCACTCACTCTCAGCTTGTTGAAGAAGAAAACTCACGAATTGAGTCTTGTAACTTTCTTCCTTCCCCTTCTTGAAGAGCAGGTACACATCTCTTCATTTTAAACGGGAAATTTACAAATCATTTTTAACTCCTGTACTCCCTCTGCTATCACATCTAGGTAGTGAGTCTGGTTTATTCAATGTACTAAAGTATACCCTGACCCCATGTTCCCTTCCAGCCCTTTGCGCACTTTCCTCTGGTCTCCTGCTGTATCACACTTGCCCTGCAGCCCATCAGCAATCCTGACCCCAAGGCTGTTTCTAAAACATAAATATGAGCATCACAGCTTCCCCAATACTTATTAGCTGAAGGCCAAATTCCTTGCGAGAGCATAGAAAATCTTTATCTTCTGTCATTTCCTCATGTTTTCCCTACATTCTATCCACAGACAGCTGTTCGCTTCCCCATGAACTGACATGCTGCTTTCCCACTCGTCTGCCATTGGGTGTACACTGTTTTCCACGCCTGGTGGACACACTTCTTCCTACGTTATCTTCTAGGACTGGGTTTCCTTCCTCTGTGAACCTTCTCTGACGTTCCCGAATTGCCCAGATGGAGTTGTGCTCTATCCTCTCTGTTCCCACAGCATTGCAGACATAACATTTTTAAGACTTTTCACACGTAGAATTGTCTGTTTACTAACTTTCCCCTCCGTTAGCCTATGAGGACTTTCTGGCCAGAGATTTTGTCTTACTCAACATCTTTATATCCAAAGTCCTTGGGTCAGCTATTGTCAAAACTTAAGAGTCTTGCAGTAAAGGTTTGTTGGATGAGCTAAAAAATAAATATAAATAAATAAATAAATAAATAAATAAATAAATAGGAAATCCCAGGACATACATTACTTTTCTAGAACAAAACCAACCTGACCAAGATGGCGTTAACACTACCCTCCGCTTGACTACACCTTAGACAAGTTTTTTCCTGAATCTAAGCCCTTTACCTCTTTGCAACTGTACATTCTTTTCTTGTCCCTTTGAAAGTTAGGGAAATCTTCTTCCAGCCTCTCTCCCTATCTTATCATCCAGGACATGTCTTTGTCAAGGAGTTGGGAACCATCTCTTTGACATGGAAACATCAAAGGAGGTACTGCACTGACCTCCCAGCCTCTGCGGGGTGGTAGGTGCCTAACTTTTTCAATGGACACCAATTAGCAAACACAGATGACAGGGCATCTGTGTTACAGAGAAAGACATTTACAAACTCAGAAATAACTCAGTGTGCTCAACACGTCCCACTGATCAATCTTTCCCCTAATGTCCTTCAGTGCTTTTCCACTAGCTCACCTCAGTGCTTAAAAAATATTCCAGCCTTTTGTTACTGTAGAGTTGATTTCAGTTTCTCGCTATTATAGTAGTCTACAATAAGGTCTTGCTTGTGTAACTCTGGTGCAATTTTTATTTTGACAAATCAATTTATATCCAATTTATAATACGAATGTTACCTTTAGCTCATCCTCTCTTTCCTTTTTTAAACAATATGCAAAGTTACCTGTTGACTTTTAAATATATTTAAGCAACCTAGGATCTTCATATTATGATATAATTCTTTTCAAGATTTTCCCCCTTTTTCATCATTTTCAAAGCCTTTCCATTCTCAGTAAGTTTAACTTTTATGTTCCCAGTATGTTCTCTTCCAATGTCAACTTTCTTTGTTTTGGTATCTCAAGTTTCTGCCTCTGTTTTTATTCCTTTATGAGCCTGGCAAAACGAGTCAGGGGACTGACGTAAAAAGCTGCCGTCCCTCCCCCAGCAGCACCCACTTTCCTACTGCAGGCCCTGATGTATTGTAGTTAAGAGTACAACCTTTAACTTCATTTCTGAGATGAAACCCATTTTTCCAAAGTGTAGTAAATAACATAGTTTGTTGTAAATAAATGATAAAAATGTAGGGCTAAATTGAATCACAACTTTGCATTTTCTTGTTTCAATAAATTTAAGGTGCTCATGGTGTAAATCGCCTACTTAGTGAGCGGGGTGTTAATCACACAACTCTTTATCCATGACTTTCTTTCTTAATAACTCTGGTTAAGCGTTTCACTTGGATTAGGCAGGAAAAAAAGGGTGCGCTTATACTCTGTAAAGTTTGACACTGGGCCCATGACTTCAGCTCCTGTTTAATATCAACCATCACAGCATATTTTCTTTTACATGTTCTCTATGTGTGCAATATGTTATGGGTATAACTAAAAGCACATGTGTTTTGGAATAAAAATGTGAGATCTGTTTTCTTAATTTCATTTCACTGAAATTAATACTTCACTTTTATGCTCTTTCCTATAATCCTTTTGTTTGTCTGCCTTAAAGTCCCAGGCTATGCAGCTTTGTTTATTTTCAGTGACTAAAAAGTGAACTGACTCATGGTTATAAAAGAACCATGGAAACCCTAGAAATTTCAAATAGTGATTCATCCCTGGCATTATTTGAGAATAAACAAAGTTTTATTCATTCTTATTTCTTGAGATTTATTTCATATTTTCATTCTTGAATGTTTATTTCTTGTGACTTCATCTTGTTTTTTGAGTTTGAAATCATCTATAATGTTAATTTCATCTCCTCCAAATTTACTTTTTTTGTAACTAGAAGTCAAACTTCCCTGGTTCAAATTCTGGCTTTACCACTTACCAGCTAGGTGCTCTTGAGCCAATTTCACTGTTCTAAGATTCAGTTTCCTAATCTGTAAAATGGAAGGTAATAATAGTACTTATGATAGTGTTATGCAAAATAAATGAGAAAAACAATTAAACAAAGTCTGCAGCTCAGTGTGTGGCACGTAGTTAAAAAATAATATTTATTAAAACAATACCTTGCCTCCACTTTCATCGCCTTCTGTCAGTGGAAGAGTTGCCCATCGTTGCCATACACGATGGGAATGGATCTGCTCTATTCTAACCAGCACTGTGTTTCAGTCAACTTGAATTAATATGCTTAATTAATCACTTTTTTCCTAGTTCTGTTTATAAGTGGGCTTCCAGAAATGTATTAGTAAATACCACTGCATTAAACTCAGAGTATGAGCATGATCATTCAGTCATTTTGTATTTTTCTTTTTGGTTAATGTGCTAAGGTTGTGAGGAAATACAGGAATCCCAGGAAAAGTAATTTATGTAATTATGTCTATTAAATGTTATAGTTCATATTTTGAAAATGATTTATAGTTGTGATATATATATATATATATATATATATATATATATATATATATATATATAAAACTTTTGGGTATCAATCAAAAATCCTAATTGGAGGTTATACTATAGAATATTTAGCTCACAGTGATAAGCAGAAGTACTAAGACATGTGCTATCCTATAAGGCCCCTTTAGTCCCCTTTCTCTCGGTGGACTAAATAATTTACATTAATGTTTAAAAACTGTAAATTAAATAACACATAATGTCTTTCAGTCATCAAGTCTCTTAGGCATCTTCTAGATAAAAAGTTAAAAAGCTTATTCTGGATGTTCTATGATGCAGTTACACTGAACTATATAACACTACTCAATGAGAGAAATTATGCTACTAAATGAAAGAAGTTGTATATTAGGGTCATTTTTGAAGATCTGTCAATACAATTAACAAAACAGTCACATTTATTATAATCTATTGGTTTAATTAATTTAACTTTAAATGCTTACATAAATAGACAGTTTCACATTAAGTATTTCAGCAGACTTCCATTTACTCTGTACTAAAATACAACCCTGTGTTGATCTCTCTAGCCTCTCCCTCCATCATATTAAGACATCTTGCAGATTCTATCCATCAGTCCCTCATGGAATCTTGCAGGGCTCTCTGTGAATGAGGGTTCTTGGAGTGTCTTTTCCTTTTTTTTTTTGTTCATATATACATATACATTCAGATCTTGGCTACCTCACATTCTTTATTGAGGGAGCATCACATTTCCAATCTGTCCTGCAAATTATCAACCAAACTGTCTGCCAGCCACACTGCTGTGACTACATTATACTCTCAAATGATTCCCTGTAGCTCTCCAGATCATGCATGCATTCATGTCTGTTGTGTTTGAAGACATTCCACCATCTGCCCCCACTTGACATACCTTGCCTAGCAAGTCCATTTCCCATGCTCTGGGTGTGTTTGCAACAAGACTAGGCTCAGGGAACCTCATTGCCTAGAAAAGGATATCTCTGTGCCTTTATCAACTCTTTAGCACTAGTTTAAAAACCAATTTCAATTTTCAAATGTTCTTGTTTAAAGCAACTTTTAGGGACCTGTGCCTGAGAGATGAGCCCCTAAAACATCTGGCTTTAAAAACCAATGAGGCCCAGGAGCTGTAGCAAACTGAGAGACTAATGCACAGGCTCATTTGCCCCAGGGCCCAGTGCAGAGGCAGTAGTTTCATATTACCATAAATAAAAAAGATAGCTATTCTATAGATAGTTATTATAAGATTACAATGTGTAAACACATCTACAGAATAATGGGAAAATTACAAAAAATATTTAAATAAATCTATATTTGCCTTTGGAATCTTGCCATGATTAAGAAGACCAAGTGACAGAGATATTATGTTTATTATATGAAAACAGTCACCAGTAAACGTAGTGTAAAATTTCAGCCTACTGGTAGACTATGGATTGATGGAATGACTAGAAATGGCACAGTTTATAAAGAAAGACATTTCAAAGGTGGTGAAATTTGAACAGAGCTCTGAGGGAATGAAAGCTAAGTGATTGGAAATGAGAAAGAGAGTGAAATTAAAAAAAAAAAGAAGATTGGTCTACATGGGAAGGTTTTGAATCAAAAACTATTTCAAAGGATTAATCATCACTGTTACATTTTCCAAGATCTTCTACTCTGTCCTCTGATGACCCGCATATAGGAACACTGAAAGTTTGTACCATAAAGACGAGGATGAGAGCTACAGCTGAGTAAGTCACAGTCTGATCCCTTTCATGTTCATAATAATAGTAGTATGTCTGCTATCAAGTAATAAGAAATGAATCCAAGAGAAAACAAAGTTTCAATGATGTGGGGAGTATTATCCTATTAATTAGTATGAAAGCTGTTGATTCCACATTGAAAGCCACGTATGTATTAGGAAATCTTAGCTCATTTCATTAATAGTTAACACATTTATAAAAAGTTGTTCATGGCTATCTAAGAGTTAATAACAATCATAAGAGTGTATAATAAAAATGTACTCAGCTGATAGAGAAGCAGCAGCAGCAGCTCAGCAAGTGAGATACAGTGACTGTTAAAATCAAACAAAACCGAGCCATGATTCATCAATATTTGCAGAAGGAAAACCTGGTCATTCTATAAAAACATTCGTATTTGTTTTGATGAAGGAGTTGGTGAGTCTGAAATGGGCCAAAATGGAACCAGACAACATATGTCAAAATTAAAGGACAATGGGAATAAGAATAAGGAAAATATAAAAAATTACTCTAGCTCACAGTTTTCCTAACCTGGTAGGGGTTTCTAAATAGTTCTATTTTCTGGTCCCATCAGAGAACTACTCAATTGGATCTCCAAAGCATTATTTCAGAAATATTTATTTAAAAAGATCCCTAAGGTGGGCAGTCACAGATGGTGATGTAGGAAGATTCTGAACTCACTTCCTCCCACGTACACATTGAATCTACAGCTACATATGGAACCAATCCCTCTGAAAATGAACTGGAAGCTAGCTGAAGAGCTGCTGCTCATCACAGGAGAAGAGGGCCACGCTGAGGTGGGTAGGATACTGGGATGGGGATCTTGCCAAAAACCCCACCTCTGGTGCAGAGACCCACAATCCGAAGGGATTGATCTCACAAATCCAGAGCTTCTTCCTGAGGAGCAAAAGATTTGTATCCCACATCATATGCTCCAGCTCTTAAGACCTGTGCCTGAGAGATGAGCCCCTAAAACATCTGGCTTTAAAAACCAATGAGGCCCAGGAGCTGTAGCAAACTGAGAGATTAATGCACAGGCTCATTTGCCCCAGGGCCCAGTGCAGAGGCAGTAGTTTGGAAAGCACCCAGACCCTATGTGAATGAGACTCATTTGTTAATTTTAAAGCATCTGCTGGAGGAGCAGGTGCATGTGGGATTCTCTCTGGGGAGAGAGAGGCACTGACGGGTGCCGTTTTATGCTTTCCCTCTACTTTGCTAAAGCCAGCAGACATATTTCATCCCTGTATGCTCCTTCCACTCACTAAAACTGGCTGGAGCCATCCCTGTTCTCTTCCTCTGACTCACTAATGTGAGTGGGTGCCATCGCTGCACTCTCCCTCTGCCTTGCTGAAGCCAGAGGGGGTGAGCCACCCTGGACTCTCTCTTTGCCTCACAAAGCCAGTGGGTATGCACAGTCCCTGCACTCTTCCCCTGCCTCACCTAAGGCTGGCAAGTGCCATCCTTGCACTCTTCCCCTGTCATGCTCCACAGTGCCAGTGTCTCCCAGAGGAGAGCTGTTACAAAAGTCTGGTGCCTGCTTTTTTCTTTTTGATGTCTGGTGACCCAGTTTATGTGGCGGCAGCCCAGGGGACACCCCTTGAGTGTCTGGCTCTGGAGACCAGGAGGATTTGTGTTCCTGGAATCTAGTAGGCTGTAACAATCAGAGAGATAGTTCTTTGCAAACTATCACCCACAGGGCACTGCGCAGATAGCAGACCAAAACATACTCCCAGTCTTCCTGTGAAAGAGGCCTATTCACTTATACTAGAGCTTCATCCTGAGTGGCAGGCTTTAGGTTTACCACACATCTAGAGGCTATGGAGGTGCTCTCAGGGAACATGGGCCAGGAGACACCATCTTTATACTCTCACTCTACCTCTCTACAGCTCACTGTTACCTCCCAGAAAGGAGCTTATATACTTGTTTGGAGCACCAGTTTTTGCAACTGACACAAAGGGAACACTTCAGGATCACCTGGCCTGGATACCAGCAGGGTTTATGATTGTAGTCCCACAGGAATGTAGACATTTGCATATTTGAAAAGCTGCTGCCTGAGGCTCTGGGTTCCAATCAGCCTGAAAGTCAGTGCTGACTGAGGTCCTCCCTCTAGAACAGAAAGAGTTCCTGGCACACCCTCAACAACTGGAGCTATTAAGAACTAAATCTGGCTGCTTGGAAAAATAAAAAAGGTTCGAGATATAACCAAGAACTAGGGCAAGACTGAACAATAAGGTTCATCGCCTACATGAGGCCACTCCTTCAAGACTGGGAGAGGCAGCTCTTTCACCTAATACATAGAAACAAACAGAGAATCAAGCAAAATGAGAAAACAAAGGAATGTGTTCCATATGAAAGAATAAGCTAAAATGTGAGGAACAAGCCTTAATGAAATAGAGATAAATAATTTACCTGATAAAGATTTCAAATTAATATTCCAAAAGATGCTCACTGAACTTGGGAGAAAAATGGATGAACACACTGATACTTCAACAAAGAAATAAAAAAAATATGAGGAAGTGTCAAATGGAAGAAGCAGAGCTGAAGAATACAATAACTGAATTAAAAAATTACACTAGATGGTTCAATAGCAGACTAAATAAAGCAGAAGAAAAGGTCAGTGATCTTGAAGATAAGGAAGTGAAGCTCTCCCAAACAGAGCACCAAAAAGTAAAAAAAAAAAAGTAAAAAAGTAAAGATAGCCTAAGAGGATTATGGGACAACATCAAATACAATAAAATTCACATTATAGGGGCCCCAAAAGGAGAAGAAAGAAAGAAAGAAAGAAAGGGGCATAAAACTTATTGAAAGTTATAATGGCTGAAAACTTTTCTAACCTGGGGAAGGAAACAGACATCCAGATCCAGGAAGCCCAAAGAGTTCTAAAATAGATGAATCTAAAAAAGATCCACAAGACACATTATAGTTAAAATGCTAAATATTAAAGATAAAGAATCTTAAAACCAATGAGAGGAAAACAACTTGTTACATACACAGGAACCCCCATGTGCAGATTTTTCAGCAGAAACTTTGCAGGCCAGAGTGGCAAGACATATTCAAAGTACTGAAAGAAAAAAACCTTCCAACCAAGAATACTCTAAACTGTTAAAGTTATTCAGAATTGAAGGATAGTTTTCGATAAGCAAAAGCTAATGGAATTCATTACCACTAAATCAGACTTATAAAAAATTTAGAGGGACTCCTTAAAGCTGAGAAGAAAATGCACTAATTAATAATAAGTAAATATATGAAAGTATCAATCTTACTGGTAAAGGTAAACATATAGTAGAGGCAGTGGGTTAGTCATGTATAAAGTTACTAAGAAGGTAGGGCACTGAAAGTATTAAAAAGTTGCAAAAATAACTATAACTAAAATAATTAGTTACAGATTATACACAATATGTAAAATGTGACATCAAAAACATAAAATGTTGGGAGGGATGGGTAAAAATATAGAGTTTTAGAATGTATTCAAACTTAAGTTGTTATCAACATAGAATAGGCTGTTGTAAATATAGGTTGTTATATGTAAGTCCAATGGCAACCACAAAGCAGAAACTTATAGTTGATACACAAAGATAATGAGAAAGTAATCTAAGCATAACTAAAGAAAGTCATAAACCACAAAGAAAGTGAGAAAGAGAAGAATAAAAGAACAAACAGGAACTACAACTATCTGAAAACAATTAACACAATTACAATAAGTACAAACCTAAGTATTTTTCATTGCAAAAATGTCATGACTTTTCTGATAACCCAATATAATTGTATCAAATAGACACCTTGTAAAATTTAAAGCTATCCAGTGTTATATGTCACTTATCTCAGTATAGTTGGGGGAAAAATGATCCCTAAATGACTGTTAACATCAGTGTTTGGGAACTATTCTGTCTACTCATTCCTGATAAGTGCCAATATGTAGAAATGAAGAATTGTTCAAACCCAAATCTCATAGTCATATTTGTGACTAGAACTTATATATACTTATTTAATTAAAAGTATGTAAGGTTAGCCCATTGTACCATCTTAATTTATCTCAAATAACTCTTTTTTGTTGTTCCTCTCAAGCCCTGGGTTGAAGCAATGATTCAGGTATTTTTAGGAGACATAAATAAACCTTAGGGGAGTTCTTTTTTACTTCACAGTCTTTTGTGAACAAAGTAATGAAGTTTTACAATAGTGGTTTCTTAATAGGCACATTTGGGGGGTAATATCATTTGGTTTATAAGATACTTTGATGAGTGTTAGGAGGGCTATTTAAACATGATTCAATAAAATGCAATTGCTGTTCTGAAGGCAACACACATTTATATCAATGCACACATAATATGATTGGACCTGAAATCTAAAAGTAAGTATAGGTACATATTAGTGGAAAATTTGCTGTTATTAGGAGAGAGTAAATTTTTTCTAAAATTGAAAATTAACTAGATTCAGCTAAATACAACTTTCTCATGTAAATATGGTGCTAATATTCAGTTGGTGGGTGCTGCTTTGCACACATAAAAACACATTGTTTTTTAAAGACAAACGAATTGGTCGAGACATCTGTTCAGATTGGTCTCAGCTTTGTGCTTTGGTCAGTGAATATTTTATTAAATATTATTAAGCATAAAACCCCTGGATGTAATCAACAATTTCTTTATACATCTTGTTTTCTTAATTCTTAGTGTTCTCATTATAATTTCAAAAAGAAAACAAAAGCGAGCAAATTAAAAATAATAATAATAATAATAATAATAATAATAATAATAATAATAAAAACATGCAATTTAGCTCCAGAGTCTTAAACTTTTCCCTATCTAAATCTACTCATGACTTCAATTCAAGGTAAGACAACCTAACATTTTTTTTCATGTTCTTTTTCTGTTTAAAAATCTGTAATAGTTTCACAATGATTATATCCTGGATGAAGGGAAAAGAAATAACACTTTTGAGTATCGATTATGTGCCAAGCAAATGATCATCATGGCGATTCAGGAGGTAAATACTTTTAAATTGCATGTTGTAGCATTTGAGAAAAAAAAGTAAAAAAGAAAAAAGCTCTTTCCCTTTGCCCCAAGTCATCAGTTACTTAGTGGCAAAGGCAGGATTTCAAGCCCACACTCCTACTCCTAAACTCATGTTCTCTCCATCATAACATGACAAATTTCAGGAACAAGCATCTGATAAGCACTTGCTTAAAAAATGGTAAAATTAATGAGCTCTTTTAAAAAACTAAATCTATATACTAGAGCATTTTCCAAAATACGTACGCTTTTTCTTTCAGAGTGCAATCTATCCTTAAAATTTACCAATTCTATGTAGCATATTACAATCTAGAAATCATCAATAGTATAACTGGGAAATACAATTACAGTACCGACACGAATTTTCATGAATGGATGTTTCATTTTTTTAGGCATTGACTCTTCTGTGCAGTATAATTGTTTCTGACATTTCAGTAATGCTTTTATGAGTAACTTGACCTGGGATGCATTTCTCTTTTCAAGCCTGTATGTAGCTTGATAATCTGACAGAAGCAGTACATTCAGGATGCTAGTTAAATGAGCAAAACAAAATGACCAAAATAACTCTGTCTTATAAAGCAATGCTTTTTCAGATGAAATTGTATCTGATTTATCATTTCACTTTTTGATTTATTTTTAATACGCTGCATGCATGTGCTGTTTTACCTGTTACTTTCATAATCTGTGTTTCAGAACATATGCAACAACTAGGTAAGTCAGCGTTAGGGAGGCATTGGCCCTATATGCTTATGGGGATAAATGTTAAACACACTAACTGTAAGGAAGTGAAGAAAGAAGAGGAAGAAACAGCACTTATACAGGCAAACTCTTTTGCTAAAAATCCACTTGAATACTAAGGAAACCACCATCGCGTTCTCTTACAAACTGGAAGCACATTCATCCCCCAATTCTATAGTAGCGGCTGAACAGTATCAATGAAGATAACATAAAATCAATTTGAATACTTTCTACTGTAAGACTATATCTTCTAGCATTGTGTGCCAAGATAATGCTCTCTAGAAGCCATTAAAAAAAAATCAAAACCACTATTGAACTAGAGAAACCTTAAAAAGTGCTTGGCTTATGTGCACATCTGAAAGATGGAATCGAGGCTGCCTATTTGATCAAACGAGAGGGGACGCAGGCAGAATGAGTTCCAGTTAATGTGCTACGACGTTTGAAGTCTTTACCCTGAGGGTAGGAATAATAAGCTATTCTGCTTGGGTTTGGATGGACTTACAAAGCCAGGAGCGGGAAATGGATGAGATGAAACACACAGAATCAAAATAATAGGGGACGTGGGGAGTAAAGATTTTCGACAAGCTAAGTTACTGGGAAGTCAATGCAAAGAGTAACAACAGAGACACAAACAGGCGAATCTTGTCAGCTATTCTTCTATGATCATATATTTTTCAAGTGATAAATTCTACAATGAGTCAGAAATATAAAGAAATGCTATGTTCATATGTGAATACCATGTTTCCGATTTCCCGTCTAAAGGACATGAACATAAAATCACAATCTGGAACTAATACGGGCATGGCTACATGCTAGGCATTGAGTGTTTTACAGGCTTTAACCAATGTAATTCTCCAACAATCCCATGAGGCTGACACGATTATACTCAGATTCTAGAGAGGAAAAGGAAGGTATGGATGTTGATTAATATGCCTAAGATTACACTGTGTGTATTTCTTACTACTGTGAGTGAGCTGACTGATTTATCTACCCTTGGGATTCTCCAACAGAAACTTGTGTGCATGTAATCAGGGAAGTGTAAAGAAAACACGTGGGAGAGACCTAGTTTAAGGAGCAGGAGATGAGGCCCAGAGAAAAGACTTGCCCAAGGTCACACCGCAAGTTAATGACAGAGTTGGGTTTTCACTCAGTGACCATATGCAGCTGGGGTTTAGGGGACACAGTATTTGTTATTCTCTCATGTATGAGGTCATTACAGAGATTACAGATATGACCTCGCAGCATTGTGCTCAATTTCCTGATGCACCAAGGAAATACAAATAAACTACATTTCTCCTAAGGGCCAGGTACCTGTGCGACGTAAACTGCTTACATTAATCTCGAGAAGCAAGAAATATCACCTCATTTTTGCACGTGAGGAAACTGTACAGATGAAATATAAAAGCAGAAAATCTCACTCCAGTATGCATGGGGTTATAAACACACAATGGGGTGTTTCTTGAAAACAAAACAAAACCACTAAAGAAATTCAGCCAACCAGGAGTAGAACCAAAGTCAACCACTTGGGTGTGGGAAAGATACAATGTTATAGGCCTGATAACTGAATCTACATAAATTAAAAAGAAAACTGAAGCTAGACAAGGGTGAAGCTGTGTTACAGAAGACAACATAGATGCCATGAATCCCGAAATGAAACTATCCAACAGAAATCAATAAAATAATTGTAATGGGTACATATCTGTGAGATAGGCAAGACGTTTTGGTATACCTCCCAAATTTAAAAGTAATGGTACTGATAATAATTCATCCCATTGTGTTTCATCAGGAGACATTAGAAATAAGGTCGTTCCTGAGGAAGCAGCTCAAACAGAGCCAGTCCTCAATTCAACGTTGTTTTAAATACAGCATGGAAAGCAGGGATCGTCCGTTTGGTAAACCCCTTTTGTAGTGTAGTGCACTGTCAATAATGCTTAATACTTAACAGCATGTTCCTTTCAGAAAACATTTTTCTTAAGGGTAACTGTGCAGGCAAACTATTATCTTCATTGCACATAGGAGGTACCTAGTTAGAGGCTGCAAAGGTGCAGATACTGTCAGAACTCCTGACTGCTAAACTCAACTGCGGCCATGGTATTCTTCGGTTCGGTGGGCAGTTAAACGGGTTTGATAGGAATATCACTGCTTAGAAAAAGTCTCGAATTTAGGAAGCTTTAGAGGATGACAAAATCCAATTATGCTTACAAGGACAGTAGAACTGAGTGGCTTGTCAATACCAGAGGATTAAAATCCTTTGATAAAAGAAAATAATAATTAAAATTCTGTAGCTCATTTCTTCAGTTGTCCCAATTCTTCTCTCTAAAAAGCTCTTACAAATAAATGGTCCCTAAATCCAAACACCCATTTCTAATATTTCATATAAGACTTGAATTTCCTTTTGCCTTTTCAACTTAAAGTAGCAATGATTTGAGTATTTAAATTAACTCAGCTACAACTTATGTTTCCAAAAACTAACATGACATTGTAAAGGAACATATTTTTTTTTAACAAAAGATTTGAGAAGAAGAATTAAAGAAGAGATGGCAAAGTAATTCTCACGATTAAATTGGGAATAAATGCTTTGCTACAGATAGAAACATCACAATTAAAAGCAGGTATTTTGAACATACATTTAAGGCTAATAATTAAACACACTAGAGGGTTTATATAATAAAAAGGCTCTAGATGGATTAAGCCAGAATCATCCTTCCCATTAGAGCAAAAAACAGGAATTCGTATAATATTGGTGTGTTTAGTGACAAGGGTTGTGGACAATTTTACATGGTTAAAAGTGAAGTAAGGAGTCAAGATAATTAGGAAGTGCAGCATGCTCACTGAATGCCATTTGTGATGTTATTGCATTACTGAGCCATGCATTACGGCTGGAAATTTATAGATCTGTGGGGCTCATTATCTAGTTTCTTCTCCTTCTGGTAGAGACTTGGCATGATAAGAATCGGGAGTTACGGGATGGAGAGGCTCAGAGTGCTTTACAAAGAGTACCTGTTTTTAAAAGTACTTCTGAGGCAAATTAAATAAACTTTTATGAGAACAATGCAGACCTACAGGGTCCTGGAGCGATGGCACAGTTCCTAAAGCAGGACTAAAGCCGAGGGATCAGCTTTAACTCACTGAGGGACACCACAACATACAATTATTTCGATACTTCCATTTACTAAGTTTTCCTGTGAAGCATTTTCTTAGCAAAGCACATGCCTTTTACTACAAATGATAAGGACTCTACTTCATTTATAAGGTTATTTCGTTCATTTGTATCCTGATCATTTCATTAATGATTGGCCGCTTTCTAGGTTCCGGTTTCCACTCTTCCCCACTCAGCAGCCTGAATGGCCCTTGTCCAACATAATTCAGAGCACATCATTCCTCTGCTGAAATCTTCCAGGGTTTTCCCATTAATGTCGAATAATTTCCTGAGTCCCGAAAGGCCCTGTGATGACCTGGTTCTCGACCACCTCTACGCTTTTTCTGCTGCTTGATTCTGTTCCAGCCACAGTGGCCTTTATGATACTCCTGGACACTGTAAGCGTTCTCCTGCCTGGGCTCTGCCTCCTGCCTGCGACACTTACGTATCTTGGATATTGGCTTGACTTGCGCCCTCATGTCAAGTCTCAGCATAACTTTCTTCTCCTAACAGAGGCCTTTCCCAGCCATTCGGCCACTTGGTCTAAAATACTTTTCTCCCCACTCACAGGTCTCTATCACCACACCTTTATTTGTTTTGTTTTCAGGTACTTTTTACCATTGTTTCATACATGAACGATACATTGCATCTTTTTGTTTGTTTATATTCTGTCACTTCCCCCTAGAATACAAGTTCTACTAAGTCAGGGATATTACCTGTCCACCTCTCACTGCCATATCCCTAACGATTAAAAAAGTACCAGGTACATAGTTCAAGCGTATCAAACTTTGTTTTCCAGTAAATAAATGAATATCATATCTAAAGACTTTAGGCAGCCATAATAAGGAACACTTATAATTCGACAATAAAAAGACAACCCAATTAAAAAATGGGCAAAGGATCGAGTGGATATTTCTCCAAAGAAGATACACAAATAGCCAACAAGCACATGAAAAGATGCTCAACAGCATTAGCCATTAGGGAAATGCCTATCAAAGCCACAATGAGATACCATTTCACACCTACCAAGATAGTAATAAAAGAAAAACAAAACAAAACAGGTGTTGTTGAGGATGTAGATAAATTGAAACCCTCATGCATTACTGGTGGGAATGCAAAATTGTGTAGCCACTGTGGGAAACAGTTTGGCATTCCTCAAAAAATTAAACTAGAACTACCGTGTGGCCCAGCGGTTCCACTCCTCGGTATATACTCAAGAGAACTGAAAATATATGTCCACACAAAAACTTACACACCACTTTTCACAGCAGCATAATTCACAATAGTCAGAGGGAAGCATCCCAAATGTCCATCAACAGATAAATGGATAAACAAAATGGGGACTATGGAATATTACTCAGACATTAAAAAGTAATGAAGTACTGATACATGCTGTAATGTGGATAAACCTTGAAAGCATTATACTAAGGGAAAGAGGCCAGATACCAAAGGTCAATATCGTATGATTCCATTCATAGAAATATCTGGAATAGGTAATCCATAGAGACAGAAGGCAGGCTGGTGGTTGCCATGGGAGCACAAGGCCACAGGTGTGACTGCTTAATGGGTATGGAGTATTCTTTTGGTGTGATGAAAATATTTTAGAGCTAAATAAAAGTGGTAGCTGCATGATGTGCATGTACTAAATGACACTGAATTTTACACTTTAAAATGGTTACTTTCATGTTATGGGAATTTCACATCAATTCAGAAAACCATTGTGTGTTTACAACAGTCTACAAGGCCCTCAGGATCTGGTCCCTGCTATATTTCCACTATCTCCCATCCCATCTACCACCCCTAAACACACACACACACACACACACACACGCACGCACACACAGGCCCGCATGTGCACACACACACACACACACACGCACGCACACACACACAGGCCCGCATGTGC
>NW_017732192.1:71869-93185 GCF_001890085.2 Hipposideros armiger
CGCACACACAGGCCCGCATGTGCACACACACACACACACACACGCACACAGGCCCGCATGTGCACACACACACACAGCTCCACACACCCTGTCTCCTTGCTATTCCTCAAACCAGCCAGGAATGTTCCATCTCAGCGTCTTCACATTTGCTCTTCCCCCACTTGGCACACAATTCCCACAGCTGCCTTCAGGGCGCCTTCCCTCTTTTCCTTCTGGTTCTGCTTAAATGTTCCCCCTCAGAGAGGCCCTCCTTGACCACCTCAAATAAAATAGTACACTTTCCTATTTCTCTCACCCGGTACGTTTTCCTCTGTCTTATCATCTGACTCACTATATTTTACTCCTTTACTTGTTTATTGTCTGTTTCCCCCCTAGAATGTGAGGTCCATGAAGACAGGGACACTATTTGAATCCTGTTATAACCCTTATATATAAAATGGTGCCTGGCACAGAGCAGGCAATCGGTTAATGTTTATGGAGTAAATTCATGTAATTTATGTATAGTTCCAAAATAAGTAAATTTAAATGCTTGTGGACATATTTATATGTGATAAAACCATGTGATATGGCACAAACATAATGACATACAAAAAACTCACTGAGAAAATAATTCTGGAGAGGTGTTGAGTAGGACCCAGGGGGCTGAGATCAGGAAGGTTCTGGGAGCTTCAATTCTATTAGTAAAGTTCTATTTAAATTGGATATTATTTCAATGAGTGCTTATGTTATCTTTATGCTTTATTACATCTAACATTGCACATAATCTTTCATATGCATCAAATATTTCACAAAAAATTTCAACAGGTTAGCAGTATAATTATTTTGGTAACATTTAAAAAATACTAAACAGGGCCAGCCAAGTGGCATGAGTGGCACGCTGGTTAAGAGTTGGCTTGGGAAGCCAGCTCTGAGCAGCAGGGCCCCAGTTCGGATCGCACATTAGGGCAGTGACACTGTACCCTCTTCAGCTAAGATGGTGAATAACAGCTCGACCTGGAGCTGGGCTGCCGTGAGTCTCCCGTGATGGCGTAGGCTGCAGTGGGCTGCCATAAGCTACTGTGAGTGGCTGGCAGCTGGCATGAGCTGTGAAGAGCCACTGTTAGCGGCCGTCTAGTGGCCCATGACCGATCTGCCTCACTCAGGAAGAGCGCAATGATAATACCAACATAGGCCAGTGAAGCAACGTCCTCCACAACTAGACTGAAGAACAAAAGGACAGCAACTTGTCTGTTCCCCTTCCCCGATTCCCCAATGCTGTTCACCTCCCCCAATTCCCCAATAAAATCTTTAAAAAAATACTAAACATATTTAAATAAATTACTTGTTTTCTCCGTTTAAGAAATTATTTTGTCTTTCAGAAGAATACAGGGATATTTGGCTAAGACTGAATGAATAGAGGCTCTAAAACTAAGGCTCGCCAATATTCATGGGGGAACTCAGCTTTGAGCACCAGTGACTTCTGTTACTCCCTCCCTAACTTATCAGGAAGGAGGCGCTCATCCAGTCCTGAAAAAATCACCAGCTGCTTCATATTTATTTACGCACATTTAAAATGGTTTCTTTTGCTTTGAATGGTAAAATAAGTGACAAATGAATTTATAAACACACTAGCTATCGAGAAAAATGTTTACACATAAACAATCAGGATTCACATTTAGAAAGCCCATTAAAAAATATTAAAAGCCATGCCTTCAACTGAAAATAGGAAAATGTTACTATTTTAGTTTCTGTTCTAACAATAACTTTTTTAAAATTAAAATTTATTGGATGACAATGGTTAGTAAAATTACATAGATTTCAGGTGTACAATTCTGTAATACATCATCCATGTATCACATTGTGTGTTCACCACCCAGAGTCAGTTCTCCTTCCATCGCCATATATTTGACCCTGTTTATGCTCATCTTCCAACCCTCCCCCCCTTACCCTCTCATAACCTCAGCCTTATTGGCCTCACAACCTCAAAATTAGTTGCTGGGTGTGCAATATTTTAACTCAACATTCACAACTCCAACAAGATTAGCATTGAACAATCATAGGAGATGATGATGGCAAACTGATCTTAGTTTTCTGTTTGTTATTTATTTGATACATCTCTGGTTGACCTCTGACAATTTCCAACTTGACTTCAAACTATGCTATCTACCTTTTAGCTGAAAGAAGAAAATTCCTCTCTGACCCTGTAAATGTTCAAGAGAGACAATTTAATAATCCAGAGTGCCATAAATCAGAACAAGCAGCAACAATCAAATATGATGTATCTACTTAATATGAATATTTCACTTATCATCTACTCGTCATAAAAACAACTCATTGCCATTTCACTTAGCTGGATTCATTATCAAATACTGAGTTATCATAGAAAATTGAAGCTTCAGAGATTTGTCCATTACTTTTAGAAATGAATAAACTGAGCTTGTGAAAAGAGAAATGACCTGTCCTATGTTTTACAGTAAGTGACAAAACTAGGATTAGAAGTCAAGTCTCTTTTTATTCATATTTTAGTAGTCTTTACACCTCTGGCGATGATTTGTACACATAATACCTTGGTTGTATTATTCAAGGATATAATCTCACAAGTTGCTGAGAAGAAAGAAGTACTGCTTTGGCTAAATGGGGTGGGGCTTCATCACTGTGACTGGCCAAATCCCATTAAGAGCCTGTCAAGCCATTTCAAGTAGCATTATCAATCCTGATTTAGAATATACTGTCAGTGAGTCAGTAATGGATAAGTTGTTTAAAGTATATAGACATGAGAACTTTTGGTTGGGGTCATTTTTTAAAAGTTATTTGAAACTCCCCTTCCTAAAGTAGAGATTTCTAAGAGCCACTATTTGTATGCATTTTTCTTTTAAGCTGTATTCTAGCTATAATCAAGTATAATACCTAATTAGTAATTTAATGAACTTACTGAAAATATATTCAAACCCAAATGTCAAGGTAATTACACTCATAAAATACATACATCCATAAAATACACTCACAACATCAGAAATTTAAAACTAGTTCACCGACCATTTCTAGAAATCAGAAAGTCAGAATGCAAGCTAAGTAGGGTTGTTGATTAAATCTAGCTAATGTCCCTGTACTCTAGAAATGACACTTTAAGGGTTGATTCATGACTCCAGATGACCTAATACTGATTTGTTAGCGCTTCCAGAGAAGAAATTATGGTAGTGTACTTTGCGGATATAATACAGCCACCCACCTCCACCTGCCTATAAAATGAGGCTTCCACAGGACAACTGACCTTCCCTGTGTGCGGAGATGACCTTGATTGTCTAGGTGCTAGGGCCAATGTCTGGCTGCAGGGTGAAATGCTGTAAATAATATTTGGTTATAAATTCTTAATTATCTGCAAAACACTTTTTCTTTTTTTCTTAGGAAAAAGTAGGCTATTTACTGACAATATAAATCTCCATAAAACAATGATTTATTCATTGCAGGAGTGACAAACAAGCTGAACTTAAATTGCATTTTTGAAAGACTGAATGTTAATTTCTAACTGAAAATCAGGATATACTTAAGTAATTCCTTAGGAGACACCATGTGTGTTTAATCATGAGCTTGAATTGGGGAGATGGTACCAATTGTTCTGTCATTTCATTAGCAGTTTGATAAGAGGAGGACACACCCATCTTTATGTTGTTGTCATCTGCCAGAATTATAGTCGTTATATGATGCAAAGGGATAAAAAAGAGAAAGCAATGGCATTTTTTTTCCCATCCAAATAATTATTTTTAGATGTAAAGTGTGTTGCCATCTGTCATATTCATAGAGCCAACAGTCTAAGCAAAAGAAGGTAGAAGTACTTCCATAGAATTAAAAAAGAAATCAGAAAACTATTTCAAAACCTACTATGTACTGAGATAGAAAAAAAAAAGTTTTCCCTCCTGAAACACAGCTTTGTCATTAAAAATGGATGCATTGAGTACAACAAAGTCAGGCTATGTAGTAAAAAATCAGCACAAGGGAATCAGTTAAGAGAAACAGAAGAAAATCCCAACATATAAAATTTTAGTGTGAGCTTTTGATTACCATTTTACCTCAAGTCCTTTTTAGGGCCTTCTATTGATCTGAGCTGTCAGAAGACAACCACATGGTTTTAAACACAACTTCATAAATGTCTTATATAGAAAACACATTTTAAAGGTGCATATAATGAGATACATAGAAGAGAATTTTGTAGTAGGTGTACTTTTCTGATAGTTTATGAAAACTGACAGACATATCACCTCTATATGCTAATCTCTTCCCATCTAGAATCAGGTGCTCTGTAGGGAAATTCATTATTTATAACCGAAGAACCAACAGGATGCTCAGATTTATAAATCTTTCTAGTCCACGCCCATGCAGGACACTGGGCAAGGAGGTGTAAGAGGTCACAGATAGACAAGACAGGCACACTGCGATGGAGGCAGCATGAAGACAGGCCCCATTCCCCGGCCCCATCATGACCTTTCCAACTATTTCCACTTCCCTCCTCCTCAAAGAACCACTATTCTGATTTCCAAATCAGTCATTTAGTTTTGTCTGGTTTTGAAATTCATATGAATACGTTTTTATCATTCTTTACACATTTGTAGTGCATTTGTGCACACATTTCTTTTTGGAATACACTTAGGAATGGGGTTCCTAAGTCACTGGCGAGGAGTATGCTCATTTTTGCCAGGTAATGGCAAACTGTCATTTTCTGAAGCAGTATTTAGAACTCCCTTGCTCTATATCCTCACTAACTCCTGGTATTGTCTCACTTTTAAGTTTTAGCCATTCTGGGGACTGTTTCATGGTATATAATTTTGGTTTTCATGGGCATTTCCCAGTTACTAATAAGCATATGCTTTAGTGTGTTTATTGGTTTAGGGTGTCTCTTGAAAAATATCTGTTCAAGTCTTCTATTTTTTTCTATTGTAATGACTGTATTTTTCTTATTTATTTATTTTTCTTACTGAATTGTAGCAGTTCTTTATACATTCTGAAAACAAAACCTTTGTCAGCAAATATGTTCTCTCATTTTTTCCCTTATCTTTCCATGGTCATAACAATGTTTTGTGATAATAGAAACTATTGACTTTAATTTAACTTATGAATGCTTTTTCTCTTGTGCTATTAAAGAAAACTTTTTCTATGTGAGTTCATAAAGTTAATCTCCTATCTTCTGGGTTAGAAACTTTACTGTTTTGTCTTTTATATTTTGATTTACAATGTAGCTGGAATTGATTTTTGTGTACTGTTTGAGAGAAGACCAAATTTCTTTTTTTTTGTATTGCTATTCCATTGACCTAGTATCATTTATTGAAAATTTTCTTTTCTCCATGATTCACATTGCCAACTTTATCCTACATTTTGTCCATAAATATGTGGTTCTGTTTTTGGACTGTGGGTTCTGACAATTGTTCTAATTGAGTATCTTGCCTCAAAACCGCTATGTCTATTTATTTAGGTTAATAAAAAGTTTTGCTCTCTAATACAACACATTCTTCTATCTTTATGTTTTCAGATAAATTTTAGAATTAGCTCTAGATTTCTGGCTGAAGAGTGACTGAATAAGTAAATAGGTTATAATTTTTTTTTTTTTAAGCTGAGCCATCCTGCCACCTCTTGGCAGCTCAGCAGCTGCTCAGCTCGGGCTGGGAATTGAACCGCAGTTGCTCAGAGCTCAAACTCTTGAGCAATCTCTTAACCAACTGATCCACTCGGCCAACCCTATAATTTTTATTACAATCTTAGAGTTGCTGGATACGTCTAGTATCAACATTTGATAATTAACTAATAAATGACATAATAGGAGTGGTAAAAATATGTATCCTTTTCTGTTTATGTCAGGGGGAAAGCTTTAAAATTTCACTATTAAATACGATGTAAGTTTTAGTATTTTTTCATACACTTATGAAGTTAAAGAAGTTTCTTTTATTCCTAGATTGCTTCAGGACTTTTTTTTTTAAATCATTAATGGAATTTAAAATTTATCAAATATTTTTCCTGAATCTATTGAGACAATTGTTTTTCTTTTATTGTGCTAATTAGATTAGTTAAGTAGAATATATTATTTGATTTTTGATTGATAAATTGACCTCACACTCCTGGAAAAAAACATAAATGGTTAGTATTTATTATCCTTTTTATATATAATGGGATAATATTTGCTAATTTTTATTTATGTTTTTTTGCTTCTAACTTTAATATCTAATTTTGAAAAAGTTCTGAAAGTGTCCTTCATGTTTGATGCTCTCAAAAATTTCCATAAGATTGGCATTGCATTTTTCCTTAGTATTTTGGCAGTATTTTCTGGTGAAGCCATCTGGGTCTGTAGTTTTCTTTGTGGGAAAATCTTTATTTTGGATTCAGTTCTGATGAATTATATTTCTCTGGGAATTTATTTTTTTTCTCTAAATTTTAAAATGTTAATAGCATGAAGTTGTTAATCATATCCTTTTACTATATGCTGATGTCTTTAGGATCTCTAATAATGTCTCTCTTTTCACCCTTAAACTGGTAGTAGTATCATCATCTCTTCTTCATTTGTCTCATGTAAATTTTTAAATGTTATTGGTCTAATTTTTTTAAATTTTGTATTTATTTATCATTTTCAGTATATGCTTTCTTTTCTACTTCACAAATTTATTTATTTATTAATTTTTTTCCTTACAATTATTTTATTTGCATTTTTATTTCTATTCTATTTTTTAAGTGCATGGGAAGACTAGTTTGTTCATTGATTTTTAGAAAGTATTCCTTAATTTCTAATATATATGCCTTTAAAATGACGTATTTCTCTCTACACATGGCTTACATCTCACTAGTTTTGAGATATATATATATATATATATATATATATATATACAGTATTAACATTATAATCAGTTTAATATATATTCTACTTTCCATTTTGATTTTTTCTTTGATCCATGCATTACTTGAAAAATTATTTCTTTATTTCCACACATATGAAGAATTTATATATTTTATATTTATTGTTAGCTTAATACTACTATGATTAGAAAACATACTCTGGAAGATTTGAAACTGGTTAAATATAAAGAGCCCTACTTTATGTGCCATAATGTTTAAAGCTTTCAAATCTATTGAGAAGAGTACTCTGTGATTATTAGATGTAGTATTCTTTTAGTTCAAATTTGTTAATTATGATTTTGAAATCTTTGTTATTCTTATTTTTGTGTAATTGTTCTATTGGTTATTGACAGTGGTCTATTCTAATCTCACATAATATTTATGTGCTTGTATCTTGCAATCCTGGACAACTTAATCCAATTTTCCTGATTGAAATGATTTGAAGTTGGGCTTCCAATTCTTTGTGTATTAATGTTTGTGTTTTTTTTAATTGTTTCTTTTAATTTATCCTAGGATAGAACTCATTGAGGTCCTACACCAAAAAGACTGATGAGTTTATTAAGGCCTTCCCTGTTTGGCAGGCCTTTCTAAGTTTTGTCTCCATAGAATTTAGGAAGCTACTGAAAGCTCTGCCTATCTTCTCAGCCTCCCAGCCACCTCTTCTGAACTTGCAGATATACACAAAACTACAGCAATCCAAATACCAAACTTTTATTTTTGTCGTTATTTTCTCATATCTTTGACTTGTAATTTTTTACTGCCTTGTTAGAACTCCAGTGCTTTCAAATATTTCTATAAACATATTTTTTCCAGTCTTTCTAATAGTTCTTAGAAGTATAGTTAGTCTTAATGATTACTCTTTCATTAGCAGTAGTGGAAGTGTTGCTAGCTATGATTTTATTAAGCTGCTTAGCCTGAGTCTCAGTTCACTCTTCTAAGATAGAGAAATACTACATTACCGCCTTTAAAAATTTCTAGTGATACTTTGCATATAGTAGTAACCGAGACAGGGATTATATCTGACTCTATCCATACTATCTTTACTTAGAGATGTTATCTAGTGTGATGGCTTTATATATCGTTATACACTTGACAAGCCATACTTTGTTTCCTGACATGTCTTTTGAAGTTTTATTCCATATTCATCATTTTCTGGTTGCTTTCAATTTCTTTATGCTGCCAATATCTCATATGTAAAACTAGTTCATCTAAACGCTCTTCTTCTCAAAGAGTGCTCCTGTGAATTTAGATAAATCTGCTCATAGTAACTTTTTTTTTTTTTTAGTTACTCAGACTGAACAATTTGAAGACATATTTGAATCAACTTTTTACTCAAATTGTTTCAATCGCAAAGGTCTGATTAGTCCTTAAAAATGTCACTCACCTATGCTCTTTTAGTTCCATGGCATGATTCTTGTGAAACTTAGCCCCATATCTTTGGACTACTTTAAATGTCTCCTAATTCTTCTGTCTACTTCCAGATGTTCTTACATTCCTTCCATCCTGCAGCCCTGTCAGGTGAATACAGCAGCCTCAACAGAGCATTTGGTAGTATTATACATCCCCCCTAAAGACTTCAAGTTAATTTGGTACATTCAAGAATAAATTCCAAGCCATTAGGTGGCATACAAGCCCTTCCATAATCTTAAATTACTAACTCTCCCTTCAAATGATCTCCAAACTACTTTCAGATGAAACTTCTGCTTTGTATGTATTGATATATTCAGTTCTCTAGGATGCACATGCTCCTCTTCTTGTCTTTATTTAAGTTGTCTTTCGTCGCTTAGGACCCGTTCTTCCTTCTCTCAGCTTTATTGAATCCACAACCACAAAACGCTGAGCCTGAACCAATCTGCACCATCTTTGTCAAATCTTTCTGACCATGAGAGCTGGGAGCAACCCTTAACTTCTTTTGAAAATCTATAATGTCTATAGAGATGCAATATTGTACTTTGAGAGACTGCAGGCATTAGAGTTAAATGTAGTTCAATTTTAAACTCTTTTCCAGCTGCACAATCTTGAGTACATTACTAGTTTCTTGTCGGCAAAATAGTTAACACTAACTCTTTTGGAGGACTGATACAAAAGTTAGAAATGATAGATGTAATAGCTGAACACATAAAAAGAGTCTAGTACATAGTAGTTGTTAAACTAAATGGTAGATACGACTTCTATCATTATTGATAGTATGACTCATTTCAAATTAACCGTGTGATTTTTATTGCCAATTATTTTCATGCATATATTCTATATATGCCACAGGGATATAAAGTCCTTTGACATAAGAACCATGGATATATCTTTGCATGCTATGTAAATAATAATTGCTTGAAAATGTTTGTTGATTGATTGATAACATATTCATATATGAGTATGTAATATTTTTAGAAATAGACTTGCTGAATATTATTTTAGGTTGATAAAAGAGGTTACAATTGTAAAAAAAACCTTCAAATTTTGATATAATCTGACTAGAACCTGAATATTTCAGCTTTCATTTATGAAGATAGTCACGGGAAAGTCTATAAAATCAGTGAACACAAGCATATTGATTGTACTTAACAACGGAATCCTTCTGTTGAATAATCCAATTGAATGTCATTTTGGCAGGAGAGAAAAAGAGAGTTTGATGACAGGCAAAGGTCTCTGGGGTGGGGAGGGAGAATTGATTTTAGTCATGGAAACAAGAGGGATCAATATTCAGACCACCAATACACTGAAGTGGCTTATAGGAAATCAGAATGCTGACTGTGCTACTGAGAAAACAACCCACAAATATTGCTCTCCAAAATGTAGTCATTTAAATTTTCTGTATCATTTCCAAAACATCACCAATCAGCCTGATTTAAGAAACACAGTGATAATTAACATGCTACATATTCAGACTTTTCATACATCTGAGTACACACACACACACACACACACACACACACACACACACAAGTATAGAAAACAGTCCTCAACCTGAGCTGTCCCATTAGCAGTACTACTTCCTGATTACAAAATATCATGTTATGTCACCTTCCATTCTTTTAGACCTTTGTGGAGTTAAATATGCCAACTATATTTACATAGCCTTATATTTTCAAAGAACTTTATAACTAAACACTAATTTTTAAAGATATATTTGCTAACTGGCCAAATGTGATCACTGAGATAGAACTCTCTAGAGACACTGAGGTCACTGAGATAGGGCCACATGCTTAAAAGGGGTTTTCATAGCACAATGCATCCATTGTAAGACTTTTCATTCAAATGACTGATTGGGGGGTGGAAGGAAAAGAGAATTGCCACATGGCAGGTATAGGCAGTCACTACCGTCTGATTGGTTGACTTTAAAATTTGTAAGGCAGATGTGTGGAAATCAAAATTGAATACATTAATTAATTTATATGTCATCTTGTTCCAAAGAAATGTTTTAATGGGTTTGCAACACCTAAGAGTTAGCTGATTGGAGTTCTATTTCTAAATAATCTGATTATACCACTTCCCTAGCGGAAGACTTTTAATTCCAATAGAATGGAACACAGTCTCTTTAACGTGGCTTCTTTCATGTTCTGGTGTCATCTAAAAAGACTCATCTCCTCCAACTTTCCAAACAAATTCTGCAGTGACATGCACACATATTTGCTCCCACAACATCCCTAGTTCTTTCACACCTCTGTGCTTTTGCATAGCTGTGCTTTTTAGTCTAAAATATACCAACCTTAAGAATTTTTATTTATCCTTTGAGTTAACACATGTCATCTCCTTTCTAAAGCCTTCAGGGACCTCCTGAGTCAAGAGTGAACTCTATCCATTCTGCCCCTTAGCATTCTGAAAATAAATCTAGTTTAGAAATTATTTCAGTATGTTAAAATTATTCGATTACACATTTCCCCATCTCCAACTGGATGGTGGGTACTTGCTGGGCAGAAACTATCATTATCAATATGAATATCACCAGTACATGCTACATTGCCTGAACCAGAGCAGACACAGTAAATATTGTGGAATGAATGAATGAATGAGTTGAGGCAGCAGATGCTTGGAAATCTAACCAATGTTCAAATGATTCTAAATGGTTTTTTTTTATGAGATCAGAACTTCTCTAGAGGGTTCTAGCTCTCTCATGGACTGTAGGCATCTACCAGGTGGTATATCTTAGAGAAGCCCAGACAAAATATTCCAGAGGTTTTCTGCATAAATTTCTTATTTAAAATTCCTAATGTAGCTCCAAATCCAAGATGACATTCTGGAATTTAATAAAAAATATCAGGCAGATATTTTGTGACATGTCATTTCTATCATGATCCCAGTAAGGATTTCCAGCAATGGAATGTTCTAATGTTAAAAAAAGTAGAAGACAATAGCAAGGAAAAAATAATCTTGTAACTACAATGACAAAAAATTAGACCCCTTGAGGCACTTTAGACATGCTATCATTTCTGTTGGCCTGCTTCTTCTTTGGTAAGGACAATGATGTTTTCTGAATCTAACATCAAATGCTCTGCGGAGACAAAACAAGTTCCTCTTTCAATCAGACTGCCACCTGCATTCTTTCTACTGAGAAATCAGCTGTAGAAATTAACTTATTTGTAAAAGCCTCATTGGACCTTTCTTTAGTATAATTGAGGGGTTTTGCAAATGTTGTCACAGATTCTTTAAAAAGAAAAAAAGGAGAGTGAATAATTGCTTACAAGTAAGTGCCTTTCAAATACATCTGAAAATATAAGCTCTGGCAGTCACTCACTCAAATCGGGACCTTTCTAAGCTCTTTCTGTATCAGACCTCTTTTGGGGTACAAATAATGAGAGACTTTACTGGTTGAAATAATGGCTTTAGGTAATAATTAAAAAATGGCTTCAGGTGAGGACAGGTCCAATGACTCAAATGATACCGACTAATACCTCCATCTCTCCTCCTGTTTTTTATATGACCAACTTTATGCAGTGGCCCGGACAGATCCAGCATCTCTTTCCGTTATTTTGGCACAGGTTCTTGGATGTATTCGCTTTTGCCAGCCCACATTGGGTCATATGCTCATTGTTAAAGCAATCATTGTGACCCAGTAGAGGCGATATAGCTTTGGCTGGGAAGTGGGATCAATCCCAGCAAGTCTTGTGTGTAGGTTTAGGGAAAGGATGAATTTCTTAAAGAAAAATCAGAGGCACAGTTAACGAGAAAAGAAAATGAATGTTGAGGAGGCAAACAACACACAATCTATATCTTTTAAAATTTTAATCAATTTAGCAATTTCTTTTGATTAAGGATTTATAATTTTAAGATATAAGACCAAAGATTTAAAAGTTTTACTAGTTAATTTACTCAAATTCTCTACCCACCTATTAGCCAAACAGAAAGCCAAGAAAATGCACTTTATTAATCTTGTGACTTTGTATACTAAGTTTCCCATTTCAACAATAGGTGCCCTAAGTTATAGGAAGTCTCAGACTGAGAATCATAGCTAAACAGCACTTCCTCTTTTATTTCCTAATGGGGAATTTTGGTGAGTTTGGGGGAAAGTTATATTTTTTCCAGCTCCCACTTAATGTAGTGTTCAGTATCAGCAGTCTTGAAGTTCAAAGATTACTACATATTTCTTTTCCCATTATATTTAATTTCCATTTCACAACAACATTCCTCTGTCTTACATATATCAAGTTAAGTCCAATCCCTGGTCATAGTCAGTGACTTATCTTTCTAAGGAAAGAAAGAAAACTATAATTTCCTGGTGTGACACATTCAGTGCAATTGTTAGGCCATACAAATAGAAAATGCACCCTTGTAATCTACTTTAAAATTAATGGCAATATGTTACAATAATTAATTTGCATAAATTTGGTCAAATAAATAATCTTAGTTTTCTTCAGAAGACATTAAATCAATACTAATTTGAATCAATAACATGTCAAGTGGAGAAAGAAATGTGAATTCAGAGATCTGTTTCACTTGTATAACAGGTGAAGGGATTTTTTTTATTATGAAATTTTACTATTATATACTTATTTTATGTAGTTGATAGAACAGGAAGCAGGCACCCATTTCTTTAAAAAGTGTATGCACACACACACACACACACACACACACTTTAATAATAAGCATATTTATGAGGGTGTTATTTAATCATGGTGTTATAAAAACAAGTGAGAGACTATAATTCATTTGATCAGTATGAGTAAGCAGTTAAATTCTTATCCTTAGCCAAACAAACAAAAGGGAACGTTCTTCGTGCTCAGTTAACTTTTTCAGTATTGAACTTACCTTTGAAGAATGACATTAACAACAAATACTTAAACAGTACTTAGCATGGGTCAGGCAGAATTCTTAGCACTAAACATATATTAACTCAGTTACATGCCACAACAATATTATGCATAATTGTACTATCCTTATTACACAGATGAGGAAACTTAATCTCAGAGGATTTAAACAACTTGCCAAAGAAAGTGGCAAAGTTAGCATTTAAATCTCTACTTTGTGTGCTTCAAGACTGAGTTCCAGAAAATTGAATCTCAGCAAAAAATAGTCGGATGGTAAAATGCTGGGAGTGAAATCCTTCAGACTACAGGATTTTATGCACATTCTGTTTATTTCTTTTTTCTCTTTATTCAAGTGCAGTAGCGCTTTCTCTCTGGTGTACTGGGACTTGAGAGTAATTGAATTTGAAGGCATTTTTGAGATGGTAATAGACTGTGCAATTTGTGTCATGCTTTATCTGACATCTGGTAGGCAAAATTTGAATTTTCAGTGAGTGCAATAACACAAGTTTACTTAAGGAGAAATTGAGAGTCATTTTCAGAGAAGATGTAATGTTTAGGGATAAAAGAAAGCAAGAACTTAGGGATGAATCAGAGGTTTATTGGCAATCTGGTAGGTGGAGCACAGTGCTAGGAAATAAGCATACAAACATAAATAAGTCATGATCCCTACTCCCTGGTAACTAACAGCACAGAGGAGAGAATGGATAACAGTAAAGTATAAAAAGCCAGATTCTGTAAAATGTACAGCGGTATAAGAAAGGATAGAGAAAGCGTTTGGTAAAGTGAGCAAGATGGGATCAGGGGAGACCTGTGACTCCAAATAGCTTTGAACTTGAGTCAAAAGACAACAGGAAGGCAGCAAGAAATTTTAAGCAGCTAAATGACATGATGATCAAGAGAGGATTTGTGGTGGGAGATCTGTAATCCCAGAATAAGGAAAACAAGTTCCTGGGATACTAAAATCTCTATTAACTGCCTTGGTTCTTCCCAATTAGTTTAATTTTTTTAAACTAGCAAGCCCCCCGTCCCCTTCTATTGTTGCAACCCTTATGTAAGCCTCACTGCCATCTCTCTCCTAAATTACTGTAATAGCCTCTTCATTTTTCTTCTACTTTAAAGTTCAGTCTCATGAAAGCAACATGAGTTATTCTTTAAAAACCTAAGTCAGTTCTGGTCACTCAACTGCTCAAACCCTCTAATAGTTTATATTGTATGATTTATTGGGTTGTTGGAAAAGTCACGACACTTTTGCAACAAAAAACATAGAAAACATACGTCATGACTTTTCCAACAAGCCAATATTTTCATTTTCCCCTCAAAAAAATCTATGATTAAAGGACAGCACTAAATTATTATTTTGAAGTGCACAGGAGAGAATATGACAAATTGCCCTATGGGAGGGGAGGACAAAACAACTCCTTTGAAAATAAGAGTTTAAAGTAAATAAATAAATAAATAAATAAATAAATATATATATATATATATATATATATATATATATATATATATTAAAAAAAAGGAAGGAAGCCATGCCCCAATTGCTGTACCCAAGAAGCCTCATCTATATCAGGGGTGACAAAAAAAAATGTATACAAGTGGGCACTTTGGTCAACGTTGCTCAAGCAGTAGTTCACCATAATCAGAAGTGTCTGGACACTGATGGTAACCACTTTGAACACCTCTGGTAATTGCAGAAGTCAAACGTGACTTGTATTCATCTTTTGTTGTTGGTATATATTGAGTATTACAATTTTAATAGTTTTTTTTCCTCTCTTAAAATGTGTAGACATTTTTTTGTATTTAAACCAGATGCAGATTACAATATAGTGAACTTTAAGCCTGATGAAATAATTGCATGAGAATTTTGGTGGCTTTGGGATTGGAGGGGATATATTTTGCAAGTGGGAGGACTGAAAACAATTGTGACCAGAGAGTGAACTGCAGTAAATTAAATTCTTTGCTATAATTTGCAATGTCTTTCATTAAGTGGTTGAGTCTATTTCTCTACCCATCTGAGTTGTCACTGTGATTTGTTTTGACCAACAGAATATGGCAGAAGTGACATTGTGTGAGTTCAAGTGGCCTGTCAGCTTCTGTTTTTGTCCTGTTAGAGACCTAAAACCACCATGTAAGAAAGTTGGTCTAGCTCAATGGAGGATGAGAGTCCACGTGGAGAAACACCAATATACTTCAGCAGACAGTCAGCGCTAACTGCAAAATATGAGAGGGAGGCCATCTTGGAACTTCCTGTTAATAGCTAAACCTCCACAAGTGAGCCCTGGTGAAACCTGAATAGGAACTTTCCAGAATCATGAGAAATCCTGATTGTTTCAGTCAGTGAGTTCTGAGGTGGTTTGTTACCCAGTAATAGTTAAATGGCACATGGTCTGAAAGGCAGGAAAAGAATCAGAGGAATGTAGAATTAATGAGGTCATGGGAAGACGAAGTCTGACAGAGAAGATAAGAGATGAGCAAAGTCAACGGAACAAACAAGGGGCAGGGGATGCATCGGCCAGGTTTAATAATCAAGCTCCTGCCTAATTTGACTGAAAGGTGTGCTTTCTATCTATACTGGCTTTTACTGACCCAGCTGTGAGAAAACTAGCTCCCCTGGATTGTCTTAAGGCATTTGACCACCCATGATGAAGGGCAAGGCTGTTTTCTCTTATATTTGCCATTTGAAGTGGTAGCTAACACTCAGTGGGAACTTTATAACATTTTCTCATTAAGTGGTAAGTAAACTGTCATTTACTTAACTTTCATCTGAGGTTTCTTCTAAATCCACACTACTTAAAACAAAAGAAATCTCTTTATAAAGAGATTATATAAAAGTCTACTCTGTGCTAAGACATCGCTATTCAAAAGAAAAAAATGGTTCGCTGCTGATGATTTTTGTGCAAACCAAAAATACAATTTTTGTTAGAAATATATCAAAATATATTATAATACACACACACACACACACAGCAGACAGGTCAGAGTATCTAATGCCAGATTTTCTAAGGCCAAATAAAATTGTGATTACTACAAACCAACACTAAAGAATAACTTATTTCCTTAAATTAAAAAAAAATTCATCTTCACAACAAATTCAATAGAGAATCTCAACCCAATTATAGGAAACAAACTCCTACCAAAAGCGTTAGATGATCCTAATTGTAAAGTAACAGACCTTAGATTTAAGCATAATATCCAACCTAATTATATTCCAAACACATTAAATGGTGTAGCATTCTACAGGAAGGAAACTTAGTTGATTTATTGCTTAAATTATGGAAAAACAATTCAGTTATAGAGCATATTCTTACATTTAAAAAATCAGCTCTCCCATATAATGGCTGTGTAATTGGTGTTAAGAAGCAGATTCCCGTTCCAGAGAGTGCTCCTGCTTTTGAAATCGCATTCTCATCTGGCTCTATAGACATTTGAATCGACATTTTCTCCTCTTTTGCTTCTCCGTTCCCCCTTCTCTTACCGGTTTCTCCTGGGAACACATCCTTAATAAACTCTGTGCATTCTAATCCTTGACTTTGCCTATTGCTTCTGGGCGACCTTATGAACATTCTCAGTCAAAATATCAGTCCCAACTATAAATTTTGTAATTGTTCTCTTTTTATTTCTGGTGCTTTGCTCCCTATTCTCTTATCCTTATCCCACATACCTCTGTCTCCCACTCCCCACTTTTAATCTTTAGTAAATACATATTTGGACAATTTAATTCAGTGTTTATACAATTTATAAATTAGATACACATTTTATTACAAGACTTAAAATAAAGTAGACCGGTACTTTGCCCCATCTCTCTTCAGGCTGAGTCCTGTCTTAAGAGGTAAAAATTTTCACTATTTTTTAGGTGTTTATTCCTGTATTTACCTCAAGATACCAAAATATACGCACTTATAGTTCTCTTAATACTGAATACATGGGAAAAAAAGAAGTATGACATAAACTAGTTGGGAAAGAAATATTGGGTTGTTGGAAAAGTGATGCCGTATTTTTTCTGTTTTTCGTTACAAAAATGCGTCATGACTTTTCCCACAACCCAATAGTATTCAAGTCTTCCCTTCCTTCTACTCATATATGGATACATAAAACTAATTTCCGAAGGAAGAAACTAGCGGTAGAAATTTCAGAAAGACTAAGCAGTTACATGACAAGCCAGTGCTCTGAATATTGAAGTCATCATCCCCCATCTTTCATAGTTTTTTGGGCACTTCTGATGATATGCAGAAACAGTTCCCAAAAGAGGCAGAAAAACTAACTTTAAAGGCTTGCCTCAGTACTTATCTCAAATCTTTCTTAATCACAGGTCTTCTTCACTGTTACCCAAATCCAGCCAGTTTGCTTTGGCACTAGGAGTCTCTGGGTAACAGAGTTGGGTATTAGGCTCCACCCAAACAACCCTTTTGTCATTTTAGTACAGTGGTTCACGAACGTCACTGCACATCAGAACCATCCAGCTTTCTGGGACTTGGCTCCATAGGTTGTAATTCACTGGCTCCGTAGATAAGACCTAGGAATCTGTTATGGCACTTAAGGAGATACTGATACTGGGGAATCTAGGACACTCTGCAAAAACAGATCTAACATCCCACAGGGTAAATTGAAAAAAAAAATTGCATAGAATGAATACGCACACATAAGTCCACATATCTTCTACCTATATAAGACTTATAAACATCTACTATTATTGGTATAGTCTATATGTACATGAAGAATTAGCTGGCAGACATTGTTAATAATCCAGTAGTGTTTAGACATAGTAAGTGACACAATGATGTGTTACAATCAGGTTTTTAGGTGTATGTAAAACAATAGTCATTAATGACATTTAAAGTAGGTTAGTCACTTTAAACAAATAAGTTAGAGTGATTTCAGTTTATCTGTATAATACTGGCATTCCTGTTTATTTGAATTTTGATACACTTTACCAATGGAAAAGGAAGGAGTTCAGCCAGCGCTGTACATTGCGCTTCAAAAATGATATAATTCACTCTGAGGGCCCTGGCTGGTCACTGCTCTGACCACGCCATTAGGAGCTGTGTAATGATGAATGGTTGCATCAA
The DNA here is from genome assembly GCF_001890085.2 of Hipposideros armiger. Classification (NCBI taxonomy): domain Eukaryota; kingdom Metazoa; phylum Chordata; class Mammalia; order Chiroptera; family Hipposideridae; genus Hipposideros; species Hipposideros armiger. The sequence goes on from NW_017732192.1 coordinate 90,030, forward strand.
TTTACTTCCATAGAAGTAGTTTTTGGTTGGTTTCATAAAAATTTGTGTCAGGTATGAATGTGGACCATGCATGCCAACGTCACGGATTGTGTTAACTTTTACGCATGTGGAAAGGAATAAGAAAGGTAGAGTAGAGTTGCCGGCATTTTTGAAACGGCTGAGGCTCACAGCTTCACAAAGTAATATCCAAAACAGAATAACATAACTATGGTTTTGAAATCCACAGAAAGTGTCAGTACTCTGATACCTGAAATAGGGAATGAAATACGGATGGCATTATTTGATTTTTCAACAGAGGAAAGGAAAATATAAAAAAAGCAATACTTGGTTTACACTCTCCTTACGTAATCCATAACAAAGTAGTTTTTTCCCCCCACTATCAGCCTAATAGCCTTGCTTTGTTCTGTCTCTAACCAACTAATCTGAGAAACAAAACACTCTTGACCCACCAGATTTACACCTCTACATGAAATACCAGCACATTTTGCAAAATCTGAAATAGGTCAGATTTGGAGTTTTCTCCTACATTCAACATCCTCTAGCAGTGTCCCCACCCTCACGCACTGCCGCCAGGCCTTTGGAGTGGTTCCCATATTTGTGCTCAGAGACCTAAAATGGAATTTCTGATGGTCTTTAAATGATGAGCAATATATGTATATATATTTTTTATTACACATGAGATGTTTCTTCAGGGAGAGTCAAATTGTCTTCTGAGTTCTCGTCTGAGTTTATCTGTTACACTTCTCTGTCAGAGAATCTACACAGGACTCCTAGGCGTTCTCACAATCCTTTCCAAGTCCTGCTCCTTAGCAGACAATTGAACAACAACAACAAAAAGAAAGCAGTAGCAGCAGCTAATCCTAATGATCTCTGGAAGCCTGGACAAATAATAGTTGAGGAAAAAATGTTTTGAGACTTTAAATGTTTTAAGGTCATTAACAAAGTTGTAAAATTGGTGAGGAATGTGGGCAGAAAAAACAAGTTGTTTTATTATTTGCTACATTCACAGACTCTAATTTTTCATTTCCCTAGTTGAGCTTTAACTTAATTATAAAACAAAATCTATAGCCGCAGCCAGGCCTAGAGGTAGTGCCTGTACAACTAATCAACTTTAATTCCCTGGGTTCGATTTAATTACAAAACAACATTTGGTGCAGCAGCTAAACACTTACCGTAACCACAAGGTAATAATACTGGAGTAGGATTTACAGGTCTCCAGCTTTTGCTTTGATTCCATCAGCACAAGTATGCTTCGATTATATATAAATTTGAGCAGCAGTTAATATATATAATAATAGAGACCTTTGTTGCGTTTATATACCCCTGTAGTCAAACTAGTCAAAATATTGAGTTGCACTACAACTAATTAATGGCAGGAAGTAAAATTTAATGATGAAAGAGGTGTCCTGATAAAGGACAATACTGACAAATTGAATATCAATAGAGTAACATGTTACCATTTTTAACTCATCTGTATGTGAGATAGACAAAGTGAAAATAGCTTATGTATACTAAAATTTCCCTCTTTGGTTATAACATACATTACTCTTTAATATGACTATACCTGTCTAGCTCATTTTTCTGCTTGTTCTTTAGTGTTCCACAAGGTAATTTAGGAGGTGAATATTTGTGTTACATTTTTTACCTGACAAAATTAGAATTAACTACTGACGTTTAAAATTGCCAGCTCCTCTGGTATATTCAAAATGTACTCAATTTACGATAAGTGAGATCTGCAATACGTCAGATCTGATTTTTCATTGGGTAATATTTAGGCAGAAGTCCCATGCACAATTAACTTTTCATCTTAGCATTTTTTTTTTAATTTTAGCTCACCCAAATATGCCTTTTACAATATGTGGGATCCCAATTCCTCCCTAGGTCTGTAGAAAAATTATTTGAATTGAGGGGAAAAAAAACAAAAACAATAAGAAGCAGTATTGGTAAAGGAGTTACCAATGATGCTAAAATAAAATGATCCCTCACTGTTTTTACAGCAACTCAGAAGACAATACAAAGAATGCCATCTAATCCACATTAGGATTTGAAGTGGGTATATAAGCACAACAGAATGTGTTTCTTTTGCTCTCATTTTCCTAGATGTCAACCTCCTTTTTTTATTTCCCTTTACAGCAGAACTGGCTAAAAGCAAAAGAGAGGCTGTATCATCGCTAATTATGTCTACAGAGGGAGAAGAAAAGCAGAATACATGAAATTCATTGTAAAATATTTGGAGAATAATCTCCTCCTTCACCTTGCAACCTCAGGTGCTGTTTCGGGTTTTACCTCGCGCTGTCCCTGCAGGACGGCCTTGGACCCTGGACAAAGACGACACTGCACGTTTCAAAGCCGAAAGGCTAATTTCTTAGCACTGAGAGTAACTGTCAGTCTTACCCCAGAGAGCATTCTTCTCCACTGAACAATGACTGCGTCACAGGAGGAAACAATTCTGCTGGCTGGGAGAAAATACGATGGGAGGAATTATGACAGTTACCAGATGTTCCAGTTCTCTTTAGAGGGCACCAGGATGTTTCCACAGATGCTGTAAACAGCACAAACTGTCAAGCCAGTGGACCCTGGGCTCGGTGCTCATGCTGCTCAATGTGCAGATTCATAGGATTGGAGAATAGGAAGGAGCCTTAAAGATGGTTTTAGCCAGAGGTTTTAAACTACGTGTGTGGAAGGTCTATGTTCCCTAAGTGTGACTCAGGGGTTACTGAAGAGTAAAAGAATGTCCTTAAAATGGTAGGAGCTCTCTCGGAAAGAATATAAAAATCTTACGTCAGGGATAACAAGAAGACAGGATATTGGATCAAACAAAAATCAGCTGTAAAAGTCCAAGGTAATGCCTGTGGCTCAGGAAGAGATCCATGTGGAAAATCGCCATCCTAGTGGCTCTATGACATTCCTAGAGAGGTGGCCCCTACAGCTCAGAAGGTTGACTCAGGAACCCTAGGCTGGGATACACCTTGTGGACTGGGAATCTGAGAATTAAGTTATCATGAAGACACAGTATCAGGGCAGGAAATAAAGGCTTCTCAAGGCAAGTCAACCAACCCTTATAACCCTTCTCATTTTCTTTGGAAAAAAAAAATACCACTTAGAAAAATGTTACCTTTCCTTGTTATTTTTGAATTTGGAATTTAATTACATTAT
>NW_017732192.1:96939-101195 GCF_001890085.2 Hipposideros armiger
AAATTACAATTGCATCTAGAAACTCATAGAGAAATTAAAATATTTTAAGCTATATTATTATAACTTTTAAATAAAAGTATTAAATATATCTGCTTGTAGTTTAAACTCTAAGGCAAACCGTAGATATATGTGCACCCCTCAAGTTTCTGCACACACAAACACACACAATCGATTCCTCTTTCTGGCAATGATTTTCAGTTCTAAAAAACATTCTATATTTTATTTATGCTTTTTCCTCCTAGGAGTGCCTGTCTCCCTCCCCTCCTACCCCACCCTCCCACCCCCAAACACCCACACTGCAGTGAAAATCAATGACTGGACACCCCTAATTTGCTATTTAATATGGAGGACCACGAGCATTCTTAAATTTATCAGAATTGCTGCTAACATGCAGCCAAAGCCCAAAATGATTAATTTTATTGCTTTCCAATAATAAAAGTAGTTGGCACACTAATGACAGAAAATACAGAAATAAATGCTTCACTTCTGTGAATATAAAACAAAATTTGACATCAATAATACATATTTCACATAAAATGAATTGTGTTTAATATCCTTACAGGCATAAGAGTCTTTTGCTCATCAATTTTATGTGTTAACTTGCTGGCCTAAGATAGCTGGGAAAACATTGTTTCTGGGTATGTCTGTGATGGTGTTTCTGGAAGATGAGCATTTGAATCAGTAGGTTGAGTAAAAAAGATCACCCTCACCAATGTGGGTGGGTTGTCAACCTATCCATTGAGAGCCCAAATAGAACAAAAAGGTGGAAGAGTGCAGATTCTCTCTCTCTTTCCTTGAGCTGGGGTATCCATCATCTCCTACCCTTTGCCATCAGAGTTCTTCGTTCTGGGAAGCCAGGAACCAGTGGCCCCACCCCCATAATAATGTGAGCCAATTCCCATATAAACATCCCTCTATCTGTCATCTATCTATCTATCTATCTATCTATCTATCTATCTATCTATCTATCTATCTATCTATCATCTATCTATCCTATTGGTTCTGTGTCTCTGGAGAATATTGACTAACATAAATCTACAGTATGTAGAAAACTATAACTGCAAATAAACAGTAGTAATTCCTTCACTTGTGGAAACTTTCAGACATCATTTAAATTAGAATTATGTGTATAATTACATGAAAATTGTCCATTTTTTTTCTTTTNAGGGAGGGAGGGAGGGAGAGAGAGAGAGAAAAGACAGAAAGGGAGAAAGAAAAAAGTGAGAGAGGGAAGAAAAGAATAAAGGAAGGAATGGAGAAAGGAAGAAACAGCTATTTCTGTGTTTGTAAATATAAGCAGTTAAGATGAGAGAAGACAAGATTTTAACACACAGTAAAGCATATCTCCAGGGTTAAACATTCATTCATTCATAAAAACAGGATAGATCCATCTGTCTCACCGTCACTGTTGATGCAGACAACCTCTTGAACTTGAGTGCCTGGACCACACTCTTTTCCATTATCTGGTTCACAGTCTCCGAGCCTCACGGCTTTCCAGTCGTAGCAGGATGGCTCCTCGCAGGGAATGGCTTCCAGTAAGTGAGGGCAGTTCCCAGAACCCCCAAAGCCCCCGATGGGCTCATTGGTAATGCGCCGTTTCCTCAGTTTGAAACCTGAATCATTGGAAGAGGGAGACATTTATTGTTACCATCATGGACTGACTATTGCAGAGGCCTGAATGAAACCCCGAGTGAAAGCTGGATAAGGTTAGAGGGTAGAAGTCATATCTGTTTTCATTGCTGGTGTATCCCCAAACTCTAGCTTAATGTGAGCGCATTAATAATTTACTAAATGAATAAATAAATGAATAAACAGAATGGCCAAAGAGAGATTTTTGGTGTTAGCTTACAATAGTAAAAATAAGGCAAGAAATGCCATATATCTCCTGTCTCCGTGAGGGCTGGAGTTGAGGCGGAGGAGGGAGGGCGGGAGAGAGCTAGATTGATTCTGCTTGACTTGGGAAGTCTGTAGTTATAAAATATTCAAAGAAACAATGAAATCTCAAGCTATTCAGAAATATTCATGACCAGACAAAAGTGCTATTACTCTGAATTCTTTAACACTATCACACGATTAACTTTGAAAAGGAGCCTCCGAGAAGTTGGATAGTCTCAGAGAAATTACCTCTTTGAGACTCAGTTGATTTTAGACTCCCTGGGAATTTGAATTAGGGCTATAAACCATCTGTGCTCTAATGAGGAGTATTCAAAGTCCTGCTCTGTGCTTTAATAGCATCTAAGTGTTGCCCTTCCTGACAACGTACAACAAAATTAATGTCTGTTTATTGCTATGTGGATATATTAGAATCACTAGGATGCTGTCCTTTGAAACAAAATAGGAAAATGATTTCAATGACTAGATCGCGTGAAAATTACCCCACCATGCCCACCGTGTAGTAAACCATGGCATTTATTCTACTTCTCTTAGCTATATCATTTGTATCATGGAAACAATAGAGCTGTGTTTTTGTTTGTAGCTTCGAAGTAATGAGTTTTGTTTATTGGTCACTAACTATCAGTCAGGCATTGAATTAAGTACTTCCTGTTTATTATCTCATTGAATCTTTAGAGACAACTTGGGTGGCAGATATTATTACACCCCTCTTGCAGATAAGGAGACAAAGATTTAGATAAGTTAATTAACTTATCTAAAGAATATAGGACTGAGTAGGTTTTTCAGTCCAGGTCAGCCTGATAGCACAAGCTCATCTTAACCACTGCATTAAATTGCTTTAGATGGTCTCCATCTGTTGTCTAAATTAACAAGTATCTTGTCTACGTTGTTCTTCAGTCTTAATCTTCTGGTACCATCACCAGAGCAGGTTTATTCATCTTTTGCAATCAATACTCTTTAGCCATTCTGGAAAATACCATACGTGAATAATTGCAAAAAACAACAGAGCAGCATTTTTAAATAATTCATGCTTTGACTCAACTGATGGGAGTTTTAAGCATGTCATGTGACTATTACATACATACCTTTCTTGCCTTGCTGGTCATTACAGTTTTCATAAGTACAAGGTCCCCAAGCTGACCAAGGTGAAACCTCACATTCAGTAGGACAGGGAATGTGGCATAGCTGTGTAGTATTAGGGACAGGGCCCAAGCAAGATTTCAAATCCACTGGCTTTGAGGCTGTTTGGAGAAAAGCAGAGAGATTCCTTAAGAATCAAATACATTGTTGTGGTCAACAATATGATTCTTGGGTCTGCCGAGTGGAGCGTTGGTTAACAGTTGGCTTGGGACGCCAGCTCTGAGCAGCAGGGCCCCAGTTTGGATCCCACGTGAGGGCCAGTGACACTGCCTTCTACAGTTAAGATGGTGAACAACAGCTCGACCTGGAGTTGGGCAATGGCATAGGCTGCAGTGGCTGCCGTGAGCTACCGTGAGCAGCTTTGAGCGGCCGTCCAGTGGCCAGTGACTGATCAGCCTCAGCTGGGAAGAGTGCAATGATCACAATACCAACATGGGCCAGTGAAGTCACGTCCTCCACAAGTAGACTGAAGGACAAAGGGACACCAACTTGTCTGTTCCCCTTCTCTGATTCCCCAATGCTGTTTCCCTCCCCCAATTCCTCAATAAAAAAATCTTTAAAAAACCCCCAATATGATTCTTCTGAAAATATGGAGAAGAAATATGCTTAAAGTGACACCAAGACATTATTTCAATGCTTCTTCTCAGCTACATCCTGAGAATAAAAGGAGAAGGAGTTTGGGGAACAGAAACAGGACAGGGTAGTCAAAGGGAACAGGGCTAGAAGTTTTGCCAATTGTTCGATCACTAGCTTTGCCACTAATTAGCCAGACAATTAATAATGCTGAGCCTAACTTTTCTAGCCAGTAAAATAACCCTTAATGTCAATTTTATCTCTAAAATTCTATAGTTAGATACTAAGAAAGTGGAATCTACTTTATAGAACTGAACACAGTAGGAGGGGGACCATGGCATTAGATATATGGGAAAAGTCTCCACTGAGTGGCTTTGGGTGAGCAGTCTCTCTTCTCAGTTTTGGTTGCCAGGCAGGTAAGTGGTAGATAGAGATGGAGAAAGAGCTGATGCCACAAACAGGCATCTCTCTCTACCTCCAGCTGCATGACTCACCAGGTACTTTCCAGACTTTTACTGAATATACTATGTGCATATGGGATCCAAGTCTCAGAATTGCTGAAAAGACTAATTTATAATTGTCCATTGTCTACTCATAAGTTGACCAATGATCTGTGGATACATACTGCTTGCCCTTGCTTCTCTTCTTTT
>NW_017732192.1:102700-104072 GCF_001890085.2 Hipposideros armiger
CGAGTGTAGTGGATATGGGACTGTGAAGACTATAAGAGCCTGAAAAAATTTATTTTATATATAAGTTTAAAACCTTTAGGAGGAAAACAAGGTTTCATCGAGGAACAAGGTTAAAACATTGTGTTTCTAATTCCTAGCCCTTTTCATGTCAAGCTTAATTTTAGCTTTTGGTGTATTTTGAATGAATCAAATAAAACAATCAGTCACAAAACTCTTCTTGAGCTATTGAGAGAAATGTGATGAATCAAGGCTTAAGGAAGTATTGCTTCAAGCAAAATACTCTTGAGATCTCCTCAGCTTCTAAGCTAACCAAGTCAACACTGAGATGATAATAGTTCTTGAAAAATAACTTCAATTGTATAGATGTCTTTATATAGTACATATAAAGGTCTTTCATTATCAAAGGAGAGAGTACATATTTGTTTGTGTATGATTCTATTCCATTGTGATTTTCATTATAGGCTTTTCTTGTAAATAGTGTATCTATTGATTAATGTAAATCACAGATAGAAGCTGAGCTTCTCAAAACTGTGAGTCAATTACATTTTTGCAATTGCCCAAGGGTTATTTGGAATAAGTATGATTCAATGAATGAGGCAAAGGACAGACCCTGGAGACTTTACTGAGTTCCAGTTTAATCTGATAATTCCTGTAGCTCCATCTTATATAATGTAATATTTACTGCTGATCCCATATTCTCAAAAATTGAGATTTGAATTTTCTAGAATGGCCTAGTCATTATTCTTGCATAATTTTACTAGTTAATAAATTGTTCATACAGCACAAGTACCAAATAAATCGATACTAGATTTTTTAAAAAACGTTTTATTGTCTATCCTGTAAAAATAAAGGTGAGATGTTTATTGTTCTCCTATGACTTAAAAGATACTCAATTATATTTACTTTGCATGATTCACAAGGTCACAAAAGAATGTATGAACTTTTCTAGAATTAACAAAACAAACCAAAAAAAAAAAATGAGTGCATTTTGGTAGTTCCAAAATATTTCTGTATTTGTATGTTCAGAACACAAATGGGGGAAAAATCATTATAGGAAACAAACTTAAGACTTTTGTTTACAGCAATGTGGCCAGTGAGGGATTCTGAAAATGCAACCACTGCATAACCCCTAAGAAACGATTTGTTAGAGATAAATGTAGATTCACATGAAATTGTAACTTCACAGAGATTCTATAAATCCCTTACGCGCTTTCTCCCAATGGTAAGACCTTAAAAATCTACAGTACAATATCACAACCAGAATACTGACATTGGTGCAATCTAGCTTGTCTGCCTTCTTCTCTCCAACTTTCAGAGTCATCTTATGGTTGGTTTACTGCATTATGTCCAGAAAATCTTCTTTTACAAGCAG
>NW_017732192.1:105272-287421 GCF_001890085.2 Hipposideros armiger
GTTGAAGAAAATAAAATAAGATTTGGAAGAAATGAGTACAAAATACTAACCTTAACCACTAAAAGCCAGAAATGATCAGACTGAATAAAAATAAATAAATAAAATCCAAACTGACATTTTAAATCCACTAGTTTGTCAAAAATTTTAAAGTTTGACATTACCAAGTGCTGAAGAAGATGTGAAGCAGCCAGGACAGTTGAACACTGCTGGTAAAAATCAAAGTTATGCTCATCATTTTGGAAAAAAATTGGAATCATCTAGTATGGTTGAGATGTGAACACTCCCAGGTATACACCATAAAAAAACTGTCAGACATTTACCTCAGGAAATATTCATAAGGATTATTGAAATATTGCTTATAATTGCAAATATCTAGAAATAATTCAAGTGTCCAACAAAAACAGAATGGATGTCAATACTATGTAACCCTCTGAAGAGTTAGAAATAAATGAACAAGAGCACAATCATCAATAGGGTGAAACCCACAAATGTATCAAAGAGGGTTGGAAATCAGAGAAGAATACAACAGTATACCATTCATACAAACTTGAGAAAAAACAAGCATTATTAACAGATTTTGGAATAAATACTTAAGACTGGGAAAGAGGAGCGCAGCCATGATTGTCTATAAACTGGCCTGATACTTTCTAGAACATGGCCTTGGTGTTTTCAGTAGCTGGCCTGGTACTGAGAGCTATGCCATGCTACTCTCCTGTTGGACATCAACCACTTCATAGACCGTGAAATCAAACAAGGTCATGCTGTGCTATGATGGAGTGGGACAAAAAATAAGACTACTTCCTGATTTGTCTAAGTAAAAGCAAGGTAACTGTGAGAGCCGTCAAAATGATCGATTTTGATTGCTTCTTCACCAATTACAGCTTTTGTCTCCCTCTCATCTTTCCTCCTCCCAAATAAGGTTATTAAGATACCTGGCTACACAGTTATCCTTGCTTCCCTACAGTATTCAATCCAATCCAAAGAGCACCTATTAGAACCTTCCTAAAAAAAGTTACAATGGAAGCCCAAGTCCTACAAGTATTTTATGTCACCGTTCCTGAGACGCCCACAGATGTCTCAGATGCATGGACCATATGTGCCCCCTCCCTGCAATGAGAAATAAACCCAACTTGTCCAACCACAGATGTGCTCCTGGGACACTCTGGCTGAAGAGCAAGGGCAAGACAAATATACAGAAAAGCACGGAATGTTTCACATAAAATTTAGAATAGAGATTCCACTTGTGGGTGGAGTGAGATGCTGATTTATTTATTAACAAATGCTTATTGGTATTTACTATGTGCCAGACAATGTTATGATGTTCTAAGTACTTAACACATATTAATTCATTTAATTCTCACAAAACCTCATGGGGTGCGAGGGAGGGGATAATTATCCCCAAATGGAAAAACTAAGTATGGAGAGGTTAAGTAACTTTCCCAGAGTCACATAGCTAGGAAATTGTAGATTTTGGATCCACGTACAGGCAGTTTGCTTCCATAATCTTCAGGTGTTCCTCAAACTATTACTCCATGTGATTTTTGGAAGGATGTGTGAGGGGGTTTCAATAATATATACACAGATACGCATACACATGCAAACACATCTGGTATAGAATGAATTAAAATATAATTAATAGGGGTTACTAATAGTATGTCATGTTAATATAACAAGACAATGAGGCTATCAGGATAATCCCACCTCAACCCTGCTGGCCTATCAATGAAAATTATTTTGACTTTTGTGTTCTGGTTGAGAATGGAAACAAAACTTTCATTCTACCAGATATCAAGAACTGGATGTCCAATTCAATTACTATTAAAGTGGGAGGTTCTACACTTATACTGATAATAACAATAGTAAATATTTATATTGAATTTATTAAATAAATTCTTTTAATTCTCTCAGCAATCTCATGAAGTAGGTACAGCTGTAATTCCAAACATAAAGATGAGGGAATTGAAGCACAGAGAGGCTAAGTAACTTGACCAAGGTCACACAGCTAATTCGTGGCAACTGGAATTTGATTTCAGACCATGCACTTATGCAATCTATTGTACTATGATATGACAATTAGTAGAAGCCATATTATTCTCTCATTTCTTACTCCAACTCCCTGAAGTCTATAACGAAAACGGTAGCTTGACTAGAACACATAATAAATTTTAAAACAGTGCTTGGTTATTGTGTGTGTGTTGAGGAGGTGACAGCAGGAACTGGAAGTGACATTAATTTGGAAAATGAATCCTCGGTATTTTAATAAGAAACAAGTTTAGATTGTCATCCATTTTTAATAATGATTTTTAAACTAATTATTGTTCTAGTGTCTGAAAATATGCCACATGTGTATTTTTAAACTCTTTTTATCATGGCAATACATATTTGGATTTTCAAAATTGTTTAAATCAGAGATCACACACGCAGTCTACTTCAGATCTATTTGTAAAATGATACGCCCTTTCTATACTCATGCAAAAGACATATCAGGGTTCTAGGGTTGAGAAAAATGTCACGTGTTTAATAATTCATTCATCCATTTAGCAAAACAGCTGAGCATTCTAGACACCCAAAACCTCCTGATATTGTATTTATTTTCCATTGTCTGACCTGAAAAATCTACCTTTTTCTTAAAATAGAATTTCTTAAATAAGCTTATTTGATTGGTAACTCAAATTACAAGAACATTCTCTTGGATTTAAATCTTGCTTTCTACAGAGGAACTGGACCAACATTATTATTAAGTACAAGGGTGCCTGATAACAAAAGAGATTCTGAAAACCGAAAACAAAATCTGTTACAAATGGCTTCCCTTTTTTACTCTGTTGTTAAATCAGTTGAAATAAATATTCGATGTTTATTCTGTGCAAAGCCCTGCTATTGTGTGACATAGCACCTACATGACAAAGGGTGCTGTGGGACCAATGGCAATGATGATTTTTTTGTTTGTTTGTTTTCCCTTAATTATAAGTGTGTGGTAACATTCAAGGTATATTTAACCAAAGTGGTTTTAACTCCAAGAAGGTTCTATTTGATGGTTTACACAACACCCACTTAATGTCAGCTAGAGGCACTATCAGTTCACTTCCAAGAATTGATGTCAAGCAAGTAATGAAAGCCTTTATTTGAAAATTAATTAAATTCTACATGTATCAATAATTGCTTGAAGCCTTTTGAAGATGTTCTTGTACCCAAATTTATTCACAGAAATTTATTTTCTCTTGTCTTTCTCAGGCTGTTATATTTAATGGGGACATAAACCCATCATACTCTTTTTAATAACATAGGGTATTGTTTTTAAGAGAATACACTTATTCTTTAATCAATTTTGTAACCATATTCAAAACAATGATTGAGAATTACCTTTCAGTATTTAATGTGCTTCAGAGCTTACTGCCAGTCCTTCCTGGCTATGATTAACTCATTATTGAGCTACTGTTTTTGATTAATCTTTTCTTTTTTTAACTCAAGACATTATAGACATTTAGGAAGCATTCATGCACAGTTCTTGAGTTCATTTTCTACATCATAATTAATGTCTTTAGTATCCAACAGGCTCATCACTGCTTCCCGTAGTTCATGAATTGATAGCCAGGACTGTCACCCCCAGGGCATCCTGCCTAATCAGAGCTCGCTTGTCCTCGCTGCTCAGATAGCCTCTTGAATTGTGTTGCAGTCACAAATCAAAACATTTGACTGAGGTGGCAAACCATTTTTTAATTTGTTTTTCTTGTATTAGACTATTTCAGAGCTAAGCTATTTGAGTGGTCCCTCTGTTTGGAGTGACAGTATTTTGTTACATAGGCTTCTTGATTTTTCAGTTTGTTCATCCTTTTGGGGTTACAGAAGGCCTAGGCTTGCTCTGTTTCGGTTTACAGTCAAGTGTAAGTTATACCGGACACATTTCATAAATGCAGATGAGATTCTTCCCAAGTATTCCAATAAAGGACATTTAGGTCCAGATTAAATCTAGCATAGAGCATTCCTCTTTCTTTTCTCCTCTGCTATATGCTCTAGTTTCAACTTCCCACCTGTGGGTGCTGAGGAGACTGATGGTGGAAGGGACAAGCACATGACCAGTATGCAAATGATGTGAACTCCCAAGAAAGCCATCTCTTCTCTAAAAGGGCTCAGCTCACCTTGCACCTGGCCTGCCGTCTGAACACTGCCTGTTAGTAAAGTCATGAGGGCCCTTGGTGATGGGCCTTGTCTTCAGCCTTCACCCTGCTGAGTTTGGGGGCCAGGGAGAGTCCCTTCAGGGTCCCTTCCTACTTCTCACAGAAATTCTACTCATTCTCACAGGAGTTGTTCTTTTGCCTTGGTGCCTCCTTTCTTTCATTCTTATATCAATATCATCTTTACAAATAAAAACCTTTCTAAGAGCCTAGCCTGTGGATGGGCTCTCTCCTTGTTTCCAGAACCGACGCAGGCTTCCCTATTTGTGAATATGTTCCACGGGTCATTGTAGGGAATTACAGAGAGAGGGCCCTGTGCCTCTGCTCACCATGACACATTGCCTTGAAAACGACTATCCCCACATCTTGACTCAAAGAAAATAGAACCGTGGTATCCTTTTAAATATTTATAGGAACAAAAATGTCAGATAATTTCTCTCACTGACCCTGATTCATATAAGACAAGAACATTTAAAAATATGTGGGATTTCAAAGTACATGCCTCTGTAGTAATGCCAATCATTGCTAGGATTTAAATTTCACAAACTCTATCAACAGCTTGATGAAGACATCACTCTCCTACTGCAGGGGGGTACCATCTGTTGCAACACTGCAAATATGAAGTTGTTATTTTTCCTCTTTTAAAAAAAAGAGAAAGGAGAAATAAATCTAAGTCAAAATTAAAAACTATATTTACAAAAAAAAAGAAGAGAAAAACAGGACATGTTGTAGAACAGTCTATGTAAAACTCACATTGAAATCTTCCAGCAGTGCACCATTATTGACTCATATTCCTATTTACTATGTCCCTAACTAGACAAATAGCATTAACAGATATTACAAATTAAAATGATCATTTTGGAACCTGTATTTTTTCCACAATAGAATGATGCAGATACCTTACTCCAAATATATGCTGATGACCAAGTATATTAGTCTGCTAGGGCTGTCATACCTAAATACCACAAATGAGGTGACTTGAGCAACAGAAATATATTTTCTCACAGTTCTGGAGCTGGAAGTTAAGATCAGGTGCCAACAAGGGCTGGTTTCTCTGGGTCTTTCCGGCTGCCTTCTCACTGTGTCCTGACATGGCCTTTTCTCTGTTCTTGCACATCCCTTGCATCCCTTTCTCTTTTTATAAAGAAACTGGTGACATTGGTTTTGGGCCCTACCCTGTTGACCTCATTTAACTTCAATTACCTCTTTAAAGGCCCCATCTCCAAAACCAGTCACATTGAGGGTTAGGGCTTCAGTATATGGATTTGTGGGGGAGCACAATTCAGTCCATAATACCAAGCTTGATGGACTACTGAAGAAAGAAATACTTCGTGAATAATGACTTCAGTGTAGTCCAGTGCGTGACCATATTCACTGGCATATTTTATCAACCTTTCCCTGTTCTTCTTATGGGAAAACATCTATGCTACAGCTGCACTCATTCAAGTTTCTCCATAGCAGGTCACTGTCACCATTATTTTGTGACCACCACTTATTTAGAAGCAAACAGAGGTGAATATATCAAATGCAAGAGTTTGTTTTTTTCTGAAATTTCCCACTCTTTTCTCAAAATCTCCATTTATAGAAATCTAAGCGTAGAGTCCTATTTCCTGATCATTGCATTAACAGTGGATGAACTTGCCCAAAGTCTTGAAGAAGTTTTTTAGCTTTTCCTTCTAATGCCATAGAGTTAAAAAATAAAATATGACCTGGAACTCTGAGGCAAAGGCCAAAAGCACCTCAAATCCTCTGCAAAAACACTGTTGTCAGAATGAGCTTCTTGGTTCCAGGCCCACTCAGATTTTCTGGCTCACCAAGTTATTTTTACCTACCTTGCATTTCATTCTTATTCTAGTTAATTTTCTGTTAAATCCTTTGTAATTATTCCAAAATTTGCCCCTTACACTTTATCAGGATCAGATACATCTTTTGAATATTAATTAGTTCACTCTACAAATGTTTACTGAGCACCTATTATGTACTACACACACACACACACACACACACACACACACACACATACACAAAATGAGTAGTACAGACAAGGTGCTTAGGATTTAGTAGAGAACAAAACAGATAAAGGTGCCTGCTTTCTTGCAGCTGACATTCTCACTGAGGGAGTGAGGAAATAGAAAACCAAGAGCTGAATAAACACTCAATAGCATAGTATGTTATGGTACAAGGCAAAATGTGCTATGAAAAAAGGAAAAGCAAAGCAAAGGAAGGTTTGGGGGAGGTGGTTTGCAATTTTAAACAGGGTGATCACATCTAGCCTCTTCAAGAAAGAGACATTTGAAACAAGGCTGGAAGGAGGAGATGGCATTAGAATGCCAAGCATATGTCTGGGGGAAACACATTCCAGGTAGAAGGTGTATTCCAGGAACTGCAACGGAGGCCCTGTGACTGGACTGCAAGGAGCAAGAGGCAGAGGAGTTGGAGTCAGGGTCAAGGACACAAGGGGCAGAATAGGGAGGCTGACTTGGAGTGAACTGCAGCATGCATAGATGCACAGCTTTGAGCAGAAGCGTGACAAAGCCTGACCTGAGATTTTAAATGACTGCTTTGCTGCTGGGTGGAGAATAAATCATGGGGGGCCAGGAAGCATGGAGATATCTGTCAGGAAGCTATTCCAGTAATAAGGGCGAGAGATCATCAGACCAGGGGTCAACAGTGGAGGTAAAGAAGGTACTGGAGGAGGAGCCAGAACAATTTCCTGAGGAACTGGCTGTGGGGGTGAAAGAGAGAGGAATCAAGAATAACGCCAAGGATTTGGGTCCAAGCAATGGATCTTCAGCCCTTGGTTGTCAATGGATCGTCTCTCCTTGTTCTTGCCCATTTAGATGGTGCTAAGTCTATTTTCTCACACTGCGTTTCGGAAGATCAAGGTCCTGTGCTCTATGCAACATTCCTATTGACATGCCCCCTAACCCCCAAATCCCTCCTCCCTGTACCTCCACTCCTGCCCTGCTCTGCATCACCTCCAATCAATCCACCCGTTCCTGTAGCTGCCAGCTGCACTGGCAGGTTTGGGTTAAATGCCAGGTTTGACATTTAAACAGTAGAGTTTCCAACAAGTCTAGGTTCCTCTTTTACTAGGGCTTCCACCTGAGGGCTGCTAAGGTTCACCCGATTCATGGTGAGATACATGAAATCCATGTTAGTACTCCTTGAAAAAAACAGCATCAAGTACCCGGGGATTATTTTTTTAAACTCTAGCATGTAACTCTTAAAAACAAATTAACAGGTCAAATGTGGCTGAGTCACAACATCACCTGCTGGAAAATGTCATTGTGTAGCATTAGAGCTTTTTGGAATGGGCAAAGTTACTGGTCTCTGAGTCTGTGGCAAAGAATCACAGTTTCTGTGGCCCATGTTTAACCTTGCAACAGTGACTTTTCAATGTCCAGTGCATTCAACAGGTCCTAGGGGGATGAGAGTGAGGAGAGGGGTCGTTTTAAGGAAGCCGACCCCTGGGTACCATGCCCAGAAATTCTGGCTCATTATATCTGGATTGAAACCTAGAAATAAGCTAGGAATGTGGATTTTTAACAAACATGCCATCCTTTTCTGATGCAAGTGATACTGGCTACTATTTGAGAAACACAGCTATGCAGGCTTGGGGCTGAAACTGAACACAGGGTGCCATAGCACCATGGCTAAACACTTACCATACAGGAAACGTCTTGCACATTTCAGAGCTGCATGCACTCTGGTGACTCGCTTGCTATTTCTTGTCTTTGGCCACAGAATATTAAGAATTATTTCTTCGGTGATATTTTATTTTCTCTATTGGTGATTTATTTCTTCCTGGGCACTTTTCTAAGCCTAAGTCTACACTTTAACTTACAACAGCACATCAGCTGAGTTGAATACTTTCCCCAAGCTTACACTACATTATTTTAAATAAAAGTGCTTAGAAGAATGATACTGACAATTCTGGGACATCTGCCTCTGTAGATCTCAAACCTTATTAGGAAATCCTTCTGGGAAGTTTGATATTGGTGCTTTTCAACTCACTTTTGTGGGCTGATACAATTATATCTTAGGGGAAAAGGATAACATTCTGGAAGAAAAGGAAAAAAGGCTGACTGGGAAAGATCTGTAAGGCAGGCTGGCTTGAATACGCAGTATGGATATTAGCTCCTTACTGAATATGCGGCTTGTAAATATTTTCTCCCACTTCATAGGTTGCCTTTTCAGTTTGTTGGTGTTTTCCTTTGCTGAGCAGAGCTTTTTAGTTTGATGTAGTCCCACCTGTTTACTTTTGCTTTTCTTGTCTTTGCTTTTAGCGTCAAATCCAAAAACTCATGGCTAAGACCAATGTCAAGGAACTTACATCCTATGTTTTCTTCTGGGAGTTGAACAGTTTGTGGTCTTACCTTTAAGTCTTTAATTCAATTTAAGTTGAATTTTTTTATTAATGACTAATGAGCACCTCTTACATTTTATCTCACAGATTTTAACTTTTCAATCTCAGTGTTATACATTTATGTCTTTGTCTACTTCTAGCCAACTGTAATTATTCAAAATTTTATCTATTTAATCTTTTTCATTATTTATTTATTTATTTATTTATTTTCACATTTGGGTGTTTTTATTTTTAGCATAAGCTTTTGTTCTTCTATAAGAAGTATCTCTCTGGATTCAAACCACAAATGTCAATGAATATTACTTTCATTGTGCAATCATTTGAAAGTCACCTACATTGAAATTTGACAAAAATGCACTGAAAGTTTATGATCATTTTCCACCATTCCCATGTTCTTGTAGTTGATTTCAAGTGTTTGGTACAGGTGATTTTAAGATGAAGTATTCCATGAAAACAACATTCATGCTGCGATCATAAAATTACAGTCTTTCCAAAAAATCTATTTTTAACTTTTGTCTTCAAGAGCTACTTTCTTCCTGCTGTTCTGACCAGTGACCTTTTTCCGTTTATCCTTAGCTTTTTCTAAAAAATATTTTGGAGTTGTGCTAATGCTCTCCCTTCATTTTTTATTTTAAAGGTATGTTAGGTATCATATTTGTTACCTCATTATTTTTTCTTTAAATCTTTTTTTTTTTTTTTGCAACTTAAAAACTCTACTCCTACTCATTACCTACTATTATTATTTTTTAGTTCCCCATTCTCATATATTTCAGATTGTTTTCCCCTCTCTGGGTAGTAAAAAGGAGAAAACCTTCAGCAGTGTACATGGAGTGGGGTCTTTTCCTTTCACTCTGTTCATCTGCTGTTTAACCCAAAGCATCTCTGAGTGGTTTCAAGTACAGCTTAAAAAGTGGAATGAACATGTGTTTTAATATTACACATAATTTAAAGCTTACGAGAAGAGTTATATGTTTTAAAATCCATTAATCCTGACACAAAGAATCACTGACTGTAGAGAAAAAAACGTCAGCATTACAACCCCAGCAAGAGGGACCATAGACAAGGGTGGGGGATGGGCTTTAAGTCTCTGGCTTCGCATTGATGAGGGACCAGGTGGCACACAACCTGAAAAGAACTCTTGAGAAGATATTTAGAAGTGAATCCAAAACTGGGGTTCGGTCTCATATGTATTTTGCTTAGTTCTTGTGTCAAGATGACTTCTGTCTCTGTTCATGATGGATTCATCAAAGGGTCCTCTTGGCTGAGGCTTTTCTGAGGTTAGGGAAAAGTTGCCCAGTGGGCTCAGCTGGATTTCAGTTGGGAGGTCATGTTTGTTTGTAAAGACTGATATTAAGCCAGTGGGCACCAAATAAATCTGAAAAGCCATAGCTATGAGAAGGGAAGCTAGTCTTTTCTCTAGGCTTTGGTTCCACTGGGTGAAGCTCTGGAACTGAGCAAACGGTGGGGGCTCCACAGGCCTTGCCAAGGGGAATTTGGATGTTATTCTCGGAGAAGGTTGAGAACTGGGGTCTGCAGGTACTTACTTCATTTCCAAGGTCTAAGGTGTAAGTATAGGAGCATTTTATTCCTCACAGCATGACTTGTGAAAGAATTTCTTCTACAACAAGAAGCCTACTTTATATTTTAGATCAGATTTATTGAGACCTTTGTATGTGCCTGGCATGGTTCTCAGTGCAGTACTTGGATTTTCTCCTTTGAAATTTTTACAAGTTTTGTTATCCCTATTTTCTAGGGAAGGAAACAGGTTTACAGAGAAGTTAAATAAACTATCCAAGATCACATAGCTCAGGCATTCCACTTCCACAGTCCACACTCTTTTTAACTGTTTGGTAATTATTTCTCTCAGCTTTCATTTCTCTGAAGATGTCAGTTTGTCCTGCCCAGTATTGAAGGGTATTTTTGCTGGATATAGAAATCTCACAGTTATTTTCAGCAAAGACATTGTTTCATCGTTTTATGGGTTTCGTTGTCTCGAATGAGATTTCAACACTCATTTTTTGTCTTTATTCACATGTACATATTGTGTTTTTTCCCCCCCTCTGGCTTCTTTAAGGATTTTCTGTATTGTGTTCAGCAATTTGAGTATAATGTATTTTTGCTGGATTTGTCCTTGTATTTACCGTTTGGGGTTTGCTGAGCTTCACAGATCTGAAAGTTGATGGCTTCTTTTTGAGCAATTTGGAGCCATTAATTCTTCAAGTATGTTTCTGTCAAATCACACTCTTCTCTCCGTGTGATATCATTAATACATAGAAACCGAATATTATTTCACCAGTTGCTCAGTCTCTACACTTTTTATCCCCCCTCAATCTTCTTTCTCTCTGTTCTTCAGATCTGATCATTTCTATTGATCTGTCTTCAAGATCAATAACCCCTTTTTTTCTACTCAGGTCCAATAATTTCTATTGATCTGTTTTCAAGATCACTTAGCCTTTCTTTTGTAATCTCCAATTATAAAGCCCACTGAGTGAATTTTTTGTTGCAGATTTTTATTGCAAATTCTTGAATTTCCATATTCTTATATCTCTCTTTTGTTCACTCTCCAATACAATCATTTCCTTTAAGTTTTTGAACATATATCTATTAGTTTCTGAAAGTCTTTGTCTACCAATTCTAATATCTGGGTCCTCTCAAGATATATTTCTACTGAATGCTTTTATTCTTGATAATAGGTCTATTTATTCTACTACTTTGCTTGTGGAGTAACTTTTAATTGTATACTGGATGTTGTGAAGGGTATGTTGTAGAGAGTCTCAATTATGACATCTTCCTTTGTAAGTTTTTTTCTGTCAAATGTAAAATTACTGGCAGGTTCTTTTGATCTTTTCAAGTTTGGTTTGATTTGGATTGAGGCTTGTCTGGTTCAGATTTGGACTTGGCTTTGAGAGTGTGGTTCTGACTCCTAAACTATGGGGCCCATGGTGCTTGGCAAAAGTTCTTCACCCTTGAAAAGCTGGAACTCTCACACCTCCCTGCATTGCACTGCTTATAATAGATCACCTTTCAGCACTGCCTTGTAGCACAGAATCTCTGCTAGACTCCACAGCGTCTCACTCTGCACATGTGCAGCCCAGCCCTGGGCCAAGGGCACCTGGTGCATCCATCCCCACACAGGCTCCTGGACTTCTTCGCTCCCGCAGAGCACGTCTCTTTTCTCTGTACCCTGCCCTGAAATTTCCAGTCACTTCAGCAGCCTGGAGCTTAGATTTCTCAGTCTTTAGTTCAGAAAGATCTGATGCTATGCTTGTCCTCACTTTTCTAGTTATGTGCTAGGAAACAGCCTCAAGTAGATGATCACCTCATAACTGTAATCACAGTCTTCTGCTGCTTGCTGTTTAATGCCTAAAAACAGTCGCTTTGCATATTTTGCCCAATTTTATAGTTATTCTTATCAAGAGGGTTCCAATTACTCAGTTATGTCTGGAAACAGAAGCCCAACAATATGTTTGCTTTTCTGGTTATTTAAAATATTTACTTATCAGGTTTTGGGATATTTTTCTAAATATGCATATCTTAGAACTTTAATCTCCCTGGCTATCAGAGGAAGATAATTTGACAGAGTAATGATTAGTTGGTAATCATATATAGCAACCCTTGGGGGTTCATTACTAAGTTCATTTATTATTTACTCAATAAATATTTACTGAACACTTATTATGCATTGCCTATTCTGTTAGCTATTTTTTTTCCTGTAAAGTGGCTCTCAGGGATTTAACACATCTATTCAACAGATCATGGGGCTTGTACTATACAGATATCTGTATTCTGATGTTTCTGTAAAACATTTATTTATCCTGCCATTACAAGAGTTTGTGGCAGGGAGACAAGCATACGTGAATGTTATGATTGGAGATATCAAACAGAAAGATCAATATATAAGTATGTTCCTCAGAGAAAAAGTTTGGGCTGCTTACATGAATTTGGGAAGCCAAACAAATACCCTGATGGTCCAAAAAATATCACTACCAGCCATTCTCTCTCACATTACCCTATTTTAATTCCTTACACAATATTAATTGCTATCTCACAATTTCTTGTTTATTTCTTTGTTTATAGTCTGTCTCTTTCCATTAAAATACAAACTCTGTGACAGCAGGCATCTTATTTGTGCTGTTCACGTCTCTATTTTCAGCACTTAACACTGCCTAGAGATGGAAGACACTCAGTAAATATCGGTTGCATAAATAATGAATGAATGACTTCATGCTATGGAAAATATAAAAACGGGCATTATCATACATGCATAGTTTTGCCATTAAATAAAAATAACTATAATAGACCATTAGCTCTGAGATGCACTTACCATTTAAAAGAAAAGCACATATTCTAAAACCAATATCACAGTGTGGAGATAATTTCTTCCCACATCCAAATGGCTTACAATTAACAACCCTAACTCCATGGCATAATGGTTAAGAGCACAGGTTGAGGAACTAGACTTTCTGATTCACAATCCTGGATATAACATTTATTACCTATATGCCTTTGTGAACTTATTTAACTTCTCTGTACCTCAATGTCGTATACCAATAGTACTACTTCATAGGTTTGTAGTGAGGGTTTAAAAAGCAAATAAAAGTAAAACAGAGGAGCATCTCACATATAGTATCTGTCATACTTCCTAATCCTCTTAATTATTATAATTATTACTTCAAATGAACTCATTTAGTTCCATAGATTTATACTTGGAAGTCATTTTATTTTGAAGAAGACATCAGAAATTTAAATTGCTTCTTCTAGGAGACAACATTTTTGCTGAAGCTTGGGTCTCCCTTGCATCTGTTTCAGATTTTTGCTATGGGTTATGAGCTATGGAATAGAGGCATGGACCTTTGCTTTTCCTATATTTGTGCCTAAACTTTGTCTTTGTCCTGCATCTAGTTAAGCCTGAACCCATCCCCCTGTTTGAAGTGGGATACTATTTTACTCAAGTTTATGTCCTTGTCAAGTCTTTCAATTTTCTTTTAAGGATGCTAATCCTATCCTCACCCAGATGATAGCTGGAAAATGTGTCTCTGCATTTAACTACCTAAATCGAAAGCAAAATAGCAGTACTCTAGATCCTTGTGTCAGGGGATTTAAGGAAACTCTCTGCTTCTCAATATCTATCAAAGCTCTGAGGAGGGTTGCCTGAGGGCATAGCTGTACATCCATTCATTTAGATATTCTGAACTCTATTTCTGGGTTATCTTGCTTAGCAGAGACCTATAAATCTGTACCATATCACTTTAACCCTCACGGATTTGCTTTTCCTGAGTTATATTTTCATATTTATGTTAGCGGCATACACTGAGGAAAACTGCTTAAAGCAAAAGTGTCCTTAGACAATTAATGGTGGTATTTATTATAAAGATGTTAATGACATTCTAATTCAATACAGTTACAGTGTCTTCTTTATGAAAGTCTCCTGGTGAAATTTTTTTTTCTGACCCTATAACCAGAAATTATCGTGCTTCTCCTTCACAACTGGTTTCTCTTGTCTAACAGGCACTGTGAATTTCATAATTATTAGAGTGTTCCTTTTTGCATTGGCTATGACAAGGTTAGAGACAAAACTTGCGGTCCTACTTCGAGAAATTCACAGGATATTATGGCACCTATTTTGTACATATTTTTCCTAGCTTCATTATAGTTTGATATTCTCTTCCTACTAGCATTTTTTCTTTGCCCCGTATTCCTCATCCATTTATCCTTAAAATCACTTTATCTCCCTCTAGTCTATGTATTTACATAAAACTAAGTGGGACATAGGTAAGTATTGAAAAGCACATCATTGAATGCAGAAGATTTCTAGATGCGCACAGAGTAAAAGCTGCTTGATGAATTCAAGTCATTCTCAAGCCATCAGTATGAGTTATCGTCCCATAAAAAAAGTATCTACTATGGGGAAATCTACATATTTTTATAGAAGACCATCATTACCTTCTCCCTCTCTAAGGCACACCACATACAGCATACGCGTACATGCATATCGTTCACAAGGAAACAGTGACTATGATTCACAACCAATGACTGCAGGCCTGATTCTGACGATCGGAAGTCCAGGATGGAGAGTAGTTCACACCAGGTGACTTGATACACAACAGTGATGGCTCCTACGCAATTGAACCATATGGAATTGACACTAATCAACAGCTGTTGACTTACAAAAATAGCAATTTCATATGATTCTACATAATACCTGTTCAAATAGCCAGAGAGAAGACTCTGCATTGACCTTAAGAGCCATCTCAGGGAACGGACTTAACTGAGTCGAATTCTAAAAAGGGCTTACATTATGCCTAGTTTCCTTCAAAGTTCTGTTGTAAGCGGCAGATCTCTATGGCATTTTTATTTATTTTTGCAAAAGAGATGTCAGATAATTTCACATACTGTGCTTACTTCAAATGATTTTAATAAAGCTGTGGACAGCTACTGTATACAGTTATTTGGAAACAAATTCGTAAGGCAGGAGAGTGTGACTGATAAAAGTTTAGAGTAAAAAAACTGGCTTTGAGTCTGTCCTTGGTCACGTATTATCTCAAAAATTATTCTCTACTTATCCAGTCATGTCATTGGAAAACACTATCACAACACATTAGTTTCTTTGTTTATTCCCTTGCTATGGATTTTTGGAAGAGAGTGAGAAAAGGATCAACAGCTTTCTTCGTGAAAAACATGGCTTTGTTTTTAAAATATTTCTAGAAATTCCTAATGGTTAAGGAACTTAATTGATTCATGGCTTTCTAACCAGACCTAGCTGAGAACCTATAAAACAATAAGACCCTTTTCTAAAAATTCTTTTTTTTCTGCATCGATTCACTAATATTATTTTGACATAAAGAGTTAAGGTCTCCCAGGCAGAATGCTGCTTAACCGATGTGGTTTTGAAATGCCCAGGAATCCTGTGTAATGTAAGGGGCAGATGAACCAACGTGGCATTCTCACGTTGAACAATGGTGAAAGTGTTCTTTTCAGAGCAAACAATCCTAGGGCAATGGCAGGCATTTCTTTTGGAATATTTAAGCAATAGAGTGCTGCTTAAACTTCTCAAGGATTCAGCAGCACAAAGTAAAGGAAACAATCTATAATTGTTCTGTCTCCTATAACTGCAGAAGTAAACTTAGTTATATTTCTTTATACTCTGAAATGATACAAAGAAAGTCTACTTTTTCTAAGAAAGTTGCAATTTCATATATAGTGGAAATAAGTGGCAGGATTTTGGAATATATTGTAAAGAGACTCCATGAATTAAACATCCTCTGTTATGGTTCTGACCTAGCAAGGCCAGTATAAACTTATGCCTTTCCTACACGCAAAGAGTTTGGAGTGAAACTATTATTTTAAAAATGCCTCCCTTTTTATCAATTTAACGAAGAAGAAAACACATAAACAAAACGAATTACTACTCATTTGGCATATAATAAGTGCAAGGCCTTATGGTAGGATGTTTTACATATGTTATCTCATTACGCTTTTGCAGACGAAAGGAACGCAAAGGAGGAAAAGAATGAAGTTAGTGAGGCATATAGATTAATCTGAAATGAAACACTATAAATGAGATTGAAGGAAGTCAATGTCCTTTATCTGAAGGGCTTTCTCTGTCTTTCTTAAAGATATTTCTAAATGACACAATTAACAAATGTACTCAGAATTATGGTAAGAATGATGGATAATACTATAGAGTTCAGGAGGGAAAAAAATGCCATTCCCTCTTCAGAAGCTTAAAAATCATGGGGATTGGCATGAATATTCATGAGGCAATTGTAAAAGAATAGAAGTACACGTAATCACATGGTAAACTGTGCAACATAGTATGAAAAGTTATAGTTTGGATGAAGAAAGATTACTGAGTTTTTACAGTGTGAAAAGGATTACTTGACATAGGAGGAGCTATGTGGATAGTTGGGACAATGTTTGAAGTATTTCAAGGCAGAAAATAGAGGAGCACCAAAGGAAGGGGAACAGTCACTGGCCTGTGTTCCAACAGATAGGCTATCCTAGGCTTAGAGGAAGTTCTTGTCTACAGACAAATACAGCAGAGACTCTGACACCGTGTAGATCTGTTGAATATTGAAAATGTGATATTGTAAAGAGGTACATCATATAATTACAAGACTACGGATGGCTATTTTGCATTATTGAATTGTGTTCGATACTCAGGTTTACCCCATATGTTTCTTCAGCCAATAACAGACATTTTTAGTGGATTCCAGGCTAATAATATGGATCCTTGTATTTCAAATGTATTTTTGTGTGCAATAAATGGTGAAAGCTTTCCAAGATGGATCTGTTGTCATGGCTTCCTTTTCCC
This sequence comes from Hipposideros armiger, assembly GCF_001890085.2. Lineage (NCBI taxonomy): Eukaryota > Metazoa > Chordata > Mammalia > Chiroptera > Hipposideridae > Hipposideros > Hipposideros armiger. The sequence goes on from NW_017732192.1 coordinate 122,128, forward strand.
ATTGCTATCCTCCCTGGTTTATTTCCCTTTTTTATTGCCCATTGCTTTTAGAAGGAATAAATATTAATGAGCTCCACAATGCAGTTTGTACTCCTCTGTTAACACTGGTGAGAGTAGCTGCTCCCTACTGAGCAATCATCAGCAAGGCAGGGAAGAGGCAGCCACAAACCATTTCTTTTACATTCTTAGAGAGCAGAGCTGTGCCACTGAAAAAAATGCTATTCATTCACTACTGCACATCCCTGAGTGCTCGTTTCAAAATTCCTTCTGGTGCTATCATTCATCCACAACGGACTGGATGAAATCGGTACTTAAGGGTTACAAAAAGCACACACACTACAGCCACTTGATAGTGTCAGTTTTGTGACACTTTATCCACCATCTTTCTTTCATTAATGGAAGGTCCTTTAACTCACAGCTATGGCTTCTTTCCAGCTTGGGTTACAGGTATGAAATAAGATGAAATAATATCTGCGAGTACTAGGTGTTTTTCCTCCCCAATTTTCTAGCTTAAATACTAGCAAGATATAGGGGCTCCCTAAAGATCAGCAGCTCAGAGACCTAAAAGTAGGGCTCAGTGAGTATAAACAAGACCTCTATTAGAACTGAAAGTTCTATGCACTTCTGAAGACATACAGTGACTTTTCCCAGTTGCGCCACTCCCCCTAGTCTTATGTCCAGAACCATGGGAAACAATGCTTTTCAGGACATGAATGTCTGTGTTTCTGTTTCTCATTTTAAAGTAGTGATTCTCTTTGTCTCTAATAGAGGCCGAATATCTATGTTAGAATTTGGGACACATTTACTGAGGAGCCCAGGAAGCTTATGTTTCAGGGCCCTTCACACGTTCATGCCCCTTCTGAGGCCCTGGGAGAGCTCTTAGGTTTTTGTACTTGATTTTTCTTTTCTTTTTTTTTTAATAATGAGGGTCCCCTAAATTGAATTAAGCTTTGGGGCTCAGAAAACTTGGATTTTCCTGCTCCTATCCCTGTCTCTCCCAAAGCTTTGGAAAGAGTCTTTTAAGAGGACTCTTATGTGCTTTTTGGTAAAATTAACTCCTGATTATAATCAAGATGGTGCTTATAAAAAAACACACCATTTCCAGGCCTACAGAATCACAATCTCTATGGATAATATCCAGGGATTTTTGCATTTTCTTAAAGCATCCAGGTGACTCTTAAACTACATTTTGAGGAGATGTACATGTACTTCCCAGAAAAACAATTCAACCAACAAATAAAGATACGGGTTCTTTATTAAGGATGGACCATGGTAGCAGTGTGCTTTCAGAGCCTAAATGAAGAGCCCCATCCTGGCATGGCTGTAGAAGTCTCTCCATGTCAGCTTTGGGAAGGGTCAGTTCTGAACTCCCAGTAAACAAAGCTATAAATACAAGGTTATTATTAGGCTATAAGCTCCCTGAGGACAGGGATCAAGTGTGCTTTTTAAAACATTCTATCTTCAACATCTAAACCAGTGACGTAACCTAACAGTTGTTCAATAAGTATTTATTGGGTTAAGGAAGCAATAACAAGTGAGATATCTAAATCTGTAGCACTTCATCAATCAGATTGAGATTGATGTTTGGCAGAGTAACACTTGAACAGACACAGCCTACGTTGTACATTAAGTCATTGATTCCAACTATTGGTCCGCCACCTTAATCATTTAATCTTCACAGTAACCAAATAATTAACATAGTGCCTTAATAAATGCAATCAATATGATCACTATCATCATATCGTTCTCATCATTATTACTATTCTTTTCTTTCAGAGTGGGCATTTGGGACTTAAGTATAGGTATTTGTATTTCATTAGATTTCACATTGTTGGAAAAATGCCATTGTTTTTAGCCTAGTATATCTTTTTGTGTCATAAGGTTATTAACCAATATGTTTTGTCCTTATTAGCTTAATAGCATTCACGTAGTTTATCAGCACACCATCTGTGACTTTGTCTAAGACACCAACATATATAATGAATTTTATTATCTTCCCTAGGTAATAATTCCTTTGTCATTATTACCTTTGGCTAGGTAATAGTGCCAGTGTCATTCATGTTTCCTGTTAGCTGAGAAAATCTAGAATGACAGAAAGGAAGATATGTTTGAAATAGTCATGAATTTCAGATGTTTCTCTTCTTCACTTTTAAAAGTTGGCAGTCGCTTTCTTGTTTCATGGAACAATATCAATTTGGCAAAATCATTTTTATGTTTGTGGAGATTATACTTCATTCCAAAAATACTGAAGAAAATTCTGGGCATTTTTTATTATTTAAGAACATTTCCTATCAAATGCCATTTAATTGATCCAACCATTCAATCTTTGCAATCGTTTTGACATCGTACACACATATAACTTAAGTCAATTTCATGTTGTTTCCTTGAGAAAATAAAATTTTCCTCAGTACTTTGTATATAAAGGTGGCATTATTGCCTGGGAAATACAGTGTGTGGTCTGTTAGTGTGTTTACGTATTTGCCAGAAGTTGAGACTGAGTGAGCCATACTCTTTGATCACTGTAAACACTTATAATACAGCTGGCTGGCTTTGTAGATGCTGTAATAATTAAAATACAATGATTTTCTGTATTAACCTTTCACTCTGACATTTAAAAGCCATATTTCTAGATTTTTAGTCTTATTTGGTATTAGATTATCTCCATGAAAAAAAAATGAGTTTTTTCCTCTTATTCAGCACCTCTTGTTGAATTGATTGGATTTTATTTAGTCTCTTTTATTTCCTCTGCTGGACTGGCAAGTATATATAATTTAATTATTAATAATTGATTATATTATCTTATTATACAATTAAATATTGATAATTATTAATAATTATTCTTAAATTTTTAACATGCCAGATTTAATAATATATAAGGGTGCTCAGTAACTCTATCCTTTTCTAAACAATATGCTCCTTATTATTTCCTCCTGTCATATATTAATGTTGTTCATTGACTAACTGTACAGTGTTCTAGCCAGGAAAGTTATTAGTATCGCTTCATACATATCTATAGTTATGTAGATTACCCAGGTATTTACCAAATTCCTTGCACACCTTGAATTCTCCTTTTCTGAGCTCAATTTCCTTTTCCTAAACATTATCCTTTAACAGTTCTTTCAGTGAGGGTTTATTAGGGGTAAGCCCTTCCACTTTTGTCTTAATTTTGCCCATAGTTTATAATGACAGGTAGCTGGATAAATAATTCTAAGTTGACAGTTATTTTCTTCTTAGTACTTTTAATACATCATTTTTGCTATTTTGCTTTTCTGTAGCTGTTGAGAATTTCACTGTTAATTTGTTAATTCCTTTATAGTTAATTTTTTCCTTCTCTGTATTCCTTTTAATGCCTGTAGTTGACGAGCTGAAATCTCACTACTTTGTACCTAAATGTGCATATATTATTATCCCGCTTGGAAGTGGTTTTTCTTGATTCTGTATTCTTGGCTTTCATCAGTTTTAGAAAATTCTCTCTTCTTTTCTCATGATTTTCTCATTCTGAACTTTCTTATTTAAGCCTGCATGACTGTTATCTTCACTTTTATTTTCTACTTCTCTTTTCAGTATGGCATTTCAAATAATTAATTTCCTTACATTTGTCTTCAGTTTACTAATAACTGTGCAATCTCCGACTGTCTATCCATTTACTGTATTTGTTTATTTCCAGTAAATTTTTTTTTAGTTCTAGAACTTCTGTTCCTTTTTTTAATGTTTTTTTTCATTATGACTTATTCTAGTTAATGTTTTACATTTTTCCTTTCATCTTTAATAAGTTTTAGCATATGTGTTTTATGGTCTCTATCTGCTATTTCTAATATTCCCAGCCTGGAGTCTAATCTTACACTGTGTTGGGCCATGAAAATCCTGTTCACAATGGATTATTTTTCATTGTGTAGTTTGTAATTATGAATGGTGCAGTTTATCTGGGGAAATCCAGTGGCTTAGGTTAAGGGGTTCTCCCCTTCAGGATTTTTATTTTTCATTATGTCAGGCACCCCAGTGGTACAATGGCTGTGACACCATTTCTTATATTACTTTCTCAGTGGTCTTTGGACTCACGGAAGTGCCATAAATTTGAAACTTAAACTAGTGTGAGTGCTGGCCCACAGCTGAAATTCTTAGGAGAGGTTTGTTTTTGCCCTGACCTGCTTCTGATCTCCCTCTACAGGTAAATGGAATTTCACCGCGTATTCCTTGATGCTGTAACCCTTTGAGGTTGACGAAGTCATACAGTATTTCTGCTTGTACTCTCTTGCTCTGGGTAAAAGTTTTATGTCATGACCCTTATTGGCTTCACTCCCCCTAAATCCCCATAATGTGTAACCCTCCCCCTGTACCATCCCTACCCAAGGATGACCACAGAAAGCATTAGTTCAATTGGGGAATCATTTTGTTTCAAGACATCGGCTCTTCTCTTAAAAGCATTTAAAATGATATTGTAGTCTGCATGTCTAGGTGTTTTATAAAGGATGACTTTCAGTTATTCTAATGTGCCATATTGCTGGAAATGGAACAGGAGAGTCATTACATAGGTATTTTTAGGCAAATAAAATTAAGGAATGCGCATCAGGATACAAGGGCAAGCAGAAATAAAAATCAGGTTTCCTGATTATCTATCTGGAATTCTTCTGAGAGTGGCCTTAAGATGAAAAGTCATAAGATTTTTAAGCTACCTATATAATTAGAAAAGAGAAAATTCATATATATATATATATATATATATATATATATATATGAAGTCTTCTTAAATTAGCTGCCAAACTGAAACAAAGTACACAAATTTTGACTCATCATTTGATCTAACAATTACAATAGATCATGTTTTCTCTGTTCAAAGACAGAAGTGTGAATAGCTATTTAAGGATGAAGAACAGGGTGTGTGTGAATATAAACCCTTGTTGAAATAAATAATGCTTTTAAAAGCATTTTTGATATGTTCAAGAGATAATTTTCAGACAAATTAAAGGAAAACTGTACCATTTTTACAAATGGGAGAGTAAACATATAAAACAACAAATGTTTATTAAACATCGGCTGAGCCAAAGGTAGTATAAGCATTGCCTTCATGTTTGCATGACTTCCGAGCTGCCTTATTTTTCTCTGATTGCCTTTTGGTGGAATACTTCCCAACATCTCGTTAGCAAGCTCTTCCTTTACTAAAAATTCTAAGTTACCTCTGGGGTAGACTGCTGTCCCGCTGAATCTAATTCCCAGCATGTAAATTTTTGTTAGCTTCCATCCCAGTGGCTTCAACCTCTTGGCACCTTACTTTCCATTTTGTAATCTACTGATCACATCGAAATTGCATAGGGTAACAGCTCTTCTCTTCCACAAAATATCCAGAGAGCTGATTTCCTAGGAGGGTCTGATTCCTTCAGGCATTTCCTGTATTTTAATTAGTCTATAATTACATTACACTGCTTTGGATATCTCCCTGCATCAGTGTAGGCTATGTTTCCAAGATGTAGCCATTGTGTGCTGTAGCACCTTTTGCATTTCCCATATTAAGAAGAGCAGAGCACAACGTGATGTGCTTAGAAATAGGATACATTATGAAAAGTGTTCTTACCTTCATTAATTTACTCAACAAAAGTGTTCATAAACAAACTATATATCTGTTCAAATAATTAGGGATCCTAGTGCCATTTTTACATCATTAAATTTAAAATCCTTTTTTTTATCTATAACTTACATTTATCTAATGATGTTATAGAAAGTCAAGAAACATGAAGTCATTTCTATTTCATGGGACTGCTTTGGTATATTCCTAGCAAAATAGAAAGTGAAAAAGATTTCCTAGATAGTTTAAGGACTGTATCGGGGAATGTGTAGAGAATCTCTGATACACATTTCTGATTGAGATGTCATGTAAAAATAGGCTCACCTACCTGTTATTTCAAAATTGATGGATAGGAAAGGTGTGACACTAGACTTCAGCTAACTCTGATATTTACCTTCTGAAATAACAGGAAAATAGCACCATAAGCATAGCTTTTTATTTTTAAGTAGCTTTGACTATAGGGGACTGGTTTGTGGGAACTGTAGATAAAATACTATAATCGTAAAGAATTTGCATTCCATTTAGGGATATGACTATTTTAGTCTCCTTACTACTTTGCAGGACATGGGAAAACACGAGCTCCTTATCGCCTTTCTGTCTGCCCATTCACAGTTCAATCATCCCTCCCTCCATCCTTATTTCCATTGATCCTCCACATCTTGCTGCCAGTTTATCTCATTCTAGGTCACGATACAAGCTTATTATACCGCCTGTCTTCCTGAATAACCTCAAATCTCACAGACATCATCCATATTTCACTCTGGATTATTTGATATGTTTCCTACAAAAGCGTGTTCTTAAGTTGCCTGTGATACGCGTATAAATCATGGTAAGCTTCATGGTGCTTTATAACCAATATTTTTGGTTTCTCTCATGTAAAAACATGTTCAATTATGTATCAAATGGCAGAATTTCTTGAGTTACTACAGGTAAAATCTACTTTTACTCCACTTCGTAAAAAAAAAAAAAAAAATCAGTTCATGTTCATGCATGCAACAATCAGCAGCATTTTCATCAGCTGTCTAGAATTTACACTGATAACCTCCCCATGGGCAAGGCTTCTTCCTGTCAATTTCTGATAAAGGTAGATTTCCTGGCAGCATAAGCTGGCCATTCTTCACAGCCTATGGGAATTCTGATCAGCCGGCTGAACACACACAGTCAAAGGTTGTACTACTAACTCCTCTCCGTTGTCAGCATTGAGAGGGTTATTATGGCCCACAGCAGTATACGAATAAAATTTAGCTACTCTCCAATATCAAGTAGATGTATTTGCCCTATTACTTATAGCTGGTATCATCAACTTAACAAACATTCTGATGATATAATGCAATTGATACAGATAGGATACCAAGTTGTGATTATCATTCATTATATACTGAGTACTTTAATCATACATATTTTGATTTTCTGGAAATTAAATACAGAGGGTGCCAAAAAAAATGCATACACATTTTAAGGAAAACTCTATTAAAATTGTAATACTCAATATATACTGATAACAAAAGATGAATACAAGTCATGTTCGACTTCTGCAATTACAAGAGGTGCTCAAAGTGGTTACCATCAGCGTCCAGACTCTTCCGATTATGGCAAAATACTGCTTGAGCAACCTTGACCGTCTCTTAAAATGTGCATACATTTTTGGGGGCCCTCCCCTTCACCCCCGGGTATATTATCTCCAAGGAGGAGAATTTTTACGGCCTAGTGTCGTGTGAGTCAGTTAACAGCAGTGAATATGCCAATAAACAGTGCCCTGCCCTCATGCTAAGGGGTCATTACTTTGTAATACGACGTGCCAAGATAATAATGGAAGTTTGTGTGAATTTCATATCACTTGTGTTCAATATTTTTGTATTAAGAAATTTTATTTTTGTGTTAAAGTGGGTTTTTTTTGAGTTACAGTATTTTTAATAGCTCCGATACAGGTGAAAACAACTTTCCTAGGACACAGGTATGAATCTGCAAAAACAACAGTACAGGCTTTGTTCTTCAAACGAAGCATAACGCGAATTGCTCTGAGGGTAGCTGCTCATGGTGACAGAGCTGGGGTTTCTTGAGATGAGCACCTTCTTATTAGAAGTGATTTAGGGAGTTATTTTGAGAGGGTTCCCCCTCTTTAGGAAGTAAGCTTTCATTCTTTCATGTTTATTGAAAGAAGACTATGAACAATCTTCACAGCCCACAGTAGTATTGTTTTCCATTTTTATAGTCTTTGCGTGTCATCCTTGGGAAGCTAGTATATGGAATAAGTTTCATATTGGGAAATGTTAAATGCTTCTGGAGAGAGACTCATATAACCTAAGTTGTGAGAAAAAAAGAGCTGCAACTTTTAGGGAGAATCAATTGTTTTTTGCAGACTAGAAGAGGCTTGATATTTGACATGAAAAGACATACATTTCTAAGCTATTCGTGGTATATACTTACATGATAAATATTAATTTTAGGAGACCTGATCATTTCCATATCGACTGATCATTGATCTGGCATTTGCTTGGTTCAACACATACATCTTAACAATTATACTCTTTTTGTTTCCTTTTTTTGTGTGACTTTTATTTTTGGTGCACTGCAGGGCTTTGACAGCAGTAGGGGAACTCCACGATTTTTAAAAATATGGAGTTGCAATTCAGAATTCTGGAGGCTCTTTTGAAAGTAATAACCTACAGGACATAATTGACATTCAGAAACTAAAATCTGATCTACCTCTAGCAATGAAATTATACTACTCTGAAAGGACTGCTATAATAAATCCACTTAAGAGTGTTAAAAATGTACCCATTAAAGTGGCCAAGAAAATATTAATGCACTAACATTAAATGTTTTATGCTACTTCCTTACAATTTCAAGATACATTAGTAGTAAAATACATCCCTAGGCTAGATTTCTAAATGAGTTGACATGCTATGTAAAGTTAGTGGATATAAAACAATTAAATTTTGCAAGTTGCAAATGCAAAATGGCGACCCAATTTTCCATGAATTGCTGGACACTGGTGCCACTCCTTTTTGGGGAGGCAGAAGACACATCTCTGGTTTTGTTTTTTGAAATATTCATTTCTCTCGGTTCTTTTCCTTCTTTTCTGGTCATTCTTGATCAGGTTCCTTCTCTAAATATTCTTTTTGTTGTTGTTGTTGTTGTTGTTGTTGGGGAGAGGGTGTCCTTTTGTTTGCTGGTATCAACCAGGGTCTTTATTCTTTTCCCTCTCCAAACAAAATATTTGCTGGGAAATACTATCCCATCATACCTACAAATTGCTAAATACAGCATACTCATCTTTTCTGGCAAAATTTCTCTTTTGTTTTTGCTTTTATTTAATGATGTGCTTTCATACACGCTGTTCCCTCTGCCTGGAATAGAGTCCTTCTTGCATTCCTGGCCCACGTCACTGTAGGGAGCATGAATATCATCACTTGGCTCAAGTGCCACTTCCTTCCTCTATGAAGGTTTCTGTTTCTGTGATCCCCTTACAGTTATTCTAAAACTCATTTACAATGCATATGATATTGTATTATAATTATCGGTTTGTTTGTGTGTCCTCATGCTGACCATGAGCACTTTCCTGATGTAAAATTTGTACTGACATTTCTATCCTCACCACCTTACACAAGTTTTGGAACTCTGTTGGCAACTGAAAGATATATGCTGAATAGATTAGGGATAGAAGTCCTGCTATCCCTCAGGTAGAGAGAAATTTAAGAGGATCTGCTTACAACATGGCTTAAAAATAGTCATATTTGTGTGGATTTAAAGTTACTAAATGAATATAAACTTGATCCAATAATGACTAGAATTTTAGAGTAATATTAATAGTTAATACATAATAATATATACATTTAGCCCTGGCAATTTTTTTTTGGACTCACTTATCCTATTACATATTTATCACAACTGATGTAAAACAGAATTAAACAACAATAACAAAATTCTAAGGTGTGTTTAATTAAATGGTCTTAAAAAAACTCCTACCTTTGGGCTAAAATTGTTTTTTTTTTTTACCGTAGTTTTATTCTGTAATTAGTTCATTTAAATTCAAACAGAAAATTTCACTCAATACTATAATTAACATTCTTCTCAACCACATTATAAACAGCAAAAGAAGGTGTTTTTAGCAAGCAGGTGTTATTTCTTATACAAAGAAAAGAAAACTTGGGCTTTAGCATATATACTTACATTCTTCACAAATACTTACAAAATGAGTTTCTATTCTATTTTTATAATTAATTACTGCTACTAAAATTTGACTCAGAGCCTGAAGTCAGAAAATTCAGTGAGACTTGTCAATAAATCGGAATTAACCAAAGATGGAATGGCTTAAATTTTTACAACCGAAATTTAGATAACTATTCACCATAGTAGATATCAACCACAATGTGAACAGAAATATGGCTATTCGTGCCCCCAGAGAGTTGCGTATATACCCTCCATGGGTCATCCCATGCTGGGTTTTCATGTGAGATCCTTGAGAAGAAAATCAAGTTTACCTTCTTTATCCTTGTGGGTGTTTAAGTGTGAGAGGAGGTTTTCATTGGTCTGAACGCAGTACACCTCTCGGGTCTGGACCCCTCCCCCACAGAGGGCGGTCTGGTTGCCTCGCCTTTTGTCCTGCTGACTGAGCAATGGGTCCACGCGACATTCGGTCCACTCTGTGGTTCTCCAGCCATATCTAAATAAAGAAAACACCAGCAGTGGCGGCCATGTTTATCAAGTAAAACTTTTCTCTGCTCTTCTCATATTTTTTTCCTAAGAAAATTAATCTAAAAAACATTTTCCTCTTGAATCAGTGGTAGACTACCAACTGCATCTATGGTGCAGATTCAGTTTTAACCTCTCCTTTATCCTCAGCAGTGCTCCATTTAAAGAGGGGTTAAATTTAGGGTGATCTTGTTTTAATTGCAACTCCTGGAAGTTGCTTATCAATATTTTATGAAAGGAGAGCATAATGCTGAAAACATGAAATTTTATGTTTGGTTCAAGTGAATTCAGGCTTGCCCTTCCTGGATGCTTATAAACAAAGAAGGATTGAATTTGAGACTAGAAAACATTCTAAATGACGATCCACCCAAACATTTGTTTTGCCTCTAATAAAATGTATGAAAATTGTTTCTTCACACTGGATCAAAATTATAATTGTGTGTTAGGATTAAAAAACATAACAATTCAGAGTTTTCTCTTTATTGTCACGAAGCTGAGTGTTTTTCTGTAGCACTGAGCATCCCTGATGAGTGCTGACACATGATGAAAACAGCTGACACTTCTAATCAGTGGAACACAGGAAAGATGATCTGTGATTCTAAATTAAAGCTCCAATCAAGATTAGGATGCGGAAGAAATGTCAGTAGATTGTCAACTCAACAAGTGCTCCAAGAAGACAGCCCAGAAACCATTTCCCAATGCCACTGAAGACAGAAAGTAACGGCATACCTCAAGGAAAGTGGATATTCTAAAAGCACAAGGAAAATGGCTCATGAAGCACTTTGTGTCACTTTAACCAAGATGCTTCGTTACTAATCAGATTAACAGCCAGTATACGTAGAAATGGATGTGCTAATGTCCATCTCAATTAGACAAAAAGATTAAATGGGCCCTCGGATGTCTGATCTAGTGCTTTACTTTGTCAATGGTCAAGTTTCGTGACTGTAAAGCTGACCTGCATGCCCGTTTTTCATTTTTAAGTAGGGAGTTGTGGCTTAGCAGAGATGCACAACCGGGACATCAAGGAATAACTCCTGGCATGTGTTTATAAAGGACGTACAGCACTCAGGTCAATTCTGAAAACATGGGTGACTGATGCCTTGGGCAGAGGGTGGGGTTGTAAGGAAAGGAAAACCAAACAAGTCATTCATTAGGGGAGTTAAAGTGAAAATTTTATTTTATTTTTTATTGTATGGAGTACCAATGTAGGTCACCCTAAGGAGTGCTGTGAAAGGAATACGTTTTCAATAATGTAAATTGCATACACATTCTAAAAAATGCTACCCTCCCAAAAGAGGGAAAAGAAAGAGACTCAGAATATATCTTTATTTTGTGACTGTTGTTTGCTATGTGAGAGGATAAAGACTAAAACACCCAACTTGAGACAAAATTAGAGACCCTGGCAACTTCCTTGTGCCCATTAAGTGGAGAGGAACACACGGTCAGTGCGACTGGCACAGGAGTTACGAAGGAAGCTTTCTGGGGTTTGCAGTCACTTGTTACCTCAGGGGAAAATGGATGACTCCAGACTGTTGCAGAACTGGAGATCTCATGAATCATCACTATCTTCATTACTACTGTTGTTATTATTGTTGAAAGAGCAGTAGGAGGATAGCAGTAATTTTCTGCCTCACTGGGTCATGAAGTTGTGGCTATATACATGTTCTTTAAATGTTTAGAATATTCCAGAGAAGCTCTCACTGAAGCTTGTCTATAGCTATTGAGAAACTAAGATTCTCTAAGTTGTTTTTAAAAATATTCCACATTCAGGGCCGGCCGAGTGGCACGATGGTTAAGAACTCGCTTGGGATGCCAGAGGGCCCCAGTTCGGATCCCACATATGAGGGCCAGTGACACTGCCCTCTACAGCTAAGATGCTGAACAACAGCTCAACCTGGAGCTGGGCTGCCGTGGGTCGCCGGCGACGGCGTGGGCTGCAGCCCCTGTGGCAGTGGGTTGCCATGGGCTACCGTGTGTAGCCAGCAGCCAGCGTGAGCGGCCAGCAGCCACAGTGAGCAGCCGTCCAGAAGCTGGCGACTGATCTGCCTCGCCCGGGAAGAGCGCAATGATGATGCCAACTTGGGCCAGTGAAGCAACGTCCTCCACAACTAGACTGAAGAACAAAAAACGACAGCAACTTGTCTGTTCCCCTTCCCCCCAATTCCCCAGCACTGTTCCCATCCTCCCAATTCCCCAATAAAAATCTTTAAAAAAAAATATATTCCACATTCAGACTAAGCTGAAATGTACTTATTGACAAGATAATTCACAGTAGTGTCTTGGAAATGATGTGTTTTTTTTTAAGGACAAAAAGAATATGGTTATACTGCTAAATATTTCAGAATTAGTCTTATTTATCTGAATTCAGTGAATATTTATTGGGCAATTGCTGTGTGTCAGGCCTTGTGATATATGCTTAAGATTTAAAAGAGAAAGAAAAAAAGAACACAGTCCTTGTCTTCAAGGAGCTTGAAGTCTCATAATTTTGATGTAGTATTTCATTCTATTCAATAGGATTTGTTACATACAGGACTGCACGTTAATAGGACTTGCTTATGAAGTGGCGGGAACCTATATTTTGAAAGTTTATTTTACCTTATAAAATTCAGTAGACAAAGTATGGCCTAATGACCAAATCCAACCTGTCCCCTGTTTTTGTAAATCAAGTTTTATGGGGACACATCCACACTCATTTGTTTACATGTTGTCTAAAGCTTCAATGACAAAGTTGGGTCAATGTGACAGAGGCATATGTAGCCCATAAGCCTATTATATTTACTATCTTCCCCTTTACCAAAAGAGTTTGCCAACACCTATTACAGAAAATATATAAACACAGAATTGCTGCTAAAATCTAGCCTTCATGGAGATTTGGAAATACAGCTTGTTAAAGACTTTTATTTTGTAAAACCATTTTTTTTAGGATAGTGTTTATAAAGAGATATTTGATTTTTCCAATTAGAATTTGTAGAAATCACTATTTCCCAGCATACTGGTCAGCTGGAATTAAACAGCTGGACAAACATGCAATTTGGGTAGGCAGGGCGGCAGAGGCTGCAGTCCTGTATTTACTCACGTGGCACAGGGGGCAGCTGCATCTCCTTGAGACACACAGGGCTCTTTTTCCTCAAGTTCTGGACACTCCTTCTCACTGCCAATAGGAAACTTTCTGACGATCCGTGTCCTTTCACGAGTGCCTTTAGGGGACGCCGTGTCATGGCACGTTTTTGAGCAGGGGCTCCATTCTGACCACTCCGATACCTGGCACTCTTTGGTGATCACACAGGACTGGAAGGTCATGGGCAGCTTCTCTTGCTGGCAAAAGCTGCAAAAGCACATCGATATTCTCATCACAGGCTCACAGGCAGTTACGAACTTTGTCTTCTACCCTGCAGAGTGAAATCAGCTTGGACATTTTTATTTCTACTTGCAGGTGCAATTCTAATTTCTTTGAAAATATATCAACATTTATGATGTGTAAAAGCAGTTAGACTCTCAGCTAATATTTGCATTTCCTCCTATTTTATAGGAGTTGTTAAGCCATTCACAGGACACAGAAAATAAAGGGACTAACCAAAATGAGCTGAAATGAAGTTTACCGTATTTTTCATTTCACTCATTGCAGATTTGTTTTAATTTAGAAAATGAGAAACAAAGAACTGTTAACATATGATAATTTCCATTCTATTTTGTGGTTTATTTATTATTTTTATTTTATTTTTATTTTTACCTGAGCCATCCTGCCACCTGTAGGCAGCTCAGTGACAACTCAGCTCGGGCCAGGAATTGAACTGCTGTTGCTCAGAGCTTGCACTCTTGAGTGAGCTCTTAACCAATTGAACCACTCGGCTGGCCCTTTGTTTTGTGGTTTAAATGAACATCCTTGGATAACTTAATGCAATATAGTTTTGTATAGAACAGTAATGTAATATATGCTTACTATTACCTTTACTATTTGAAACTTTAGTTGTCACAATTGTAATCTATGCTTATTCAAATACATCAACTTTTCCAGTTCGCACTTTAATATACAGAATACACATGGGTATCTTAAATATGTCATAAGCATTAGAAACACAAATCTATTTATATCTATATTACTGCAGAGATATAGTCTAAATAGATCTCTCATATTTTTTATCAGTATAGCATTCATGTTCAAACTCTCTGTACTCTTTGAATTGGAGAGATGTGGATTCTAAATTGAAATGTCTACATATGAAGATATGTATATATGTAAGATATGTAAGATAAATATGATGTCATAGATATCAATGACTAAGGGCATATGCACTCTGAGTTTTCTTGGAATTCAGTGGCCTTGGGTTGATTCTTAGTTGGACTTTTGTCCATTCTTAAAAGCCATAGTGCAAGTTTACAAGACACAGGCAGCCCGTCGCCAGCATAGAGCTATCTGTTCCAATGGGAGAGCGCGCTGATAATTCTGCCTTGTCATTCAGGTGCTATATCAACCATACAGAGAGGTGGGTCCATGTTCATGTAACAACTCACATTCAATCTTGATTCTACTGGCATATATATGAAAAGTGCACTCTTAGGAGACAGAGCTCAAAGCATCAAAGTCCACTTGTCTGTCTTGAGAGGACTGGGAAGAAGGACCATCTGAGAGTGGTGGTCGAAGGGCCTCAGGAGTCAGCTCTGTTTTTCTACTAACAACCAAAATCCCACTTTTACTAAAAGGTCATTACTGACTATTAATGGTGTATTAGGTACAGCATGAACCAAAAAGCAAAACTTTCTGTATGATAAGCAAGTTTTCACTCTTATACTTAGGAGTTGATCCATGAAAATCAGGCAAATTGTGTCCAAATGCTGACCTCCATAACTCCTCTTTTACAAAATTCTCCCTATTTAATTTCTTCTTAGATACATTCCCAACCTTCATGAGATTGTTTTCATATACATATGCATGCATATATGATCCTTTATATAATGCACATTAAGTTCATATTGTATGCACAGGCAAAGGATTGGCAATTCCTTTTAACTTTCTATAAAGAATGTGATTATCAGTTAACTGCCTCCAGTTACACTTACCCTGGTAACCGGATGAAAGTTGAAATGTCAGCTATGTTAGTGGATCATGTTGTTTATGATAAAACGACCCCTTTGGATAAATGCCATCTGCACTGAGGAAACTATAAACGCCTGGTAGGCAGACACAGCTTTGGGCTTCCCTGAAGGTGGCACCTCTTAGAACAGGGCTTGTTTTTTTGTGGAGACTTTGCACTAGGCTAATGAGATGATTTCCAGAGATACCTGCACCTGTGAGTATTTCAACTAGCTGAGGAATGTCTGATGCTACAATGAGGCCAAGTTCTGGTTCTTGTTCTATATTCTTCTCAGCAGACTGATGCTAAATGTGGCCTACGGTAATTTTGTGAGACCTGTGTGTCTAAAAGTTTTTACAGCTTACATTTAAAACGAAACTCATATCACCTCATTTGATACTCACAATAATCATTTTGTGGGGGTACTATTCTAATTTCCATTTTCTAGGGAAAGGGTCTCTGAAAGGGAATGTATTCAAGATCACAGAGCTAGTAAGTAGTAGTAGACCATACATTGAACTTGGAGTCTCTCAAATCAGAGCCCATTTTCTTAACCAGTCTTCTCTACTTCTCACAGTTTAAAATGATTGTAAATCTTAGTTTGCTTTGGCTGACAGTGAGGCCAAAGTTACTGGCACATTGTGTGAATCAACTAGTATTACTATTTCACAGGCCAGGATTTGTACCATACACATACTTTGCCAAAGTGCTGCTTGTCCTAAGCAAGACTTAGGAATTATGGAAAACAAAGACATTTTCCTGATAAGTGTTAATAATTTTCAATACATACAGGTCCTACATAGAGAAATCAGTAGCATAAACATAAGGATAGTATTAAGTGATATGATTATGTACTTTTTCAGATTATGTGACATAGATTTATTATCTATCTAGCTATCTATCTATCATCTATCTATCTACAGTTTGTCTTTCCTATAATTTTCCAATACCCCAAACCATTATTTCTACTTCAAAAGTACAAAGACAAGATTACAATAGTTAAGCTGGAAGCATATAATTCTGCTTGGGGAGGCACAGAGCGTTATATGAAGTAGTAGGCTACTATGGTAAATTTTAAATGCTGTGTTAGAATTTTCTGATTGAGATAAAGGTAATTAATAGAGATATAAAAGAAAATAGCCTTTTATTTGTTGGTGGGGGTGGGAGGGAATGCAGACTTTTCCTGGGCCTCAATGTAAGGAGTTTGTGTTGAGCAGCACAAATGAGAGTGGAAATGAAGACGAGGCCAGATCCACGGCAGTTATGTTGATCCAGAAAAGCCTGGCCTGTGGGTGAGAGCACCACTGAAAGATTAGGAGAGAAAAGGAGCTGATATTTGTATGCTATGTAGATTCTAATGGTGGAATGGAGAACGGAATATTAGGGTACAGGTTTGGGGGCAGGGAGATGATGATGATGATGATGATGATGAAGATGATTACAACATTAATATTTATAATGCACATATATTGAGCACTTACTATGTGCCAGATGCAGGTCAAGCTGAGTGAGGTATGATCATGAACATGAGTTTGACCCTTCATTGCATATCTACTATGAGCCATGTACCCTGTGGAATTTTACCTAGACTATCTCATGCAGTCCTCAAAAACATTCTGAAGAGATCCACATTTTTTTTAGATAAGGAAAATCATCTAAATGTCTTGCTCAACTTGAGAAAGCAGCAGAACTGGGATTGTAACTAGGTCTTTCTGCTTATGAGGTTTCTGAAGGTGTCAACCACGGCAATTACAATAGAAATTCAAAGGCATTACAAACTGTAAGAAGACATAGAAACTATACAACCTGATGGAGAGTTGACAGGGTTAAATCATTTAAAAACCTGCAAGTTTTAAGCTTTGTCAATCTGGTGGGCAGCACTGCAATGATTTGAAATGAAGAACATGGAATGAGAAACGAGGTTTTGGCAGATGATAAATGAGTTCAACATTGATATCTTCATTTGATATGGACATATCCAGGACACATGCAACAGGGTGAAATGCCCAGTAGGCAGGTCCAGAATTAAGGGTTAGTGTTTAGTAAATTCCTGGGTGGCTTGTACGCTTTTAGAAATCACAAGCATATCAGAGTTCAAAGCTAAGGCCACAGGCGTAGCTGAGTGCTCACACAGAGGCTCATTTTAGGCCTGCATGATTCATACATGGCCTTACAGTGCACCCTGGTAGGCCCATGAGCACTGTGATGTTTATGCATTTCATTTTTTGATTGTTTGTGAGACTAAATAAAGTCACCAAATCATCTGTGATTACTAAATTATTCAGCGGCCATCCTCTGCCATTCTCTCTTTTATTCTGGCCATGCACAAAGTTGATACTATAGAGCCTTGGGGACCTATACATTCTGGTTCTTCATGGTTTTCATGAGAACATGGCCCTCTGGGAAGTCAAAGGTATTGGCTACGCTTCTGCAAGGGTAGCCAGTAGAAGATATGATGGCCACTGTGACCGTTTCCTTTTAATTTATATGGTATGTTCAAGATAGCCAAGATGGTTAAGGCCGACTAGAACAAAAGATTGGTTTTGAGAAAGAAACGGATATTACTTAGTACAACATGTATCAGATAGAGTAATCAGATAAGTATTGGGAAAAAATGAAAAAGTATAGAGCAAAATTTAATATCTGTCTTTAAAGAAACTTCATTAAGAGGTGATTGAGCACAGATATTCCTGACAGTTACTTTTAAACTCTGATTTTCCAGTACATGTAACATTTTTTATTTAAGGTCAAGGTGAGAAAACTGATAAACTGTAAATTTCATTTTATTTCAGTTTTGATAATTCAAGTGATAATATACAAAAAAAATCCCATTTTCAATCTTTTTTCCTAAAATTAATTCTGTAGCCCTTTTAATCATCATAACACCTGTGAAAACAAACCTTCTTTCTGAAGGTAACCTAATTAATATCCCAAAATTCCATTATGGCTATTTAGCTTCTTAAACAGAAACTTCCCAAAACTTCCTTGTTTTCTGAAGATCCAATCCGAATTTTCCTCCCTGGTAATCAAAACTCTCCATTATCTTTCACTACTTGCACTGCTCTCTCTCAGGCTGTCACTTAGTCAGAATTAACTTTCAGTCCTCCTCTCCAGGAGCCTGAAATTCTGCCTACTCTCCTCACTGTCTGTAAAGAATAGTAGCCCAGTTCTATTCACTCACTTTTATTTACAATATTTGCCATTTAGAATCTCATCTCCCTATTCTTTGCCTCTCTGAAACAAACTCTCTCTCTGGATCAGGTGGTATGGCTAATGCTCAGGAAGTCTCCAAATGTGGCCTGAACCAGCCCTCCCCACACAGCACCATGTGACAATTTTTTCTTTTCATGAGAAGTAGATGAAAATACGGACTGAAAACACGATGCTACAAGCTACTGGCAAGAAATTTGTATCCCTTACAAATAGGTAAACTGAATATCTGCACTGAAGTGCCAAAAAGTGACACCTCTCAATCCCCTGTTTGAAGCCTCTTTGCTTGGAATCTACTTGTTTAATAATTCTCTCTCTCTCTCTCTCTCTCTCTCTCTCTCTCTCTCTCTCAGTACAGGTATAGATATATGAAAAAAAGGCTTTACTCCTTGTGTTCCTACTGAGACAAAAAACAAACAAAAAACAAACAAAAAAAACATTAAAATGTTATGGTTGGATGTCACCATAGGCCCTTTGTTTCTAATCCAGGGAAAGTAATAAAAGTGGTCAGAACAGTTTCTCATCTTCTTGCTGAAGCCTAACATGTGCATCCTGGGGCTCTGGAGTTGGAAGTTATTCCTGAAGGCTTAGTCTAATCTAGAGTTTTGCTCCTCAAAGTTTGGTCTGTGGATCAACACAGTTGCCATGAACTGGGAGCTTGACAGACACAAATCTCAGATCCCCAGGCTACACTCCAAAATTATAATCAATATTTTAACAACATTCCCAAGAAATATACACAATGAAACTTGAGCACACGGGTCTGGAGCAAACTCTCCCAATCACTCCAAATGTAAAAAGGCATCCAATGCTTACAGTTGGCTAATAAACCCTTATTAGGATAGCCCAACTTCTTACACACAACAGGAACTGAGTAGATCACACAAAATGGGGTTATCAGATTTAGGTGGTTTAAACAGGAATTGGATGGGCTGGAGAAGAAGGCTTCTAAGCCAAGCCTGTAGGACAACTTCCAGCCCTCAGGATCACATTGCCACTACTCTGATCCACAGATCTGATTTTGTGGCTACAGGAAGCCACATTTCTGGCACAAACTTCCCTGTGAAATAAGTACTTCTGCCTCTTCCTACTGGCCTCCGTTTAGAATCCCAACCCAGCTCTAGCACTTTATTGGAATCTGAATCACATCCAGAAACCTGGCTACAAGCGACTTAGCACACTTTGTTGTATCTTCTAGTTTTCTGCCTTTGTCGTACAGGAAATCCTGCTAGAGCAGCGTTAGTCAAAACGTGGTCCGTGGATGAGAGCAACTGTTTCTGAGGGGTGTGGAATGAGCTAAGCACAGGAATTAAAAGTAAATACGGGGGCCGGCCGAGTGGCGCGATGGTTAAGAACTCGCTTGGGATGCCAGAGGGCCCCGGTTGGGATCCCACATGAGGGCCAGTGACACTGCCCTCCACAGCTAAGATGCTGAACAACAGCTCAACCTGGAGCTGGGCTGCCTTGAGTTGCCGGCGACGGCATAGGCTGCAGCCCCTGTGGCAGTGGGTTGCCATGGGGTACCGTGGGTTGCCATGGGCTACCGTGTGTAGCCAGCAGCCAGTGTGAGCGGCCAGCAGCCGCAGTGAGCGGCCGTCCAGAAACCGGCGCCTGATCTGCCTCACCAGGGAAGAGCGCAATGACGGTGCCAACTTGGGCCAGTGAAGCAACATCCTCCAGAACTAGATTGAAGAACAAAAAGGACAGCAACTTGTCTGTTCCCCTTCCCCCAGTTCCCCAGCACTGTTCCCATCCCCCCAATTCCCCAATAAAAATCTTTAAAAAAAAAAGTAAATACGGAGGTATTTTCACAGCAACTCGAAATCTGCAACACTCAAGAGCATGATCAATGCATATAAGTTGATGGGACAGGGTATAGGCCAGTTCTGTTAATATCAAATGCTGTGGTGAGAGGGATGTGGCATGTAGGACCGTGGTATTGGAGCTACAGGAAGTCAAAAACAAAAAACAAAAACCAGCAACCCAAATCTGACCTTCACCACAGATAGCATGAGAAGCATCACACTGGCGGTGTTGGATGATTCGTGAGCCAGCTAACCTGTGCCACCCATCGGATCCAGCTCAATTCCTAGCTTCTTCATGAGGCCTATGGACTGCAATGAGCTCATATGACTTTTCAGAAACATACGTCATTTTGGCCCTTAACATATTATCTATAAACAGTATCCATAGCAATATGTCTTTTTTAGTTCCTGTAGAATTAGTCTATAATAAGCACTTATAATATTGTTATTGAATTAAAGAACACATTTTGTTTCTGTAAAGATACAAATGAATTCAGTAACACTACTCATGTTACAGGAAGTTTTTTTATATAGAGAGGATATTACCCTAAATCTTTCCATAACTTTCCATAAGTGTGCTTGTTAACAAGCACACTCAGATTTTGTAAAATGAACAAATGCAATATGGTGTGCAGAGTAGATTAAAATATTCATTTTATTTGTATAAAGCAAATATGTATTTGTAGGCTTGTACACTGTGTTATGACAGCATGGTTACTCATTTAATTTGATTAGGTAATTTGTTCCAAGAATGAAAGTGATTGTTCTAATCCTGGCCAGGAAAATATAAGGGTCACAGGGCTTAAACCATATGTAGAGTATTATTGTAACTCTATTGACTATTTCAGAAAAAAATGGCATGCATTCTGGGATAGATGCATTTTTCAAATATACTGATGTATGATTGACATGGTACTGACAGCCATCAGCCCATTAGTTTTGTCTGCAGTCTCATCTTACACTTGCATATAAACAGACTTAATTTTTAAATTATACTCAGAGATTATACATATATATATATATATATATATATATATATATATATATATACAAGAATATAATGCTCAGGTACATTTAGTTTTCCTACCAGTCTACTGTTAGGTTTTTCAATAAAAAAGTGAATGGACCAAGAGGTTTTTCTGAGTCCCCAATTTGCAGCAAGTTAGAAAATGATGGATGCTGTGCTCATAGTCAAGAGAACCAAGACATTCCGAAATTGCCATTCTTGAGTTTCATGACTGATGAGGTAGCGAATACTTTGCTCCATAGCTTTTCCATATGGTGAGATTACATTTTCCTAAAAGACCTCTAACGTCCCTTTCGTCAATGAAATTTAAGACTCTTAAGTTTTCATAACCTAATCAATCTGAGTATTTATTGGCTTGTTTTGAGATGGAATCTTTAAACAAACAAAACAAACAAACAAAACTTGTCCGAGCTTTAACTATGTTCAAGCTGCATTCCTTTTTTAAACACACAATTAAATTTCCTGTAATTTACCATTGATTTGTCAATTTTGAATTAACGGTGTACAAAATTTCTGAGCTAATTTCACTCTCCAAGTGTACCCCCTCCTTCACAGAATTCAGGAAGTTAGAAGCAATCATTCTCCTGGAATTAAACTACATGAACAGTCAAACCACTTTCTTTGTAAAGGCAGAGGTCTTTCCCCTTGCTTTGATATTTGAAAATCTTTTGTTGAGATGCCGGGAATGTTGCCAAACAGTGTCACCTGCCAGCTGGAGTGATCATATGCTCCCTATTAAAGCGGAGGGCCACGGTTCTGGTCAACAGCTGAACGGAGGATATCAGCACGGCATGTATTTAGTAATGGGATAAACTGCTGCAGCAGTGAGGCCTCCCTGGAAGGCCCAGTACATGCATTTTCCGTCCTTGCACACAGCACATACTTGCATGCAGATGTTTCCTTATCACCCATGCTGTTCCAGATGACGAACCATAATGGAGACGCATGGCACAATCTCAAAGCCGCTACAAGTGAAAACTCTAGACAGCTTTAGGAGGCAGGGTAAAAGCTACCTACCAGACTTCCAAAAGGGTGGTGAGGGGCATGATTGGTTTTGGCAGCTCTTTTCATCAAAGGCGTTCTTTTGTACTAAGGGAATTTTTATCTGTTTTTAAAACTCCAATTAAACAAAAAGAGAAGTGAAACATAACTACAGAGATATTTCAGGTATTATTTCGGGTTGTGTGCCTAACTTCAAAGTGTGTGTGTGCTGGGGGTGGAGAGGAAGGTACCAACACCAATAAGCAATTCTCAGACAACAGCAAGTTATCTAAGAATTTAACTTGATTCTGACACAGTCTCCCTGGAGTTAGTGTCAGGTTCCACAGGTTAAGGGTTCATTCGTACAAGACTGCCACACACACACACAGACAAACACAAACACACACACACACAACACACACACACACACACACACACACATACACCCTACTTCAGACACCAGTCCCAAGTCCAGGTTGTCACCTGTACTTATGACTAGCTGAGTATAAATCAGAGGTTCCCATAACCCTCTTCTCCGGTTCAATTAATTTGCTAGAGTGGCTCACAGAACTCAGAAACATTTTATTTATGATATTACTTGTTTATTATAAAAAGGTATATAACTCAGTAACAGCCAGACGGAAGAGATGCAGGGGGCAATGCTTGGGGAAAGAGCATGGAGATTCTAACGGTGCCACGCTCCCAGCACCTCCGTGTGTCCACCAAATGGGTAGCTCTCTGAACCCAGTCCTTTCAAGGGTTCTTATGGAGGATTCGCTATATAGGCACAGTTGATTAAATCATTGGCCACTGGTGACTTATTCAGTCTCAAGCCCCTCTCCCCTCCTTGGAGAGTGGAGGGTGGCATTGAAAGTCCCAACCCTCTAATCACATGCTTGGCACCATAGGCAACCAGCCCCATTCTTAGGGGCTTTCCAAAAGTCACCTCATTAACATAATAGACACCTTTATCACTTTCAACACTTAGGAAAACCCAAGGGTTTTGGGAGCCATGAGCTAGGAACCAGGTACAAAGACTGATTACATATGAGAAATAATGATGGTCATCTGAATGACCAAATAGATTTTTTTATTATAGATTACAATATCATGTATCAATTATTTAAAGAGAGAGAATTACCAGCATCAACTTAAACATTGACTGTCATAACATTTATGACAAATGAAAGAGAGCGAGACATCAAGTCTAACATACCCAAGTTAAGGGATAGAAGTGAAAGGCAAGAAAGATTTGGGAAAGTGATAATGACTGGAAATTCCTTTCTGTATTGGATTCCATTAATACTCACTGACCTGGCCAACTCCCCATTGCTTAGACAATCTGGAAGTCCCAGTGATTATTCTACTGAAATTAGTATAGCATGTAATCATAAAATGTAATTCATAATTCATCAAAATATAAGAAAAAATTCATTTATATTCTAAAATAATGACACCTTTTCCTGCTTTTGACCAATTCTAGGATATTTCCCAGGTCTTTTTTTTTTTCTTTTCACTCTAAGATGAACATCATAACCATGACTCCAACCAAAATAACCAAAAGACATGTTTCTATTTACCTCAATATAAAAGCTCCTATACTGAATCCATCCGCTTCCCCGCGGACTGACTTTCCGTGCCTCCCTCCCATTCCTCCTGATTCTTCATTGTCAACTGTCCCCTATGCCAAAATAACAAGTTATCACAAATCTTTATAAAGAGCATTTTTTCCCCAAATCATCTTCTGATCTCTGTTTCCACTCTTATAGCCCTGAACCAAGTATTCTTTGTCTTCTGACAGGAGTAGGAGAATAAAGTGCCATTTTTCTTTAATCTGCCCCTGTATGCACCATCCCATGTAGCCCTGTCAGAATGGCTTTTCTGGCAAATTTATATTTATCTAATTTATCACCTGCTCAAGAACTCAATAATGGTTGGCTTAGAGTCCACTTCATGCAGTTGAAGCCTTTCTCCCTGACCTCTCAGGTCCTTCACATCATTCTTATCTTTTCATGGATATGGAAAAATGGTATGTTGATTTCATCTTTCCATGTCCTTCCAGCTTCTGGTCCTGTCTCATTCCCTTTGGCTATCTTAAGCTCTCAAAGGCCTCCTCAAGCCCTTGCCATTTTTACTGAATATTGAATTTAACAGGAGAAATTTAAAATATTGCATTTAGACCAGCAAATGACACACCCAGAATTGACAGAGCCAGAGCTGGTTCCTAAGAACAGTCGTTCGTCAGGACTGACAAACAGGGGTCAACTGGTTCAGATTGGGTGAAACTTAAATGGGGGCAGAAATTCTGCTGACACAGGGAAGTGTTCCTAAATACTGTAGCTGCCCAACTTGCCAAGAGGTGCCGAAAAAGAGATGAGGTCTGGAAGAACTGACGCAGGGGCTGTGTGAATATCTATCAGGACAGGGTAGTGTGGCCAGTGTGGCCAGGCTAACGTGACTTTCACAAGCAGTACCTCTGGAATCTCACCTTCAGTTCATCTAGAGAAGCTTATTTAACTTTTTTTTTTATATACTGTAGGCCAATGTTTAGCTTCGTTTAATTAAATGTTCCGGTGGAAAAAAAAATTCTTTTTTTCCTTCTTTTTAGCCAGTGGCAGAAGAGAATTGGCCTACAGAGAGTGAAAAGACCCCCATACATAAATGTCCTTTCTTTGTGACATGATCCTGAGCATGTGATGATCCTCTCCAGGCAGTAAATTAGGCACAGAATTTGGCTTTTCTATTTTATAACATATTAATAGTTGTGAGAATCATGTGAGTAACTAACATGAAAACTACTTGAAAATTGTTCATTCCTACCAATGTTATGTATGAAGATGATGGTGAAGATAAGACGAATACTTAAATATTTGAATCTAACCTTCAGTGTTAACTTTTTGCCCCTGGAAACTCCCTAAACTCCCCCTTCACCAAAAACTGCTGCCTCCTCTGACACAGAAAGGAACACTTGGTTATTCAGTGTCTCTGTTCATCTGTCATTTCTACATGTGTGATGCTATTTTCTCCCTCATTGGACTTTATATTTCCTCAACGATTGCAGCCTTATCTTATTTATTTGTTTACTTTGCCTCAGACACTCAATTGATAAACTACATGATGTAGACAACCAAATAGGAAGAAATCATTGTCAATGTATTGCAGCAAGTGAAGATACTAAAGGATATTTTATACATAATAAAATTGGAGAAGAGGCTTTAAATTGGAAGACATAAAGAGTTCTTGAGAAATAGTACTTTAAAATATCCTACCCACTAATCAAAAACTCTTTAATAAACTTCAGGGATGCAGTCTGTAGGATGAACAATGGTTTGCTTAGTTCTTTCTACACTGAGGGAAATGGGAAAGTTAAATCACTTAAAAGAAGATAATTCTATTTGCCATTCCGTAATGCATTCTCAAAGGCTTCCAAAAGCTCAGAGAAGAAACCGAGACAGTCAGAAATAGGACTTGAAAATCAACATCTTTAGATAAATTGCAATAAACAGGAAAAATGAAAAGTCATTACAACTACATGGAAATTCTTGCTAGAATATTTGTTCAACTTAATGGAAAATGCCCATTGTTGGCTATATTTTTATCTCATCATTTTTTCACTATGTTCCAATATACATACTTTGTAACCTCAAAGTTATTTCTCTTTAATGGTAGAAATCTCTTTCATTGAATTACAAAGTTACATAGGGAGATTAATAAAAAGGAGAAGGTACATTCTCTGTTTAAATACCTTTTTGACATCTGATAATACATAGAAGGTTTCCAAGTTATAACTGAAGTCTGATCAGGACTCTAATAACCACAGATATGAAAGAACTTCATGTTTCAACCTCAATTGTACATATTTCTCAAAACTATGAAAATTTGGAAACATATTTATCAGTTAAAAAACAGGTGTTTTTTTATATTTTTTATTGCATTCTATTTTAAGTATTAGGGTAGACCTACCTAAATCAACATTTAATGTGCAAATAAAATAAATGAATCCAATTTTATTTTAGAGGAGAAGGGAAATGCATTAAATATATTCAGGTGGCACTCTTAAATATATAGATTTTCATTTTGAGGCAAGAGGGTTGATTACAATATGTTATTTTATTGTACTACATAGTCTATGATATTGATTAATAAGGTTATTCTTTAGAGTATATTAATTCTAATATTAATAGATAACTGTGTACTCAGGCAGGAGACCTGTTATATTACTTGTGAAAATAATTACTGTACATTAAATGTTTACAAGGTAATAAATATTATTGATCAATTTCATTAATATTAATAACCATAATCATTGATTTAATGGTTTGGTAGGCATTACATTTCATTATTTGTTCAGAGTAGCTACTATGCATACTGGATTTGTAATCAAATATAATAATTTTATAGATTTCATAATATTATAATTTACTGGGCTTTAAACTTCCTGAATCAAAGCAATATATAAAGACACAGAAGGGTGTTAAAGGTTGTAGGTATCCAGGAAGCATTGCAATGGCTGGCTATAAGTATCATAAAAGTGTCATAAAGCACAAATTATATATATATATATATATATATATATATATATATATATATATATGAATTTCCCTTTGAAAGGAACCCAAGATAATACCCCCAATTGGCTCAATTTTACAAATGAGTTAACTGTGACCCAAAAATGTTGAGCAATTTGCCAAATTCATAGAATTGCTACCACTGGACCTTTTGCATTCTAAGTGTGCCATCTTAGAGCCTGCTGAGAAGCCTTGAGTTCCTTATGACAGTACACCAGCCCCAAGCTATCATATCCTGCACTGCCTAAGGGAAAGGCACCAGGTTCTTACTGCTGGGGCTCCATGTCCCTCCAGGTAGCTTTACTGAACTGCCCCCAGGATGACCCCATGCTGTTCTCCCTCTCCATGGCCCAGTCTTCATGGCGTCTGCAGGAAGCAGCCGTACGGTAATTTCCTCTGAGAGTGTAGGGCCTACACCATAGCCCTCTCAGGATACAGCAGGATTCTGCTGGCAGCGCCACTCCAAAGCAGACAATAAGCACAATCACACTAGATTCTCAGACCCCAGGAAACAGAGAGGTCCTGAGAAAAGGCCCCTCATTAGGTATGAGGTGAAGAGAGCAACCTCTCTTTTCAAAAAGATTACTTCACAAGTTTTTCTTTCTCAGTTCTTTAACTCCTTTTTATATTCTTGAAGTGGGTATGAGGATCAAAATCTGTCAGACAAGTATCCAGATATTTACTTTTGAATCACATATGTGTTTCCTAGAGATATACTGCACATTTGCAAAAACAAACATCCTTAAACATATATTCATATTTATTTAAATGTATATATGCAATGCATCATTAGGAAAATTATCAGAAGTGACGTTATCAGATCACACATTTTAATAGTACGCTTTGACAATATTAGCAAGTCATCCTCCAATTTGGCAAACTTAATTTATATGCTGATCAGCAGTATATGAGCACCATTTCATCATACCCTAATCCAAACTTCATATTATCAAAGTTTTATGTAGAGTTTTTAAAACTGGAAGGGTGATAAGTGGTTAGCTCTTTGTTGTCTTACTTTGTATTTCTCTGATTATTCATGAGGATGGACATCTTTGTATAAACCGATAGGCCGTCTCTATTTCTACTTTGCTTTCACACAGTGAGGAGAAAGCACAGTTTCAGTATCTTACCTTAGGGTTGCCTTAACTCTCTGTGCCATAGTTTTTTCTTCAGGGATCTTATTCATATCATCATTCTATAAGATATCTATATGGATGACAGAGTGCCAATAAAATCTTATAATCAGAGAGTAGCAAGTACCCTAGAGTCTCTGGTAAAACATTTGAGTGTTACAAGTGGGAAATAGATAAGATACAAATTCAAAGGATTCCCATCTCAATGAGTTCTCTGGGTGTCCAATAATCTTAGGCAGATGACATCCAAAAGAAACGGCAAATTGTTGTACCCTGCTTTGCCTTATGTGAAGAAAGGCACGATGTTTGGGGAAACTCTTCAATTACAGAGGAAACACACACAACATTTAGCACTATTGATCTGATTCATTTACTGATAAAACTAAGTAAATTGGCATCCTTGAGTAAAGCCCAGAACAAAACCAACCAACCAACCAACCAACCAACCAACCAACCAACCAACCAACCAACCAAACTCTTTTAGCTCATTCTAGCTTTTGCACCAGAAGCTCTGATATGAAATCAGTGGAATAATCATGGGACAATCAGAAAAGAGGGTTTCAGGGTTTTGTGCAAAGTCATGCTTTTTCTTTATATCTGAACTCTACCTATCTATGGATGTCAGTTTCTTTCTCCAGTCGCCTCAATACTTGCTCATGGAAAAGGTGGTCAGGCTGGCAAGGATGAAGGCTTTGAAAGGCCTCAGAACATGCACTTCCTTTCACCAGAGCTAACGGGATACTGCCAGTCTGAGAGTTTATCCCATCAGCAGCAGTGGACAACCCTCAGCCCTGGTACAACACCACATTACCTAGGAGAATTTGTGATCAGTGGTAGATTGAGCTTTTAATCCTGGAAGAGGAGGCAGTTTGATATCCCTGGAACAGGCAATTCTTTTGGCTGTGGATTGGCCTTTCTGGTTCACCATGCTTCTGCCAGCACCATCCTCTAGAGACTTAATCAGTACCCTACTCAGTCATGGTATCCTACAGTTTCTGAACAGCTCAGTTATTTTACAGCAATGATCGAAGGCAATAGGACAACTATAATGGAATCCACTGGTCTTAACATGCACCTCATCACCCAGAAGCTAACTGGCCCTATGGAAAAAGAATCGTCAAAAGAAGCTTAAGACGCCATCTGGAAAAAAATAGTGCATGAAGTTGCGATGTTTTTACCTGAACCAGCAGCAAATATATATATGGTGCCATTTTAACCAGAGCCAAAATATATAACTCTAGGAATACAATACTCTAGGGTACAATACGGAGTTACATCTAAAGATCCACTTGAAAAAGTTTGCTTTGCATAACTTTGGACATCCTGCTTTAGAGGTTTCAGTTCCCAAACGATGAATGCTTCCATTAGGAGACAGTATTCCTACTGATTTGGAAGCTGGCACAACCAACAAGCTGTGTTTGGTTCTTCATGCCACTAAATGAACTAGCAAAAAAGGGGGTATCTTCCTCAGTTGGCTGTGGCGATTGGTCCCGATCATCACAAGAGAATGGAGTTGCTGCTTCAGGATGTGGGTGCCTCCTGGTACTGCCATGTCTAGCGTTATAAAGGCAGATCTACCAAGCTCAAACCAACAGGACATTAAAGTTCTGAGTCACTCAACTAGATAAAGTTTCCTGAGGCAAAAAGAAAATTGAATATACACTGAAAGAACTAAGTTACATTTCACAGCTATGGCGTTGTAACCAATTATAGAAATCGGGACTGTGCTAGCTTTTCTTTCTTGCTCTATGATACACCTATGTATTCATTTATAGTAAATTATCTTTCTCCCTGTTGCCCATTACATTTTACAGAGGGCATGTTGGAGAGGATGATGTCATAATATACATTTATGTAGATTTTGGAGTGTAGCTGAAAGATCGCCAAGGGATGGGATTTCACGACTAATGAAACTTTGGGGAGAAAGTGAACATATTTTCCTTTGTAAAGGGATGGTGCACTTTCAACAGCATGTGTTTACTGGGGTATTTGATATATTAGAATAAAACTAAAATATTACAAATACTGAGTATCCATCCAAAGGAAGAGCCCGACTGTGGCAAATGTCACAGACTGTTCAACTCCAGTCTCCTTCGCGCATGTCTCCTTGTCCATCAGAGGCTGGAAAGATGAAGACCATGGATTTCTGGCTCCCTTGCAGCCTGGGTTCCATGTGAGACCTAGATTTTATAAAACAAATGCAACTGCATGCGACAGCTGCATGCAACTTAAGGGACGTGATGATCCTGTAACGGAGGCAAGCAGTCACAGGTTTTTGGTTATTCTCCACCAGCTAGAATGCAGCCTCTGTCTTTAGGGATACTGAGTAGTGAGTAAGGCATGGGATCTCTGCTGGAGCTGTCACCTGGAGGGACAGGGTAATTCTCCCAGCTGTACTTGTGGCTATGCGACATCCAAGCTTGTTTCCCTATCTCTCCCAGGAATTCTGCACCCTACCTATTGCCAATAATGAACTCCTTTCTGCTTTTAAAACAGCTGTTGTGCACACCATTATTTTCAGGTGAGAACACTGACCCGTATACTAATTTTCTAATTCACTATGTCTGTAATTACTGCTTTGACCAACTACCACATGATATATTTTCTATTATTTATAAATGGCTTTCTGTGGGTTTTTTGGGTGTTTTTTTGGTTTTTTTTTTGTTTTTTTTGTTTTTTTGTGTTTTTTTTTGCTTAATCTCCTCTTTAGCTCAAGAGCACATAGTTTTCTTTTGGCTATCTTCTGCTTGCCATTTTCTAATTGCAATGTGCAATTATAGTAAATACAGTTTGTCTGAAATAAACGGAAGAACATTGATTTAATCCAGATTTGCTTGGTTTCACACAGTGTACTTTCTCCATCACATTACAGAGTTGTGACCTCTGTGGTTTTCTCCATTATTTTAATTACTTCAATGGAGGAACGCCATCCACAAATTAGATAATATTCATGTATGTTTTCTCCTCTTTTCCTCTGCTACTTAACATTTAAAAAAATATCTCACTAGTATTCGTTTTGTTGCACTGTACAGTAGGGCTCTAAATTCATTTTTAAAAAAACAATTCTCTGTCACTAAACTCTCATATATCACTGATATGACAATACTATTTATGGAATAAATTTTCCTTTATCCATTCATGTGATACTTCCTTTATGATACACTAAAATTTTAAATAGAGAAACTCTTTTAATCCCTTAATTTGTTTTTTTTAATTTAGTTTTTACATGCAGCACTGTGGGCACATTACTGGTCTCAGTAACTTTTGACACGTTTGCAACCCCTTCCTCCATGAAGTTTTCACAGTTCTCGATTTCTCTGCTTTTAGGAGGCAAAAGCATCATCAGAAAATGTACATGGAATTTAGTTCAGCATAGTCTTCTAATTTCGTCATTCTCCTCCAAGTTGGGAATATAACAAAATCAAGTCAAGAGGACACATGTGGAGCCCCAGTAAGGTCCATTTCCTGTAATAACAATATGGTTTGACAGGATTTGATCTGAGGCTATCGAGAGAGGCAGAAAAAAACAGTTTGGAGGACACTGCTTTATCCTATCCAAGAAGGATGTAAAATTTAAGAAGCATAGCCAAACTTGAAATTTCAGCCTTTTCTCAATTTTTCCCACACATTAAAGGGAATCAAGAAAATGAGGTTCCCAGCAGCCCTGCTTAAATTGTTCATTCTCTTATTCACTTAACCCACATAGACCCTTCAAATGCCTAGTTTTTCTGTTGCTCTAATTGTTTTTCATGAGAGAATACAGCCCTGCAGCTTTTTCCTTCTCCTTAGAGAAAAAAGGCAAAGGGAAAACATTAAATAGCAAAAAGAGGAGAGGAGGAAGGCTGTGAATGCTCACTGATTATTGATGTCTAGTCTCTAACACAATAATTCAATTAATGCTTTTATTTTTTTAAGGTAATTGTCATCTTATTCTTCAAGGAGACTCACACACACAAAAACAACACAAGCAATATTTTTAGAATCTCACAGTGACAATATATTAGTGTTTTGCAAAATAACTGTAAGTTTATGCAGATATATCTAGCCAAAACATTCTATGAAGCCAAGAGTTCCTCTAACCAAAAGAAACTTTCTATCTAGTCCTTAGTACTTTGAGTCATCTTGAATAGCTTTACAGAACAATTGTATAGATTTGTGCTCAACTTTCACCAGCAGCTGACAGAAGAAACAAGTATATGCACAACACACACACACACACACACACACACACACACACACACACACACACACGCACAGACATTTTAAAATACAAATCACGTTTAATTTTTTGTATTAGATGCTTAGGTATGTCAGTCTAACTATTGTTTTCAATTGCCATAGCTAACCTCCAAATGTGATTTTAAAACTTTATATATTTCCTTTTTCTGATCTTTCAGTATATTACATTCACTCTTTTGTTCATTCATTTAGCTTTTTTAAAACAAAACACCCCCAAATATTTATTGGAAGTAGACAGATTATAATTACTGGGTTGTTGGAAAAGCAATGATGCATTTTTGCAACAGAGGGCACTAGTTCATTTTTGAAAGTACTAGAGTTATTCACATCTATGTTATTGCTGTCATTTGACAGCTGACAGTTCTAGCTTCATTCTAAAAAAAAGTTGAGCGATTTGGTTGAGTTTTGGAGATTTTACAAGTTGAAAATGGAAGACCAAACTGTGCATTTTTGCCATATTTTACTGTTTTATTCCATAAATGGAAGAACATGTGTCAAGCTTGTGAAAAGTTACATAAAGTTTATGGTGACAATGCTCTACATGAACGTTAGTGCCAATGATGTCTCACAAAATTCCGTGCTGGTGATTTTGATCTCAACAATGCTTCTTGGTCAGGGAGGTCCACCGGGGTTGGTGACGACAAAATAAAGGCATTGATCGAGTCAAACCCACGTTATACGACACGGGAGATTGCAGGAACATTGAACATCCATCATTCAAGCCTTCACGACCACCTGAAGAAGCTGAGATACGCAAGCAAGCTTGATATTTGGGTTTCGCATGAACTCAAAGAAGTTCATTAGACGGCACATATAAACATCTGCAATATGTTCATTAAACATGAGGGAAATGATCCTTTTTGAAGCGACTGATAACTGGTGATGAGAAGTGAATTGTTTACAACAATGTGGTGTGCAAACTGTCTTGGTCCCGATGTTATGATTCACCTCAAACGACATAGAAAGCAACATTCATCAGAGGAAGGTTATGCTCTCAGTGTGGTGGGATTTTCAAGGTGTCGTGTTTTTCGAGCTCCTACCAAGGAACCAAACAATCAATTCAATGTGTACTGTCAGCAATTGGACAGTTTGAACAAATCCATCATCCAGAAATGTCTTGTTAATTGTAAAGGAGTTGTGTTCTATCGCAACATGAAATCACACACAAGTTTGATCACCCGTCAAAAATTACTGGATCTTGGATGGGATGTGTTGCCACAGCATACGCGCCTGACCTTGCACAGTCAGAATTCTACTTGTTTCAGTCTCTTCAAAACTCCTTGCGTGATATAACATTCAATTCAGATGAAGCTGTAAATCAGCACCTTGTTCAGTTTTTCGCAAATAAAGACAGGTCCTTCTATGAACGAGGAATTATGAAGCTCACTGAAAGATGGCAAAAGGTTATCGAACAAAACGAGCAATGTATCATTGATTGATCTTTGTTCTTTATATCAATAAATGACGTTTGAAAAACATAGACAAAATACATCATGACTTTTCCGACAACCCAATACATCATATGAATGCTAACAGATATTTGAAATAGATAAATACATTTCTAACACTTATATGGTTGGCAAATAACTCCAATACTTCACACTATTTAGCATTTAGCATTCTATTTATCACAGAGTGTCAACAATTACTAATTTGTTGTTACATTAAGTACCGTTAGATATTAGGGTTTTTTTGTCTAATTAGAAAGTGAACTAAGATAAAGGAAAATTAACCACAATGTTTTGTTTTAATGCCTAACTTACTCTTGTTTAAGTAATAGGCTATTTAAGACATGTAGAGCTAATTGAAAATTGCCATTATCAAGAGTCTTTTCAATTAGCAATCAGAGAGGAAGAATCTATTATTGTATTTGAAGAGGATAGGTCTCATTGCCAGCTCTGGGTTCCAGTGAGAATTAACAGAACAGGCACTATAACTAATAACACTTTGCACTTCCTTAAACAGGATTCAACTTGTGTGGATTCCATAACACAGTCAATCTTATAAAGCCTCTCATCTTGAATTATTTTTATGATAGATAAATCTCAGTCTAAAACACAGAATAAATTTGAGATTTCCTATTTGCAGAACTTCTGAAGATAAAAAGAGAACTTCAACACTATATTACTATTACATGAGTTGATTTTGATCACATAGTTTCTTCTTTTGTGCTAATAAGTAAAAATAATTATTTTAGTGAACTTAAATACATTCCCCCAGGGAACAAAATTTTTATTGATTACCATCATAATTGAAACTGCTTTGTTCATTCAAGTAAAACTACAATGCAAATGAAATCATTGACATAAACATTGGAAAAGATGAGGGAGAAGTTTCTTTTGTTAATTCTAACATTATACACTCTGGAAAGTAATATAGTATAGTAGAGATTCTAATAAAACATTTTTGAAATTAAAAAGAGAATTGGCAATGTGGATGCATATAAGTTAAATACATAAAAATCAATAGCTTTACCCTTGTAATAAGCACCTAAACACAGAAATGTTAAAAGCTCTATTTATGTCAGCAAGACAAATTATTTATGAAATATTTAGGGAAAAATGCAGCAATAAAAATCCAGGATCTATATAAAAATTATATTATTTACAAACATGACACACAATACAAGAGCAGAAGAAACAGAAAACACTAATACAGTCATGATGGTAGTACATAGTTAAAATTAATTATAAATTATCCCAGTTAAGATCACAACATAATTTGTCTTACAGTCATATATATATAAACACCTCAGTGTTAGAATAGCTAGAATTCCATGAAAAAGAAGAACAGAAAAGGGAGCACTTGCCATTTCAAATATAGCAAAATATATTATACATTCACTGTAGAAAAATCTATGTGGTATTGTACAGGAGAAGACAAATAGATCAGTCATATAGTATAGAGAATCCAGAATTAGATTCTAAAGGCACTGAGATAGCGATAGTTCAAATAAATGAGATGACCTATTTAAAATGGTATAAACTATCCAAAGCAAAGAAAATAAAAACTGAAGTACTGTCTTACATGACACAAAATCAAGTAGAGAAAGAAAAGATGTACATTTAAAATTAAAATAACACCATATAAGCTTTTGAGAAAACCTAGGCGATTAAATTTAGAATCTGTCTAGGAAGGCTACCTTAATCTCAACTGAAAATGCAAAGCTGTAATAGAAAAAAAGATACGTCAGATGTTTTAAAAATTTAAAACTTGTGCTAGTCAGTAGATTGATAAATTTTAAAATTTTAAAATTAATATTACAAAGATTTACTTACTATTATAAAGTAGCACAAGCTATTATAAATTGATAAAAAACCACAAACAGAAGAGAAAAATACACATCTTTTGTTCATTATACATACAGATGCATGAAGAGGAAACTCAAGGAGCCATATACAAATAATAAAATGCTTAGGTTCCTTACACAGAGAAATGAAAATTCAAGCAACAATGCAAAAGTACTTGATATATGTGAGACTGACAATAGTTACGAGCTTTGGTTCAGAGAAATGAGAGTAAAAGGGTACTCTTTAACATTGATAATGGATATGTTAGGTGCTGACCACCTTTTTGGAAAGCATCTAGAAACAACTTTCAAAATTAAATTTGATCCAGGATTCCTACACCTCGAGTTAATTGAAAATTGTCATTATGTGCTATAGAATATGTGCTATAGAATAAAAATATCAATTCACATGAACATATATTTGAGGTTATTTATTTCAGCTGGTTCCCGATAGTCACAATCAGAAATAAAGTTAACCCCCATCAACAGGGAATTTAAGAATTTAAGAAGAATGGGTTAGAGCTATTCTGTATAAATTGAAAGGGTTTCCATGAGGTTTTATTTAGCAAAATGATGTGGAAAAATATGTACAATATAATTCATTTTTAAAAAATGGGCAAAATAAGTTAGTTGCATGTATACATGTGAATGTATAATCATTATGTAGAAGTTTACATGAATATAGCTTGTTAGTTTATACTCCATGGGGGATTGAAGATGTGCTTGCTGTGTTAATATGATGCAAGAGAGGGGAATAACAAATTTAGCCTGTATGATACAATCCAATTTATGTAAAATTATATGATATAGATACACCGCATGATGCATAACCACCAAAATATTAATAATGGTTACTTCAGTGTGGTTGAATTGTACATGGATTTTACTTTCTTTATATTTTAATATATTGTTCTCAGTTTAAAGATAATATGTATTATTTATATAAACAGAAAAATAAGTCTATTTCCAGAAGTCATGCAGTGCCAGATCCAATACACACAGGGTAATAAAAATAAGTTTTTAAAAATAATTACACTATGCAATATTTATATGGAAACTAGATGATACAAGGCAAAGAAATATGATCAGGAAATTTTAAAAAAGGTACCGGTTTCATTGACTGTTATTGGAATAAACTGGATTTTCAAAACTTTCAGATACAAATTTTAATGTAATTTTATAATACTGATGACTGCAACAAATGTTCATAAGGATTCAACTATAATCTTTGCAGCCATATCTAGTCATGAACAACTAAGTTTCAAAAGATAAATCTTGATATGATTTATGAGCTTTACCTAAACTTTTAATTTAAAATAGCCATATGAACAAAGAAAAATTTCTTTCATTTTTGTACTTTTATAATGATGGATGATATGGAGAAAGGCACAAAGAAATATGAATATCAATTGATCTTAATAGTGTGTCAGCTTCAGTATTTATGATGTTCTGGTTGTATAATTGATATTTAATTCTGTTGTCTTCCTAGAATATGAGGTGTGATCAAACAATATTGTGAAAGTTTAAATAAAAAACTTTATTAGAGTAAAAGATACATTGCCATTAATCTACCTCAGAATATTCCCCTCACTTCGATCTCACTTACCCCATCATTCTTGCCACTTTCTGAAGCACTTCTGGAAGTCCTCTTTCATGAGAGTCTTTAGTTGTGCTGTTGTGGCTGCCTCCATGTCCTGAATCAATTCAAAATGTTTACCTTTCATGGTCATTTTGGCTTTGGGGAAAAGCAGAAACTTATACAGTGCCAGATCTGGTGAATAAGGTGGATGAGGACACACTGTAATGTCTTTATTTGACAGAAATTGCCGTACCAGGAGCGATGTGTGACATGGAGCCTTGTTATGATGGAGGATGATTTTCGGCACCCTTTAAAACACACCTTCTCTCAACCGTAGCTCACATCAAACTGGCTGCACCGAAAAAGGTGAAACTTGTCACACGCTGTTACTAAGATTCAACGCGCCATTTCCCATATTGAAGATCCCTGCCTTTCTGTTGGATGGCACTCGGTAACAACATTCACTATTGTTTGTGATTACAATAAAAAGGCTCCGTGTCACACATCGCTTCTGGTATATGGCAACTTCCATCAAATAAAAACATTACGGTGTGTCCTCATCCACCTTATTCACCGGACCTGGCACCATGCAACTCTGGCTCTTCCCCAAAGTCAAAATACCATGAAAGGTAAATGTTTTCAATCAATTCTGGACATCGAGGCAGCCACAACAGAGCAGCTAAAGATACTCACGAAAGAGGACTTCCAGAACTGCTTCAGAAAGTGGCAAGAACGATGGGGTGTGTTTGAAGCGAGGGGGAGTATTTTGAGGATGGTTAATAGCAAGGTGTCTTTTACTGAAATATTTTTTTTAATTTAAACATTCACTGTATTTATTGATCACACCTTGTATTGTGACAATTTTATAATTATCCTATTTGTGGAAATTGCTGATACACATGTCCCAATTGCTACTGTTCATCTGTAACTTAGAACAAGGTTCCAGTCTGGTGCAGCATTTCCTTAATACCCACTTTATTTCTCTCTCAGAGCCAGAGAATAAGTTGGTAATGGCAAACCATGGGGTAGATCTGATCAGTTCTGTGATCATTTTATCCGTAAAAACTAGTTTCTAAGTAATTAACAATTCTATCCTTACTTTATACCTTTCTTCTACAAATACCCAAAAGTTGTAATTCCAATGAATGCTCAACAGTCATTATCTTTTACTGAAGTATGTTGCATTACTGGTATTTTTAAGGCATATTTTAGAAGTCTAAAATATTGTATCCATTTTGCCTTTTGTAAATTTGCTAGATTAAAATTCACCAGAACTATTTTTTTTAACCAATGATATACCTATGGCTGTCCCAGATTTAATTAAGTTCCATAAAGAAGCACGATCATGCATTTGTATACTAATGAAATAACAAATACAATATGTATAGGGAGATTACAAGTATAAAGACATAACGGAATTTCCAACTTTAAAAACTGACACCGTCAATATGGTCCTTTCTAATGGAGATGATCAGCGCTGAACAACATCAGGACAACTGCCCCCACTCTGAACTCATTCTCCGCTTCACTTGTTCCTCTGGCTCCCGGGGGCTCCAGGCTGTCAGCTTCCTAATGAACGTAGGCGGTAAAATGAAAACTATGCAAAAATATGTCACCAGTGCACTCTTACCAAGGAACTTCACAAGTCACATTTAATAATGTTTTCTTTTCGAATTGATTTATTTCACAACACCCTGCTTTGGTTGTTCAAATGCAAACAGTTTCAGAAATCAAATTTGCAAGTCTAAAATTAAGATGACACAGCAGAGCATACGCATCATTCATGATGATTTCACAGCGTTTCCAGTCTGACTTAGAGTTGTCAAAATTAACATTACATGACAGGATTTATTATCTGTTTCTCTCAACAGTGCATCACCCAAGTCATGACAAATTCAATTAAAACTAGTTTTGATTCATTCATTTCAACACTTCCATTTATTCCTTTTCGCTCCTGTCTGTCTTTTTTCTTTGTGCCAAGATATCTTATAAATTTTATGTTTCTAATTATGACATCCCCATAATAGCAATTTCTTTATAATTTCCAGTGCAATTCTCATTTTTATAGTTTAATTTTTTTAGTTGAAGGTTTGGTTTATCTTACTTTCCTTTCTCTGATTTGTCTTCTTTATTACATAAAAAAAGCCACGCTGTTCTGAACTAAGTCACAGATTTCTGTAGTTATGGAGGGGTGGCTATAGACATAAGCCCTTGGCCTTCAAGATACAAATTTATAAACAAAGTCTCTTTGTATCCAGCTTTATTTTGAATGCAGTGTCTTACAAGTTAGGAAACAATTAAGGATGAAATAGTTAAGAAATATGAAATCAATAAATTTTGTAATGAAAATCCATTATGCAGTAATTTTTTCTCAAGAGAAATTTCTATGATTTATTTATATTATTAATTTCTAATATTTAATTCAATGAAGTTGGCTGTCACATATTGTACCAGATTTGTTGAATATCACAAATCATGTACAATTTTTAAAAAATACCCTTATCACAATCATACAATTTTTATACAAAGACAATTTTATTTTGTGTTTAGTAGGATGTAGCTAAAGATAAATATTTTGGAATTAAGAAGTGTTAGAGTTCTGACTTGAATCTAGGCTGAGTCTGATTCTGGTGTCCTATTACATCACTTGCACAATACTACTGCTCTAGTATCTCATCTGACTTAATTTCTAAGCTCCTAGCAGATGGGGACACTACATCCTCTTCTCAGACTACCCAAAAGAGAAAGGAGGTACCTTTAAACGGGCCACCAGGGACTCAGCTACCCTAAATTTTCTCTCTTCTGAACCTGCTTGAATGTCTAAAATTGATTCACTCACTATTCCTTTCAAATAACACAGTGACAAGCCATATATTATGATCATGAATATATTGTATGAGTTATTTTTTAGGTTAAATGACTAATAACCATAAAGGAACAAAATAAAAGCTAGGTGAAATTTAGACTGAGTAGAGAAACTCTGCAAAATGCCACAGCATGGGTACTGTTTAAAAGGCTTTAGACATATCCATTTAACTATAGAAGAGAACAAAGGCACACAGTTGAAAGGACTCTCACAAAGGGAGACACTTAAGCTCAGGGAAAAAGCAATTAATGATTTTGCACTAGTTCAAACTTCACCCCACAGTGCCTTGCACTTCCTAAAATATTGCCAAATTCACGGAATATCTAAATTAGAACGTAGGGATCATCGAAGTCGGTGCTCTTAACACTTACTTTTCAAAGGAAAGATGAAGCACATTATAGGTGCTCATTAAATACTTGGTGAAAATGAAATATACAGATACAGATGCTGACCTGCTTTTGGAGGGAGAGAGAGCATGAGCTTCCTCAGCGCATCAGCCAACTCACTTCCCTTCCTCATGCAGGGTGATGCTAGGGTCAGGCTAAAAACTGTCCAGGGTGCAAAGCTGACGGAGGCGTTGGCTGGTATAACCCTAGGAGCCAGTGTCTCCTTAAATTTTGTGCCTCAGGAGCCTCTCTTTCCTCCTGCTAGTTGGGTCCTTCTCCCATTCCCTACTAATCTACATTGTCTACTATGCCTTGTTTAAAAGTCCTTCTTTCTTATTCATTATCAAACAGAAAAAAAAAAAAGGCTAAGCCAATCCCCTTAGCAGACTTCCTACTCTTCTATTTCATTTCCGGATTACAGAAAATAAACACAGGGGTTGTAGGGAGTGAGTAGGATGAAGTGATTGTTAAAAATAATCCTCTTTCACATCCCTTTTTCTTCCGTTTTGGAAAGGTAAAACCTAGACAGTGTAGGGTTTGGCTAACACACATAATTATAAGGATCAAAAGTGATACATGTGAACATGTTTAACAAAGAGTAGAAGAAAAACTTAGTTACCTCACTGTGAAATTTATCAACAGGCAGAGCCAGGGATTCGCTTCTGTGTTTTGGTGTGGTCCCAGAGTATCTCTGGCTCTGGTCTATTGAGGAAGTGGGACCCCAAATAAAATGGCCAGTTTAAAATCCATATATTACTTGAGGAGCATGAAATAATCGATCACCGAACCAGGAAAGATGCCTTATTGTCCTCTTTCTACTGCTTGCCAGCGTCCCATTTTTTAGTTAACCTGGCCATCACAGCATTTTTTTTTCTAGTGTTTTGATTTGTTTTTATTAGTTTCAGGTGTACAAAGCAACATAATAGACATTTACACCCCTCACAAAGTGATAACCACCCTCCCCCAAGCTACTACCTCTCATCATAGCCTTTTGGCACTTATTTGTCAGGGTTCTAGAAATTGGAGGCTGATACCCAGGCAGAGATCAGAGGACTCAATTAAACTGTTGAATGGAAATTTCCAAGATTAAACTTCCTTTTATTGATCCTGTATTATCTGTTTGACCTTAGAATCCCCAGTGCTGATACCTGGACCCAGGCATTCCTCGCCCCATTTTTGGATTATAAAGTTGACCTAAAGCTTGGCTGTCCAAATTCTAAAATGTGGCTGGGCCCTCCTTCCCATTCTGCACGCCATTCCTGTTTAAGAACATAATTCTGTCCCTGTTTATTGGCTCCCGCCCCCCAAATTTCTCTGCTGTACTTTCAAGGTTTTCAGGCTTCCTTTCTAAAGCTATTTATTATTATTTAATCCTCCTTTAGGTAGACTCATACCAGTTTCTTTACTGCCCTCTACAGATAACCTGCCCATTCCCACTTCTCAGATTTTTCTTTTTTTTCAAATCATGTTTGACTTGGAATGCTCGCTTTTCCCATCATACCACACTTAGGTAAATACAACCCATTTTGGGGGAATAGGGTAAAATTCTACTGCCCTATCAAATTACTCTAGTCAGTATACTGAGGGTACTAAAAAAAATGTACACAAGTGGACACTTTGGTCAATGTTGCTCAAGCAGTATTTTGCTGTAGTCAGAAGTGTCTGGATGCTGATGGTAACCAGTTTGAGCACCTCTTGTAACTGCAGAAGTCAAATGTGACTTGTATTCATCTTTTGGTGTCGGTATATATTGAGTATTACAATTTTAAAAGTTTTCCTTCCTTAAAATGTATATACATTTTTTGGCACCCTCTGTAGATGCAGTTTTCTTTTGAAAATTTTAGTCATTTTTATCTTAAATTTATGCTTTTACCAAGTATTTATATTAACCATGAACTATATATTGTACCCATTAAGGACACAAAATATCTGGGTTTGTATAAAGTTACAGTAATTTAAAGTAATTTTACTTATTTATTTGTTTTACTTTTCATTTTTCTTTCCTTGTCTCTCATGCATAAAATTAAAGATATCAAGTGCAGGAGCAATGCTTTACACAGAGCTGAAACTATATGGTGTATATTATACTTTTGTTCATCTGTTTCTTTTACTCACTATATGGGATCCTTGGTAGATTAGAATCTGCCTCAGAGCTGCATTTTTGATGAAAACTTTGCAAACCTGCATGAAATCCATAATGGATCAGTATACCGTATCTTGTATGAAATCCAAAAGTATTCAAATTTCACACTACTGAAAATAATTTCTGACAAATTCGTAGTTATTGTTCTTGAGTTAGGATATATACCTCTTCTATTATCTCTATTTTTATGCATATATCAATAGGAGTGTGTATTCATATATATGGATATATACATGCAAATGTATATATCCATATATATCCATACACACACACACACACACACACACATATGCATCAGTTAGTGGTCTGGCTTATATCTATTAGTAGCCTTTTGGAAGCATTAGCTTTAGGGGTTTTTTGTGGTTTTTTTTTGTAAAACCATAGAGAAGAATTAATATAATCTTTACCCTCAGTGGCCATAATTGATTTTTCTTTATCAAAATTCTGCTTTGTTTGTTCCAGCACTCTACACTGTACATGACTGTACCAACATTCCAAGATCTTTTCAGTACAATGGTTTCTTGTATTAAGCACAGCAGAGTTTTTTTGTTCATTTACAATTCAATTGCTATCCTGGTAAACACTACCCAAACAAATTTTCCATGATCACGTCCATTTAAAACCTAGTATCAAGGACCACATTTTTGTACAAAAGAGAAAAAATATATATATATGTCAAAGAAATTTCTGGGGAAAAGCTACGTAATCACTCTATAATAAAATGATACAAGATTAGAGAAATAAAGAACAGGAAGGCGAAAGTGTGGGTAGAGGCCCAAAATAATTCCCAGGATATAAACAACAATTTTAAGAAGGAAATAAAATTAAATACATGAAATGGCTAACACAATGTGTTAGTAGACTAAAAGAGTGAGCCTATCCTTCATTTGTTTATATAAATAGTACATAAATGATTTATTAAATTCCTTATCCTATGTGGATTTTTCCCCATGTTGAGCGTATTTCCTCCCATTTAAAACCCTTCTTGTTATATTCCAGTCAGAGGGAGACCGAGTTCTACCCACATAAAGTTAGCACAATTCCAGCAAATAAGCAAAAACAATGGGTGAGGTCACAGTTGCTGCCAAGGACATGCAAGATCAGTGGCCAGGCTGCTCAAGGGAGTGTCAGCTCAAGGAAGTTTCTCAAGGAAACTTGTTCTCACACCAGCTCAAGGACGAAAGCTAAACTTAGAACAATCAAATGGGAGATATTAATAAGGCTCTCAGGAAAAGTGAGGGAATTGGAATGGACTTTATATAAAGTTTATGTGAGGGAGGGTTA
The DNA here is from genome assembly GCF_001890085.2 of Hipposideros armiger. Classification (NCBI taxonomy): domain Eukaryota; kingdom Metazoa; phylum Chordata; class Mammalia; order Chiroptera; family Hipposideridae; genus Hipposideros; species Hipposideros armiger. Next base: position 165,965 of record NW_017732192.1, read on the forward strand.
GGCAGTGATATCTACAATGTGGCTTAAAGTTAATCCCTGGCCATAAATGCTTTCCTCAAATATGTTTTAAGTGCTACCTAAGAGCTCTGTTTTGCTCAACTGTCGCAGGATAGTATCATAATTTAAACCCAAAATACTCCTAAGAGGTGATAGAAGTATAAGAGAAGCGAAGATATTCATGGCATGATGAGACAGTCATATCTTTGATAGAAGTTTATAGGTGTATATTGACAATATTAGCCTATAGTTCACCATCATCAATGCCAACTAATTGATAGTTATGACTAAATAGTTTAGCGGCTTCAAGATGTAAAAACAGGAGTAATAGACTACCTAAATAAGGATGCTTGCAAATGGACCAAAGATTAAACTAAATAATGTTTAGAAACTATTGCAATACATTTACAATATTAAGAATGATATGTTTTCTAAATTCTACTGAGAATATATTTAACTGAAACAGCAATTGTTTAGCATTAAGCAGGCACTATAATATTAAAATATATTCTAAGTGGTTATCTCTTGAATGGAACCAATATTTATATTCTACATTTTATATATTCTGCATTCCCTTAGTTGAATATGATGTTTCTCTTGGGGACATTCTCTTACATATTTTGGATATTTTCTTTATAAGCTACAGAAGTTTCTAATCTCCTATTGGTTTTACTTGACTCCCTATTATTCACTAAAAGGCTCAAGTTCAAAACCAAATGACTTCCTGAAATTTTAATACTTTAGCAAACATTTATTGGAGGCTGATTATGTGCTAGGCATTGTCATAGTTGAATGGGAACGATAAATAATATTGTCTTTCATGAAGTAGCTTATCTAGCCATTTACCTATTGCTATTACATGGAATGTGGATGTATACATATAAGTAGATATGTGTTAGTATATTTCCTTACATAATTATGCCATAATGTCCGAGACAATTTCAATATTTAACAAAATACAGTTTTTAATGAAATCTGGGACTTGACATAATATGAATGAGCTAATCATTTAAAAAAATTTTTTTAGTACAACACTAAAAAAGTACATTTTTTTTCAAGGAATGAAATGAAGATGAGGAAAAGAGTAGAAGGCAACAGAAATGAATTTTGGTCATACTTTAAGTGCACAGATCAGGATGCGAGGTGTGCAGAAAGTCAATGTAAGCTTGAAGAGAAAACTGTCACGGTTAGTGAGGGATGTTAAATGCAAATATAGAAATAAGCAGATGAAAACCAGCTTTTCCTGCTTTATCATTTTGACCAGAGCAGCTATCTTGGATCCTAATGCTGGTTTAGTGAAGTATATTCAAAGTTATTGGCATCTGCTCTGACTGTCCGGTTAGTCTAATATTTTGAAATAAATAGAAACATGTTTGGTAGGAGCATAAAAATGTATGTGCTTCCCTTTTATTGGTTATAAATAACTGTCTGCTATATTTACCTCCCCACTATTATATTCTGTAATCTAAATGGGGTACCTTCTGGGAGCACGCAAGAATAAGAAAATGGAAGACTGACACCTCTGCTGTGAATCAGCTTCATGATAAAGGGTGCGGGAGATGAGCATTTACTCAGATCCAAAGAAGCTGTCTCCCCTAAAACAGAAGTAACCAAGAAGACTATCTTAAAAATGGATGTACTTCGAGTTTTGAAATAGGTCCCTATTTGTTGAGGATAGCTTCAGCTTCTTAGAAATGCTTTCATGAGAACCATCTTTCCTTCTAGATATCCATGGCAGCACTCAGGTCTCGTACACAATGGTTGGGCATCCCTGATCAAGGCTTGTTCACTGCCATCTGCCATTTGCTCTGTTTTGGGTGACTGGGACAAGGTACTCAAAACATCTTACATTCAATGTTTGCCATCTATAATATAGGAATAATAACAGTTGCTTTATTTTATACATAGTGATCTTCAGAAAACTATTTCAATGTAAAAATTAGGTTTTATATAACTGCAAAGTTAATTCTGAGTGGCACAGCACTGAACACATAGTAAGTGCTGAATTAATACTTCTTTATTGATTAAATGACTATAATATACATATAACATGGTAATTATATTCATGAATCTTCACTGTTCAATATAAAGTTTATTTTATTTATGTATATTTAATTATATATATACCTTTATAAAATAAAATAAATATATACAAATTGGACTAAAAATCACTACCACCGATAATATACCTTTTCAGGGATCGTTTGTCTTAAGATTTTAGCTAAAGATAACATGAACCTGTATGATTACCAAAATATTTATTTCTTTTTCTTATACTTAGTTTTGATTATTATGATTTTTAGTAACATATATAGCATAATTTTATAATAGTATGTGGATTTAATTTTTAAATAAATAATACACATATTGGGATGGGCCCAAAACACTGTGTCTAATAAATGTGAAGGCGGCTGACCCACAAGATATACAGTCCATTTAAGCTTGACATCCAATATTACCCTGGCTCCTCTTTAGTTCCTCATCCCTACATAACATAATCTCCAGATGTGTGAATTCTCTGTACACATCATATCCTTGCACAATGAACTGTTACTGATGAAATCACAGTGCCTTTGCTCTTGCTGTTCCCACAGTTTTCTTCCATTGCCCCCCTCTACCTTGTGCATACCTACTAGTCCTTAACTCTAGCAGCAAGTCCTCTATAAGGCTATTCCTGATCTTGTGAGCTTCCCTTCAGGAAGAACTCACTACCTCAGCTGTCACTTGCATGTACCAGCCCCCATACCCCCAACACACACCCACACACACACCCCCCCCACACACACACGTAACATAGGGCTTCTGATGTTATATTGTTTTTTGCACCATTATTTCCACACAAAGAACAATCCCTTGAGATGAGAGTCTCCACTTCGTTTTTTGTTTTTGTCTGTGTATTCCAGCACCCAGAATGTCTTGATGTCTTGCATTTCGTTGAACGAAAAAGTAAATAAGAAATAAACACTAAGTTAATTAATTAATAACCAGCAATGACACTGCAGTCGTTTTTTGGCTCTGACATTGTACTCTAGTATACACCAGTTATATTCATCAGGGTTTGCAAAAAACCAAACAAATTACAAACACATGGGCTACATCAGAAGAATGTAATAAAAGAATTATTAAAAGTGTTGGCAGTTTTAGGAGAAATCCTCAAGGGATGGTGAAGCCCCCTGGGGTTAGCAAATGTGGAAACGTGATCGCCCCAAGGTGATCAAGGGGTCACGGGAAAGGGATTTACCAGAGCCTGAGATGGACCTAGAGCTGTAGGAGGAGGCTGCTGGACAGGGGCTGCAGCCTTTTGTTAGGGGAATGCAGCCACTGCTGATCACAGAAGACTGGGAGACACCATGCCAACTTCCCTCTCCTCCACCTTCTCATATACTGCTGCTGCCACTCACGGGTAGAATCCAACCAGAGAGAAGAGCACTAGGAAGGCTTATTCATGCTATTTGTATTAATTGTTGTTATTAATTATTAAAGCTCAGAGATCAGCCTGCAGGCACAAGCAGGATCTGGAAGGGGCTTGAGGGCAGCTCTCTAAGAGCAAACTGCCCAGTCAGCTCTTTGAGAGAAGGTTCTCTTGTTAGTCATGTAGCATCGACATAAGAATGTGGGAATATTGACTCTATTCTTTTAGTCAGATGTGGCCAGCAAGGAGTGGAGGCACGCTCGGGAGACACAATGACGGGTATCTCGGCAGGCAAATTGACGCTGGGTATTACAGCAAGTTTTCTAATCTAAAAGCCTACTACTTATGCATGAGAAGTAGTAATTTTATAAATGGATTCTGAATAACCTAAAAGTAGTCAGCATTACTTTCAATAGTGGGCAATTTACTCCCTTCTTTTTGGTAAGGTTAGAATGAGAGTTGCAATTTCACTGATTCACAAAGTCCTAATGTGGCAATGGGCCCTCAGGAAACAGGCAACACGTATACAGAGTAAAAACCCTGCAGTTAACTTTCAAGACCACTGACAGCTGCCTTATTCTAGTGCATTATGTATACATTCATCTCCACGTTTCAGTATGAGATGATTTGTGAAACATGCTGAAAAATAATTAATTTTCTGCCACCAAAAAATAGCATTTCATATCCATAATTTGAGGTCCGGTTTTTGTTCAGGGTTCATTGGAATAACAAAACGTGGAAGACCTTTAGAGATTTTTCAGCTCCATCCTTCTCTTGAACATCGTGGCCCATCCCTCTCCACATGAGAAAGTTGAGTCCCAGAAAGTTGAAATGACTCATTCAATTCTGTGTAGCCCTATGTGCATAGGTTTCCCTGTTCTTACGTAGGATTTATTTCCCTGTATTTATCCATTACTTAAATTTCTGACTTATTGATTCAACAAATTTTCAGACTGTTATAAAGCCATTTGTTTTATATTCAATTTTTCTATCTCCATTCTAGACAGCAATACTGAAAGAGAAGGACGGAGTAGTTAACAACTAGTATTCTAAGGTAAGATAGAGACCGGGCACAAAGAGATTGCGTTGAGAAGAAATACAATTTTATGCCTAACTGGTTTAATTTTGAAGTTGAAAGGGTATATCAAAAAAATGTGAGTTTGAGGGAAAAAAATCAGAAAGCCACGAGTACTATCCAATACTATCTGAAACGCTAAGGCTGAATTTATAGAAAGACCTAAAAGGTAAAATAAAATTGATAACAAAATAAGAGAAAAACACTCCAATGTGTCAGTATTTCTAGGGATTACTATTCTCCTCTTCATGTTTCCTCAGCTTTTGTATTACGACATTAAAAAAAAAAATTAGAGCAGCTTTTGGTTTACAAAAAAATTGAGAGGAAGGTATAGATTTCCCCTATACTCTCAGCTCCTACACAAGCAAAACCTCCTCTGTTATCAGCATTACTCACTAGAATGACACATGTTTTACCAAGGATGAACCTATGTTGACATATTATAATCAAAGTCCATACTTCACATTACAATTCATTCTTGGTTACAGATATTCTATGGGTTTGGACAAAAGTATAATGACCTATATCCAGCATTATAATATCATACAGACGATCTTCACTGCCCTAAAAACCCTCTGTGTTCACCCTGTTCATCTCTCCCTTCTAACCTCTGGCAACACTGATCTTTTTATTGTTTCCTTAGTTTGCTTTTTCCAGCATGTCATATATTGGAATCATACAATATGTATGTAGCTTTTTCAGATGGGCTCCTTTCACTTAGTTATATGTATTTACATTTCCTCCACGTCTTTTCATAGCTTGACAGCTAATTTGTTTTTAGCACTGAATAATATTTCCATTGTCTACACTAACACAGTTTATTTACCCATTCACCTACTGAAGGACATCTTGGCTGCCTCTGAGTTTGGGCAATTATGAATGAAGCTGCAATAAATATCCATGTAGAGATTTTTGTGTGGACATAAGTTTTTAGCTCCTTTGGGCAAATGCCAAGGAGCATGACTGCTGGCTAAGAATGTGTTTATTTTTGAAAGAAACAGACAAATTGTCTTCTAAGGTGGCTGTACTAATTTGCATTCCCATCAGCAGTGAGGGTTCTGTAGGTTCACATCCTCAACAGCATTTGGTGGTGTCGGTGTTTTGGATTTGGCTATTCTAATAGGTGTTTGGTGATATCTCATTGTTTTAATTTCCATTTCCCTGATAACACATGACGGGAACATCTTTTCATATGCTTATTTGCAATTTGTGTATCTTCTCTGGTGAGGTGTCAAGGTCTTTGGCACACTTTTTAATCAGCTGTTTGTTGTCTTATTGTTGAGTTTTAAGAGTTCTTTATAGATTTGGGGTAACAGCCCTTTTATCATGTGTCTTTTGCAAATATTTTTTCCCAATGTAGCTTGTCTTTCATTTTTTTAGACTTTCACTGATTTTTATATTAGATTTTGGACCTTTTTATTAATGATTTGTAGAAGTTCTTTATGTATTAAGAAAATTAGCTCTTTGTCAGTTATACGTATTGCAAATATTTTTTCTCAGTTTGCCACTTGGGTTTAATGTTAATACTTTTCCTGAGCAAATTTTCTTTTCTTAAAAAAAACTATGATTGAATATATCAATCTTTTCTTGTATGTTCTCTGCAATCAGTGATCTAAAGTGTCCTTCCTTATTTTAAGACTTTAAATATTCTATCTTCTTGTATTTAAAAATATAACATTTTAAGTATTGAACAACACCTGAACTTGTTTTAGTATAACAATTGACAAATGGATATTTTTTTAAAATTTCTTTACATGGCAAAGCAATTGCCCCTTATATATAAAAAAAAATTTTCCTTAAAATTAATTTGAAGAGAATGTGGTGAAGGAAATGCTCCTTCACCACTAGAAACATATTTCAAGGTTCTGGGGATCTTTTTTTTTGGTGCTATTCTGTTTGACTTGATTATCCATGCACTAACATAAAATTTTTATGATTATTATTATTCTTGGAATATAATACATTTGATTTTCTTATGACATTAGTCTTTTTACTTTTGTTTTTCATAATTTTCCTGGCTTTTATTATATACTTATGTTTCCCTTGGTATTTTTATAGGCACAATATAGGAATAATTGGTAAATTTACTAGATGTTCTAGACAGGCACATGGTTACTTTTTTACTTCTCCATGTTTGGAATTATGTGAAGAACTTTTGCAATTCGTTTTTTTTCCATTTTTTTTTTTACCATGGTAAATGGGATATTTTAATCTTTTTTTTCCCATCATAACGTTGAGCTAATTGTTGTTTGCATCTAGGGAATATATTGATCTTGGGATATTATCTTTATGTCCATTCACCCTATTGAATTACTTTATTGTTTATAATGTGTTTTCAATTGATTATCTTGAATTTTCCATAACATTTTTTTAAAATCTTAATTTTGCCACCTACTTTCCAATTTTCATTTCTTTCTCCTTTCAATGACATTGACTAGTACTTACAGATCAATGTTAACTAACAGTGATCATAATGTGTTGTCCTGTCTTATTTTTTACTTTAAAGAGAATACTTCTAGTGTTTCAGAATTGAATACTGTTCTGGCACTCATTATGGTGTCTCTTGGTCTATCTCTCTCTATCAAAATTGTTCTGTTATACATCAGTTCTTCCATCAGGACATTATTTCAGCCTCTTCTAGCACAAATTTGGCCCTTTGCAATTTCAATCCGAGGATTAAAGTCTTCCTCGATTTCAGGAAAGTCGTCTATTTTATCTTTGTGGTTTTTTTTTTTTGTCTGTTCTATTTCTTCTGGTGCTATCTTCAGTAATACCAGAATTTCATATAGTGATCACCTTTGTTTCCATATCCATCATCTTTTTGAAAAGCTACAGAGAACTTGGTGGTCTGAAACTGTTCTCTACATCGTTGACTCTTCTTACCACAGAATATTTTCCACTTTTTGTTTCTTCTAACGTGAATTTCATTTCTTTTCTTGTTTTATAATTCTCCTCTATTTCTTCTGTGAGCTCTACCAAATCACTTTTAAGCTCATTCAGCTTTCTTAACTCTTCTTTGAATACAGAAATTCTTTCTGGTTTGGTTCAATTAAAACAAACAAACATATTTCCTATACTATCTTTGGTTTCTTGTAGAACTCTTTGCCCATACTTTCATACCAACACTTGGCCTGGGGTAATACTCTATTTAAGCCAGGCTGAAACTCACTGGTTCACAGGGAAGCTCCCTGGGCACATGGTGTGTATGTAGTGACTTAGAATTTGTTTTCACTGGTCATCAAAACTTTAAGCTTCAGTCCATCAACATGATAATCCTTTTTTGGCAGCAATGGCATCATGAGTTTCCTTGTTCAGTCCTGTCTATTATGTCATTATGTTTGAAAACGAAACTCAAAGGTGCTTCAGCAGCCCTTTCGCTAACATAGACCATGCCGCACTAAGGTGGGGTCACCGGCTTGGCCCCTCAGAAAGTTCAGGCTACTCAGAGATTCTGAGCTCCTGAAAGCTGCGAAGACATCATGCTGCTGTGAGTTTCCTCTCTCAGTTACCTTTAATTTTACCATGTTCTCCAAATCTTCTCTGTGAATTGTGATTTGGGACTGTGACTGCTTCCTAGTATCATAAAAGAATGGACTTTTCATTTGTGTTTTTCATTCTTATAGATTTCAGTCTGTTTGAAAGCAGAGAGCAGGACAGATGTGTTATCTTTAACTGGGAAGCTATATTCCCCAATATGCTTAGGTTTATTTAGCCAAATTCATTTAGTTATTGTAATAAGATTTTTTAGCCTTATTAAATGATTTTTTATTCTCTTAAATGACAAAATTGTTTCTGAATTTGACATAAGATTAAACACTTTAAATTTAATCACCAAGTAGGTAATCTGTGCCCTGTGCTTTGATGGTGTTATCCATTTACTCGTCATTTCATTAGCTTCACTGATACGGCATAATGTTTGAGCAAAATTTACGTCAAAATTCCTGATTTTTGTCTCTTTTTAACTAAGACTTTAACTGTCCTAATCGTATGCGTTTATCCATCTATAGTGTTATAATTCTTAAATAAGAGAAATATAAATAACCAATTTGTTTAAAATAATATATAATCTACACCCAGATAAGTTACAACATACACGCAACTATTTGGTTGTTTTGGACCTTCAATTAATCAGGGGTTCAATTCATTAATTATGTAAATGTCTACCCACTAAGTCTATAGCATGGAAGCTGATCCCACAGAGTAGGATTTGTCCTGTCAGGCTATTGTGGCTGTTGAGACCACCCTTTGGGTGTGCTGTTTGTGGGGCTAATTGGATAGTGCACTACTGTGGTCTGAAGCTAACCTCCAGGTGTGCTGGTTCCAGGGGCATCTTGGAAGGGGCCCTCATGCAGGCCAAGGTCAATCGCCGTCTGTGACCAGCCCAGGGCCACCTGCTAGGAGTTAGAAAGCAATCTGTGGTTGGTTGCTGCCTGTGCTGGACCTGGAGGCAGGTGAGAGAGGCCGCACCGTGAACCGAGGTTGGCTGCCACCAGCAGCAAGCCTGGTACAGCTCAGCACAGGGGCCCAGGCAGCCTGAGGCCTGACGTCAACTGTCAGCTACCTGTAACGCTGAGTCACTGAAAGGTGGTATGCAAGTTGGGTGAGGCGGGGTTCCAGGTAGTCACCAGGATGGAGTGAGAGGGCTTCCCAGGTTAATGCAGATTCAAGTTTGGTGCGAGTGCTGAGCCTGGGGCCCCTCACACACACAAAAAAAAAAGTCAGAGTACAGTGAGGCCAGGTGCTACCTGCATTAGCCTGCAGACCCCTGAGAGTTGTCCAAGAAAGATGGCAGCACAGGATGGGGCTGATTGTCTGCCACAGAAAGTGCCTCCGGCAGTGTGCAAGCCAAGGCTGGTTGTTTACTGCTGAAAGAGCCTCCTGCAGTGTATGGGGAGGGGCTGGCTGCCCAGGTTCTGAAAGTATCTCCTGTGGTATGCAAATTGGGTGGGGCAGGGTCCCCTGCAGCCACCAGAATGTGGTGAGTGGAGTTTACCAGGCCAATGCAGTTTCATATTTGGCGGTGTCAGAGAGGGCTCAACATAGGAAAGATGGTGCCCACCTTTAGGCTACACAGGAGGAATGGTGGCTATCTCTCTAGCCCTTGCCTGAAGCCACACAACTGTCTTTCCCTGTATCTCTGGTGCCTCTCAAGTTGCCGCCCTCCACCAGGTCTCAGGGTGAATGCCTGCGAGTGAGTCTGTGCACAGGCCCTTTAAAAGGATCCTGCATTCCCAGCAGCCTTCCGTCCCTCCCAGACAGTCAGAATCCCCACTGATTTTCACCATCAGATGTTGTCAGGGCTGCTCTTCCCATCACTGGAACTCGAGGCTGGGGAGCCCAGCGTGGGGTTGGGGGCCCTAGCTTCTTGGGGGAACCTTCATAGCCTGGACATCCCTCCCAATGCTTAACTACCACACGTGGGTGTGAGCCAACCCATTTTGTGCCTCTGCCACTCCCACTAGTCTCTATGATGCCTCTTCTTAACATTCTTCATTATAGGAGTACCGTTCTCCAGGTTGATTATTTGATTATTCTACAATTTCGTTGTAATTTTAATGTGGTCAGGGGAGACAGCAAGCAGAATTTACCTACCCCATCACCCTGCCAGGTACCCACAACTATTCATTTTATTGGAATAGTTAGATATGGTATTTCTAACAGAATATAAGCACCTAAAAATGATCTAAAGATTTGAAAATATATTTGCTTATTTCAAACAGCTGGATGGCTATATTAGGCTCCGTGCAGTAGTAGGTACTATCCTAATTACACTTTTAATTGAGTAGTCAACATTAAATTAAATGTCTACAGTATGTTAACCCAGTGACAGCAGGAGACAACTCAAGTTGCCTTGGAGGCTCAATCAATTACTTGGTGGGAGTCAAGTAACTAATATAACTGTAATTCTTCAGGAAAGGAGATCAAGAAATCAGCAGAATAAGTATAGTCAGAAAAGAATAAAACAGGGATTGAACTGAATACTGAATCATGATACTGAATCAGAGGTGAACACACATGCACACTTAAGGAATTGTAGGGAGCCTGGAGAATGAGGGCAGGAGAACAAGCTGTCATTAGCAAGACCAGGCATGTAGTCGAACTGGTGATACCAGAATGGAGAAAGAGTAAATTACTGTGTGGCTGAGAGAAAATATAACGTTTAAGTCCAAAAAGGGGAGGGAGTAGCAAATACCCTAAAAGAGAGCAACCAGAACAATGCTGTACTGAGAGAAATTATTATCTTCTACAGGTAAGTCAAGTGCTTGCTTACTTATTTATGTAAACTCTATCCTGCACTAAAAATGCTTGAAATAAACTTTCAAGATCTGTAGATAGCAAAATCCCTAGACAAGAATGAGTGAAGAAAACAATGAGGGCGAGAAAAACATGAAGCCAGTGGGGTGCGTTAGTGAACAAACGTGCATGTCACACAGTCCTATTCATGTCCCCAACAGCCAAAGGCAACAGGAAAATGTGATCTGCTACAAGATTTCTGGAGGCCATAAAGCAAACAATCCAGCTGCTCACCAGGAGCGCATGGGTTGACACTTCAGTGAAATTTATCTTACGTGTTTTAATTAAGACAACAGGCATGTGATGGAGTAGATGACATTTTCAATGTCATTTCTACAATATATATGATATAGAATTCTGAGTGATGTTACCATAATTTCTCTGAGTTCAGTCCAAATCATAACTGCATAAATATTTCAGAAAAAAAGCAATTATGCAAATGATCCACATAAGCCACTCCCAGATGGTCTGGTTTATCCAAGAGCAACATTTAGAATATCCACAGAACATCATATCCTTTAGATAATCCTCAGTGAATCCTCAATAAATAATTTCACAACAAATAAATCACACATGAGAAAGTCTTTCATGATATAGTCATTATTTACCCAGAGATAATTTGACAAATAATTTCTGTCTAGACAATGCAGCCAATTAATTACATGTTTTCTAAAACTAGGCAACTCGTGATTAAATGCCATCTACTTACCTTAATTTCTACTGGTTCCTTTTCTTCTCTGGGAAGAGTTATTCCATTTTATAAAACATGAAAGAGAATTATTTTTAGGTATAGCTCCCTGGGTTGTTATTTAGATTTTATTTATAGGGTAATTTAGAAAAAGCTATCAACTTGGAGAGATTACAAGTATGCCTTATTCTTAGTAAAATAAGTACCTGAATTCAAAATCCAAAAACTCCAGCCTCTCAGTAAGTTTTTTTTGTTTCTTTCCATTATAGGTGGAAACAGCACTGTGACCTAAAGAAGCAGTATCCCCTCACAGAGAATCACTCATGCTCTAGGTTTTGACAGGAAAATTGAAATTAACCTGACTGGTACAGTGCCTAAACATGAGCGAAGCAGAAATGCCAGGAAACCCACAAAATTTAAATGCCTTAAAGTGGAAAATGTTATCCTTGGGGGTACTGCCTACTAGGTTGTGAGCATATGGATTCCAGGGTTTCGTACAGCATGTCTTAAATACTCGTTAACTCATGGTCTTGACAGGGAGACATGAGTAGTTAATGGTAATAAAATGTTACCTCAGGTTAGCAGCTTTCCCCGTCTTGTTCACACAGGTAACTTCTCTAGTCTGATATCCAATCTGGATGTCCCAGTATTTGTTCTCTTGTCGGTTCTGTCTGTTTCTGTTTCTCCTCTTCTTAATAAGCTCCGGGGCCTCCGGATCCCTCACTCCTTTTCCTCGGTCCTTCTCCCGTTCTTTATTCTTCCCACGCCTCCTTGCTTGCCTCACCTGTCTTGAGTGGGGCACCGAGCACGTGCTCCAGGGCCCGACGTGCAAGCTATACATGCTCTCTTCCACTTCACATGGACTGGACTGGCACACCTGGAACTCCGTCAGGTTTGGACAGCCAGAGCCTCCAAACTGGGGGGGCGCCACCACATGCCGAGTCCGGTGCTGGAGCCCACTGCCACAAGTCTTGGAGCATTCTGACCAGGCCGAAAACTCAGACACGATGCAGTCTTGCTGGCAGGGGATGAGGCAGGCCTGCTCCAGGAGAGGCTTGGGCTCAAAGTACTCACAAATGATGTCCTCTGCAGGGATGTCTTTCTCTTTCTGGATGCATGTAATCTCTCTCACCTGAATACCTTCTTCCCCCTTGACGCACTCAAGGGGTTTCTCCAGGCTCTTTGAAATCACGGGCTGACACTGATTCCACGCTCCCAGCCTCCAGTCGTACAACTCTTTGTGCCAATCACAAACTTTGAAACAATTTTGCTGGTTACTGGGTCTCTCGGCCTGCTTACAGTTCGTATGTAATGTTGTCCATCCTTCCACATGAGCACACCACACAGCCCGGGTCTGAATGCCTCCTGGACCACATTCATCGCCCATGCATCGGCCCCACGGACCTAAAAACGACACAAGAGTTAACAGTGCTACTGGAAGGACGCTAAAAGTTACTTTACGTTCCAGAAAGGCATTTCAAGTTCTAGTACATTAACTTCCCTGAAGTGTTACAAAGTAGGTCTTTGCACATGACTTGGAAAAGTAATGATTTGCATTAGTATTGCAAAAAGGGAACTGTGTCACAGAGTCTATATAAGGTAACTGCTGGGACCATTTGGCTCTGGGTCCTTTGGGGATTATTAAAAGCTTGCTTCTATTCATTTCCTTAATTTTAGGTTGTTAGAGAAGCCACGGTCATAAAGGACATCAGAAATTAGTCCCAATGAAAACCCATTACTCCTACCTCATAACCATCAACTCCATTTCAGAAACCGGCAGAGAAAATGGACCTGTGTGAAGAATGTGGTCTCCTGCAGGCCTGTCTTTTCCCGAGCAATAAAGTTTTGTAGAACATGCTCTCTTCTGCCTCATTGTCTACTGCTATACACCGTGACTGCGAGAGCCTAGTTACATACGTGTGTGTTGACAGAAAGTGGTTACTGTCTGTTAACCAAAGCTGGGAAGTGAAAGTCTTCATTTAAGCACATTTTACCTTTAAATTTACCCTGCCCCCAATTCATTTTTTTCTCATCTCCACAGTGAAGTACAAAAATGGACAATAGAATTTAAATTTAACTAAAAGACTTGCAATTTTATGAACATTGAAGGGTTATTTGGAGTTTTATTAATTTATTCATTTCCTAGACATCAACTATTTGGTATTATAGAGCTGTCTTATGGAATACTGAAGTCAGTGGCTTTAGTATGAAATGTGGGCCTTTTACCTTTGAATCCTCCTTAGCATAGATTGAAACCTTTTTATGTTTGCATATATATATATATATATATATATATATATATATATGTATATGCTTTTTTTTAAGGTACATAATAGGATTTTCATTGCTCTAACAGGCAAATCTCAATTGATAAAATTGAGGATTATATGATTTTGGAATTTTAAAGAAACACAATGGTCATATAATTATAGGATTTTCAAAATGTGCTCCATGAAACTTGAGAAATTCTTGAATGTAGTCTCGAGCCATCTTCAATAGGTTGCGTGGGAAGGTGAGGGCAGCATTTAGGGTTGGACTGTAGGGTTCCCCAACCTCACCCCACTGCTCTCGCCCCTCATTGCTGCTTCTGTAAGAAAAGTTGCATTGTTTTTTACTTTGTACATGTTGAGATTTTCCATAAGATTTTGTCTGACAAAAGGCTTCTATTGCTGAAAGATGAAAACCACTAAACCAGACCAATAAATTTACTGTGTGGATGAAAATAACAGGTAACAAGAAGGGGAAGTGATTGCCAAGTTCGTATTTTGAATGCATAACAAACGTCACCGTGGATTTCGGATTCCAGTTCTGACTTTTTAGTTTCATGATTTACCCTAGGTTTTAAAGCTCATGACTTAAGATACTCTTATATAAGTTGATTAATCTACAAAGAATGAGATACAAAGAATGTGTTTTCATATTTAATTTAAACATTTAATTTTGTTTAACTAGCAAGATGCTTACAATTTGATAATAACTCCATTACAAATGAAATAATGGAGTTGTAAATAGAAAAGGGATTGACTGAGAATATTTTGCTAACTAATCATTATTTTGTGAAAATAAGTGTTGGATATTTGGCATACCCATATCATTATTTTGTGAAGTTTATATGTGAAGAGTTATGAGGGAGTTAAAATACATTTAGGGAAACAGCCTTTCCAGAGGGCTGATGTCAAAACTTTGTGAGCTAAGAAAGTCTGTAAGTTTGTTACATCTGTCCATGTGCAATACCTGATGTTTTAATCTTATTTTTAATGTGTCAAAGGGAAATACATATTTCTTAATCTGTTCATGCTCTCTTGCAGATTTTGTAAATATTAAGTTTGGGCATCACAGAACCTAGGACCATTCTCAATAAGGGAACATAGTAATACATATAAAACTTTAGAATTAATTCCACACATATCTTTGGTATTTATTCCTTTTCCCCACTGTGCTTGAACAAAACAGTAATCTTTATTTCCCACCGTAACAGGATATGAAGATATGTTTATGTTGGACCACTAAGTTAAGAGTAATGGCTATATGCCATACATGTAAATTACAAAATGAACTCAGAGTCTAAATCTCAGGTATAATTCCTGACAACTTCTTGATATGTTGTTGTTTTCCAATCTTTGCTATGAATTATGAAATCAGGCTGATGAATTAGATTAGGACTATTAAGAAGTTAGTTTTTCATCTTCAAAGTAAAAACAAAAAAATTTTATGACAAATTATAAATTTGGCAGCTAAAAATATTTAATTGTACTCTTCAGATAGGTTGCACTGCTATCAATTGGTATGCTTTAATTGATGACAATTAATATTTTATTACATAAATCTGAATATACAAAATATGAATTGACTTCAAGTCTGCATGTTATTGCTGACTAAGGAAAGCATACATACCAAAAACAAAACCCCAAAACTATGAGCAAAATCTATACAACACTAGTGAACTATTAAGTTTGAAGATTACGCTAAGTAAGAACTGGTGAAGATATGAAACTTTTATAAACCAAATTTAGCAAACACTCTAGGCTTACTTTTAAGTTTATTTAAAAATAAAAGTGAAAGATGGTTACTTTGAAAAGGACTTATGGTTTACTGACATCAAATTAAGGAGAGTTCCGTTCTTTCTCTCAGAACAGTCTGCATGTTTCTCACACCATGCTTATTGCAATTTCATTTAGTTTACTGAATGACTGTTTGCCAAACATCTGTTTATCACATTAGGCTGACTCTGTGGCCCCTTCAGGAGAGAACTTTGCCTTTCTTCTGTAATATTTCATTTATTCATGTCTTTTCATTGTCCTGGCTGGCTTTTGATAGAACTTCCTTAATTATTCTGTTCAGAAAAGAGGGAATTTAGTTTGTAGATCTCAGTATCCAAGGCATTGCATGGTTGATGCCAAGGCATGCAGAAAGAAAGAAACTGAATTCAAGAAAACGTCTACATTATTCCATATACAAAGATAATGAGTAAGCATTTCTGAAGTTTACTTAGATAACTAGGAAACACATACATTCTAAGTACAAATACAATTCAAATTCCACTCCAAACATGTTATCATAGATTCCTATTAGCCAGCTACTCATAGATAACACTGTTGGATTTATTTTATTCCCTATATATTTACATTGAGAACCAGAAGATTGGATATCCTGAGAAAATTCCATAGAGATCTATAAAAATACAGACGGTACTAAAGAAAGATAAAATGTATGAGGACACCAGCGAAAGCAGAGGTGGCAAAATAGTCACAAGGGAACCTCAAGAAAACTCATGCATTTTACAGGCTTTAAATGCTGGCTTATCTTTTCATTGCACCTTGGGTCCTACACATGTGTCCAATTAACAGACCTCTTGAAATATCAGATCTTTACCACAGTACACCGATGAAGGGCTGTCTACTTCTTTCCTCCAAGCAATCTTAAAATAATCACACATTGAACAGAAAGGAGGCCATATCTAAAATTGCTCTTGACAGCTAAGAATTGTTAGCCCATTTAGCGACCATGTTTCAAGGAGTCCAAATGTTGCAAAGGGCAATTTGAAAGCACAATCTGCAAACTCTATCAAGGACAACATGAAATCATCTCCCAAGCACACTAAGAGACTGTGATATTGAACTCATAAGTCTGTATAAATATTAAATTGTAGCCTCACATTTTATATTACAAAGAGTGGGAAGTGGCGGTGTTGGAAAGGTAGCATATGTGTGTGTGTGTGTGGGGGGGGAGATGTTTCCTTTTTAACAAGAACAGAAAAATTTTCATTAGTTTGAACTTGCTTCATTTATTATTCTTGTTCATGATTACATAAAGGAAACTTGGAATCTAATTGTGTAAAACAAAGGACAGGCAGCTTTCTACTTAAGGCCTTGGGTAATATCCCTTTATGAATGGAAATGTATTCCTGCATACAGATTTGTAGGATTGTGTTCATTCAGTGTCATGCAAAACACTTCTAGGATGTAGGTCAATAAATATATGTAGAACACTTAGCTTGACAGATTTTATGTAAATCAAGAAAAATACTGGATGTCTTATTCCACTAAAAAGAAGTTAAAGCAACTGTTTACATACCCAAAATATTTATGTAATTGACAGGCTCATAATAGAAATATTTTCACTTGGAACTGATGCAAAATTATGCAAAATTGTTACAATTTTAAACGGGAGCCCTTTGGCTTAGCTTTCCATAGGTTAATGCATTAAATAGAATTGTTAACTTTCCAAAAATGTTGCTTAAAAACGATTGTGCTTATTCCTGCTAAAGAGGGTTTTATAACATGCCCATTCTCTTCATGTCATTCAAAATTCACTCTTTATTGCAGCCTATAAAAGACAGGCCTTTTAAATTTAAAATTAGCATTTTGCTCACCACATTCAACACTGACTTCTTCTAATGCTACTTTTTATATGTCAAGGGTATAAGAACAATATAAAGTTGAGTCTGTAAAGTCCACGTTATTGACAGGTGGCTGGCAACTGCTCCAAAGAGCCTTATAAAAGATAAACACTATAAAAGGAGCATGAAAAAATTATGCAAACTACTTTCTGTTCTTGTTTGCTATAAAACTCTCAGATGAGCCAGTTTCTTGTTAGACTAACTATGATTGCATCTTTCAGATGACACAGTGCATTTTCCCTCCTGGATCTGGTTAAGGAACAGCGCGTTCTGGTTTGCCGAGAATGAGAAGGGCGCAAGCAGTTTAAGAACACACTAAATTCTGTCTCTTGAATGCTGCATCATATACTATTTAAAATTCATCATTCACCGAATTAAAATAATTCTATTTGTTTTTACACAAGTAAATCAGTATAGAAAAAAAATTAGAAATCACTGCTAATAGGAAATAAAATTCCTCATCAATCCCATAAACTAGAGGTAAGCAGTCTCCATATTTTGCTGTTATCCTATTAGGCAATTACAATACACATTTATATAAATTTGAGATTGCGCTCTAAATTGTTTTGTAATCTGCTTTTTTACTTTACAATATGCTATAAAAACAATTCAATTTCAATAGATGTGTGTGGGGGGGGGCTCAGATACACACACACACACACACACACACAGATTGAACCTACTAGAATGTTACTTAATCTCATTTGCTCTTCATATTGACACGATTAGGTCTATACTATGGTTGCATAGTGTGTTGTGTAAATTTACCCTGATTTATCTAATTGATGATGTATTTGTGAAAATTTACATCTTTTTTTCTAGTTGTTTACAATATTATAAAAAATGCTACAATGAACATCCATTGTTATACACTGGTCAAGAAGTTTAGTCAAACATTTTGCAAATTTTAAAGCTTTTGATATAGACAGTATTGCAAAAATGCCCACCAAAACATACCAGGTTGCACAACCACCAGCAATTTATTAGTATATATTTTTTCCTCATATGCACAGACTGTTATTTGTGTAGGCTTGGGCTTCTACTGGGGGAATCTCGTGCTTAATTCTTCACAAGATCCATCCTTTGGCCTTTTGGGCTCTAAAGATAGTCTATTCCTTTAAATCTAATCCTTTGTGTACTGTGGTCTCCAGGAAGACCTCAAAGCTTCTGAAGAATTGATAATATTCTTCTCTTTTTTCAGCACTAAAACACAATTCTTGCCTATTTTGTACACATTCGGTCATTTCAAAGGATTTTTGCTCTGGACAGAAGAGGCAAACTTGTGGAGTTATGTGTGTGTCTTGAAATAGTCTCATAGATTATTTGAGTTTCCTGGCACACTGTGCCATTTAATATAAAACTAATTAATTTAATTATAAATATGCACTCTGTCTAGGAAACCCCTTTGTAGATTTGTGAACACAAAAACAATTAACATTTGAATATTTAAAAATAGTTTAAATTTTTTTTAAAGAAAAACAAAAGGGCAGCTCAGAGCTTTTTGACTTGAGTTTTAATTTAATGAAATTTAATTTAAAATATAATTCTCAAATGACAAGTCACTTTAGTAGATAAGGACAGATCACTGTGAAGTCAAGCTGAGCTTTCATCTTCAAAAAGTAATTAAACTTTAAGAGAAATTATGTTAAGAATATCAAATTAAATGTACAAAATTAGGACAAGCTCTTTAAATCTGATGAGACAATGAATGAGGAATCAGTGACTATGATAGCTGATTTTACAGTAGCCAAACACAGTAATCAATTTTCAGGCCATATCATGTTTGATTTCTCTTAAGAAAATTACTTACCCTGTTTGGATCCTGGTTTCTCCCATTTGCAAAATGTAATATAATATAAAACATGTCATTAACTTCTATCGTCTCATAACACTATCTGAACCATAAGCTAAGTATCAATATTATGAAGTATGGGGGTACAAAAAATTAATTTCCTCCCACCTTCTAAGTTATTCTAGCTGGGCTAATAATCATGTTCACATGAGGCAAATGAATAGGAAAAAACGTCCAAAATTTATTACAGTTGTACATTTGGGGGCGCCATAAGATATGGGACCAAAGACTCATTGGACAGTCGAGGCTTGTACGCTATTTTGCACAAAGAACAAAGAGGGCATGGGTCAGGGATTTCAAAGGGAAATTAGGTAGTTTACAAATAGATGAGAAAGAGCAAATGTATGGTAAACAAGTTAAATTTCGTGCTGCACAACTCACAGACAGTAGGACACAGAGGGGAATCTAGCAAACAGATTTTTGCTTGGATCCTCCCTGTTTGCACATTTAATTCATATATGCTAAGATGAATATGCTAAGGTTCCCTTTCTGATGTACATATTATCTCTTAGGACACCATAGTAAGTCAGTATCTGGTGTGTGTGTGTGTGTGTGTGTGTGTGTGTGTGTGTGTGTGTGTATGTGTGTGGTGTGTGTGTGCAAGAGAGAGAGAGAGAGAGGTGCTTTTTCTTTTTCCCTAAAGGTAAGTAATTCTCTGCTGCAGAAAGCAAGGCCTTGATTCTAAGCCCTAGATGTCTATGATGCAACTATATTAGGGCTAGTCAGAGATTCCACATAGCCATTTTAACGATGAGAAACCTGTGTAATAACATCGGGTCTTCTGGGCCGTTATGACCTGAGTAGCTGAGCAGCTTGCACCTGCCTGGACCTGCTTGGGAGGTCTCTACTGTAGGATCCAGTCTTTCATGTCAAGCAATAAATAGATGGTGGCGATATTTTCAAGTGTGATGCATGCTGCTTTCAGAATGCAAACAGGCTATGGTAGCTAGCCTCCAAGATAGTCCCAGTGGTCCCTGCTTCTTGGTATTCATGCCTTTCTACAGTTTCCTCTAACACCGTGTAGAGTTGACCTGTGAAACTACTAGGATATTGTAGAAATATTGGTATGTAATGTACAAGTCTGAGTTCAAAAAATATACTGTGACTTCTGACTTTGCCCTCTCTTGGTTAATTCATTCTGGAAGAAATCAGCTGTGATGTCATGAGGATATTCAAGCAGCCCTTTGAAAAGGGACTGAGATCTCCTGCCAACAGCCATGTGAAGTGACCCATGGTCTCCTTGGAAGCAGGTCCTTCAGCACCAGTCAAGCCTTCAGATGGCTGCAGGCATGGCCAACATCTTCACCATAGCTTCCTGAGAGACCTTGAGTCAGAACTACCCAGCTAAGCTGCCTCCAAATTTCTGATACACAGAAAACGTGAGATAATAAGTATTTATTGGTTATAATATGCTACATTTTGAGGTAAATTGTTATATAGCAATAGATACCCAACACAGTACCTGGAAAACAATGTCGCCATAACCAAAAGTCTAAAATATGTCAATGGCCTGCCTGAACTGGGCAGTGGGCAGAAGCTGGAAGGACAATGAGGAAAGTCTTCGTAAAGGCCAAAGGTGTTCTGAAAAGACTGTTAGAAGAAACCTAATGATGGCTGCCAGCTAGTAAGGGCTTAGAAAGCAGTAGGAGAACGTTGCTGGAAACTAGAAAAAGGGGATTCTTGTTATATCATGGCAGAAAGTTTAACAATACTGTTACCTACGGTAATGTGTAAAATATAAAATAAACCTAACGAACTGGATGATTTAGCTAAGATTTCCAATCCGAATGTTGAGGGTGCCAGCTGTTTTTTCTTATTAGGGTATTTTGAATATTTGCCACTTCTTACTCACCAAATCTAGCCAGCACATGTCATGAATACAGCGGACCAGTGTGATGTTCTGAGATTGTCAAGACAACCAAGGTCCCTGCTGACTATACAAGGAAGAAGTTCATTTGGCCCGGGGGTGAGGGAGTAAATGTGTCTGGCTGTACTTTCTCCAGTGAAAGCAAACAGTTTTTGATCCTTTTTACTAATGGAAATGGAGAAAAAAATACTTTTGCTAGAGTAGTATGTGCATACCAAGTGCCAAACACTGTGTTGATTTGTTCTAGTTTAGATACCATCTCTTTTATGACAGCTGCAGTGGTACCTAACACTTGGTTATGTTTACAGCAGCTTGCTGTCCTCTTCCCTGATCCATCCAGTTTTTACTTTGTTCAGGGACAATACCTGAATATGATGTAGATGAGTTCTCCTGCATCTTTTGAATGCTTGATGTGGCACTAATTTTGGAATTCCTCCGAGGATGTGATGTTAGAGGATAACACAAAATACTTCACTTCCTATTTATAATTCATCTTAATCTATCAAAAAGTTAGTCTTAGTAACTCTCGGTAGTAAGCTACCATATGTCAGCCGAGAAGATGAGAAAGCAAAGCATTTATCCACTTGCCCTCATTCTCCACTGGTCAAGAGTAAACCCATGATCATTATCATGAACTCCCTCACAATTTCAAGGTGTGCATGAGTGAGTGCTGCGTGGATTTTTATAGGTGTCTTGCGCTTTCATGTCAGAGGAGCTCTGGGAAAGCAGGCTGCTTAGGCAGCGGTACTTTGTAGTCAGTTTGCACCTGTGTGAATCTGGTTAAACCTGTACAAAACTGGGAGTCACAGGAGTGGCTGGAGGTGAAGGTGGAGCCAAGGGAACCTGATATGACACATTAATGGCATCACATGCCTAGCAACTGGTGAAGGTTTTTGTTTGGGTTTGGGTTTCTTCTAAAAATGTCAAACTGAAGGCATCTATTTTTCTATGAACAATATGCCTTTGGGATACAATTGCTAAAGGCTGAAGATGTTTGAATTTTTATCACATTTATTTCTTCATTCGACAGATATTTAGTGTGAGCCTACAATGTGCTAGTGCTATGATAGGCAAGCAAAATAGATATGTTTTGAGATAGAAAGCACTACAAAAGGTATCCAAATATCCATTAATGGATAGACAGATACACAAAGTGTGGTATATACATTAATATTATTCAGCCTTAAAAAAAGAATGAAATTCTGATACATGCTACAACATGGATGAGCCTTGAAAGCGAGATTAGCTAGACACAAAAGAACAAGTATCATATGATACTTATATGAAGTACCTAGCATACCCAGATTCACAGAAACAGGAGTTGGAATGTTACCAGGGGCTCAGGTGTGTGTCTGGGGGCGTGGGCGAGAAGCTATTGTTTGGTGGGGTCAGAGTTTCAGTTTGGGAAGATGAAAAAGTTCTGGAGATAGATGCTGGTGCTAGTTGCACATCAATGTGAATATACTCAGCACCACTGAATTGTTCACTTGAAAATGGTAATGGCAATTTTTTTGTTATATATATTTATCACAACAAAAAATAACACTAAAACAAATTTTAGCTAACACGTTTTATGTTCACATCTATAATCCTCTGAAACAAAGGGGACCTTTCTGGATATAGCAACATGATGCCGAGGTTCTAGGAAGTTACTGCAAAATTCAAAGGCTTGGAGAATTCTTAACTTTCTTAGACCTAGAAGCAATTTATTTGAGGCCTTCAAGCAAAAAGGGGAAGGCCAATTATAGATTTGATAGACTTTTCTTTGTATTATTAAACACTAAGAAAATAAAAAAGAAAGAGTATCTCAGAGATGCCACCATTATCATCTTAGTCATAGTGTCTAGCATGTTAAATAAGTAGTCTCATTAGAAATAATATAATCAATGTTCTTCTGCTGATGATGTTATACTGTTAACTGTATACCTCAATAATTACAACATAGTTTTAGCCAATAATTTGAGATTGTGCACACAATGAAAAATAAAACTGAAGTGGTAGTACCACCTTTTGATATCTGTGCTGTTTTTATTACACATCTAAAACATATATTATTCTATGATTCTTTAGGCATTTTTTACCCACATTCTGGTTAAAAAATGCATACATATCTGTTTTTTTAATAAAGCTCATTTTCAGGTGCAGAAGATATTTTAGTATTCCCTTGCATACAATAAACCACTCCTGTAAAACATGACCCAAGTAGATTTTCCCCCTAACGTTGTAACAATTAATAAACTCAGAAGAAAAAAAAGACCACATTAATTCCTTCATTTCTGGCACTGGGGCAGGGCTGCCTTCATTACAAGCAATTATTAAGGATGCTGATAAATTTAGTTTTTATTTTCTTTCTTAAATAGTCTACTGCTCTACACTTAAGAAACCGAGAATTATGACTTCTTTCCAAGAGACTGTAAAACCTTCCTTCATGGTAACTTTAATCAATGACCATATGTGTTGCTGTATATTTTTATAATCTCCATATACTCTCTATCGCATGAAATGCTGTAATTTTATAGAGTCAGAAAAGTAAGCGACTCAAGTATCTGAAACAGTAGATTATTTCCAACACACTAATTGGTATGTATATGGATATTAATGTAAAAGACATAAATACACTTTTAAATACAAATGATTTTTGCTACTAAAATACTTGACCTGAAAGTAAACACTTCATCTGAAGCCAAGTAAATCCTTCCAAACTCCATGTATTTAAGGAACTTCAGTGTATGGTTTAGGGTAGTATATTGTAACATTAGTGACTTGGAAATATCTAGTAGGCCTTAAATTATTATTTCCATAATGAGTAAAAGTTAAGTAAATTTTGTAAAATTAAGCATGAGCTCAAAATTATAAGATGCTAGAAAAAATAATCAGTAGGTAATCAGTAAAAGATTTGACTAAATGCTTCAATTTCTCAAAAGTGAATTGAGACATATCTTAATTTTTCAGTAGTATCTTTCCAATTTTGATGATAAAATGTAACCCACACACATACACAGATTTCTTAAGGATTAGATTATTTCATCACTTTTTTTCATATAGTAGTTTTAGCTTGGAAGATATGGCATATGTAAGAAAGCACTAAATTAAGTTATAAAATGCAAAGCCATGATTGTGTTTGATCAATATTGAGTATTTCTAATTCTGATGAAAAGATATGCCCTCTATTAATAAAATCAGATCACTGGTTTTATGTTTAAAGAAATATCACCAATAAAGCAGTGTTGAAGATGCACATAATTTTGTTAAATTGTTCTTTAATTAAATTATGGACACTCTATCTTTAACTAAGAAAATTTTCTTTTAGCCTGAAATATTAAGATCTATACAAAATTAGGAAGGTGGAAATGAACATCCATTTTTTTATTTTTGTTTCCATGCATATTTGTTTTGTATTTGAGTATAAATGTCTCCTTGTGTATTCGATTTCTAAGGCTAACAAATTTCACAAGTATTAAATAGCCATAATTTTAAAATCATAATATTAATACCAATTTATGAGACCGATCTATACTTTAAGACACATGATTAGTCTTTGTGAAGACACATGTACATGTAATATTTCTTTTGCTTGATTAAAAATCACAGTAAGGCTGCATTTCTTAAACACATTATATATATATATATATATATATATATATATATATATATATATATCAACTGAATATTAACTCCGGGCATTAATACACACTGTTTCACTGAGTAATTGGTTCCAAGTGTATGATAGTATGAGAATCAACTAAGGCAGATGGTTAGATGAGGAGTAAGGGAGCTGACAGTTGCACATTCATGGAAATTGTGAAATGTAAAACTGAAGGACACTGTAGTGATAAATAGTGTAACATTTTACAGCCAAGGTCGTAAGACCATCAGAAGACGAATGCAGGCTGTACAGTCATCCAAACCAGGATCTGAACCCACATGTCCTGACTTCCGAGCTCAGTACTCTCACATTCTAACTTAGGAGACTTAATTCAGATAAATATCTCACAGTGGAACTCTGTTTCACAAACTCTACTTAGTACATTACCAAAATTTTCTTAGAATCCATAAAAAATTCACAGTCACAAACAAAAATTATCTCTATCTTAGAATCTGTGATTCGGAAGGATCCAGGAGATCCTGAAATACAACCTTTCTTAATCTGACATTCTTTCAGCCTCAGATGGAACACTTCTGGTGACAAAAGCTCATTTTTTAGCAAAGTTGCCCAAGCTTGATGGACAGTTTTACTTATTTACTATTTCTTTCCTGTATTCCTATAAAATCTTCCTCTCTAAGAATTCTATTCCAACCTCTTTCTGACAGCTTTTCAAGTATTTTAAAACTCCAGACTAAAGAATCTCTTTTTTTTTCTTATTTGTAATAAGACTTCTGGTCTTATCATTAGAATTGTTGCTTTTCTGTGGCACTGTCAGATGGTACAATAATATCATAAAGCAATTCAGAAACTAATAAAGAAAAAATAGAGTAGACAAATAAGTAAACTACCTGACCACATCCATATACCTTTTATTCTTATTAAGATACAGAATGCAAATAACCTCATATCCATTTCAATGTGATGAGTCTCACCCCATCTCTAAATACTGTGTTAACTCATCTCACACACATTCTGAATGAGGTTCAGACTTTCTTGATTTACACAATGCCGTGTAAGGAATTTACTCACAATGGCCATTCTTTTGGTAATTGCTTGGCTAACTAACTCAGCCCCACAAGGACAAAGGCACATGTTGAAAATTCTGTGCCTGAGTATCTGTTTCTACAATGAATCCTTACTCAGAGGCTGACTCAAGGAACTAGATGGCCGATTGGCCGTTTCACCCCCGGGCTCTTCCACATTACTTAATCAGCAACCTTCACTGACAAGGGTTCTTGAGACGCCATGTCTTCAGTTATCACTTCCCAAACCTTTGTTTCTCAGAAGGCTGTTATTCCACTACATAGTCAAAATTGATAACTTTTGGGTGATGTGTGAAGATAAATGCCCACAATATATGTTCATATGCTCTGACACGGAGTGTATACCATGCTATGAAAGAATTAGAATGATTACACAGCAAATGCTGTACACATCTATCTGCATCAATTTAGTATTCTTGTGGTGGAAAGAAATGAGAATTTAAATCAAAATTACACTCATAAATTAAATTCTCTTTATAGGGAGTAATGCCAGTGCTAAAAATGTTCTGAGCATTCTATACTGAGTGCTCATTATTTGCTGGAGTACATAGGGCAGAGGGGCCCGCAGACCACAGATGGTCTCCAGGCTAAATAGGACACAGCAGAGGGACAGAGGAAACCTGCATTTGAATTACCTATTCTGTGTTCCCTACCAGGATTCAATTTTAATTTTTTTTAAATTGTCTTATTGTGGTAAGAACACTTAACATGAAATCAACTCTAAATTTTTTTTAAGTGCACAATGCATTATTGTTGACTATAGGTGCAATGTTGTACAGTAGAGCTCTAGACCCTACTCATCTTGCTTACCTGAAACTTTATGCTCATTGGTTGGTAGCTCTCCATTTCTACCTCCCCCCAGGTCCTGACAACCACCATTCTACTCTATGCTTCTATGAGTTTGACTGTTTTAGATATCTCCATTGTACACCTCATTTTCTTTATGCATCCATCTGTTGATGGACATTCAGATTGTTTCTACATATTGGCTGTGGTGAATACTGCTGCCATTTCTCCAAAGAAGACATACAAATGGTCAACAGATATATGAAAAAAATGCTCACTGTCATTAATCATTGGGCAAATGCAACCAAAACCAGAATGAGATATCAAGCTCACACCTGTCAGGATGGCTATTGTCTAAAAAACAAAAGACAAGTGTTGGTGAGGATGTGGAGAAATTGGAACTCTTGCATACTGTTGGTGGGATTGTAGATTGGTTCAGCCACTATGGAAAGCAGTTCAGCAGCTCCTGAAAAAATTAAAACTAGAACTACCTTATGGTCCATCAATCCTACTTCTCAGTATTTATCCAAAAGAATGAAGATTAGGATCTCTAGGGTATATTAGTAGAATTTATATTTAATAATTATCTTTTGATGTATCCATCTTGGCTCTGGGATTTGGTTTAAAGCATCTGTTTTTCCTAAAACAAGTGTGCCAAGGTGTCTAATGACTTAATACCCATGACTCCATGCATACCAATATCTGGTTAATTGAAACATTCCATTCAATTTAATAAATATTATATATGCCTAGAATTTTAAACATCCAGATCTCTTTGCCAATCCAAGGAATCAGTCAGAATTACTTCTTTCCTCATTTTCTCATGGACTTCTTGAGTTGAAAAATACCTGAAATTAGGTGGAATTTTCTTTCACATTACTGAAAAGTCATTATTGGAAGAGTCAAGTAGTTTTTAATGTAGAAAAACAAGGATGAGCATTGTTGTATTCTTTTTAAAAATATGACAGAGAAAAACAAATTAACTATTGATTATTCACAACAAATTCTGAGGTAAGTTCTATGTGACCCAATTGGTAAAATTGCCATGTAAAGATATATGTACCCCTATCTTCTTTACAGCATTGTTCACGATGGCAAAGACATAGAAACAACTGATGTGTCCTTTGATTGATGATTGGATCAAGAAGATGGGTACACATATATAATGGAATATTACCCATAAGAAAAGATGAAACACTGCCATTTGTAACAACATGGATGAATCTTGAGATTATCATGCTAAGCAAAATAAGTCAGACAGAAAAAGTCAAGCGCCATATGACTTCACTCATATGTGGGATATAAAACTGAAAGCAACAATGAACAAGACAAACAAGCGAAAATTCCTAGATACAGACAACAGTTTAGTGGCTACCAGAGGGTAAGAGGGGAGAGGGGGGTAGACGAGGGAAAAGGGGGTCAAACATATGCTGATAGAAGGAGAACTTGCTCTGGGTGGTGAACACACAATGTGATATGTAGATGATGTATTATAGAAATGACAATTGAATTCTGCATAATTTTACTAACCAATGTCAACAAAATAAATTTAATAAATTTTTTTTTTAAAAACAAAAAAACAAAAAAAAACTGCCATGTAAATTTCACAGTGTTCTGTTGCCATTATTTTCAAGAGTAGGGATGAGGAGACATATACTTTAGCAATGCAGCCTTAATGATATGCTTGAAATCATAGCTCCCTGTCATATGTCATAAGTTAATATTTATTAACACATAAATAGTAGACTGAGTTTTGTGGATTCCAATCAGAAAGGAACAACAGGTGTACTGAGAACCTAAAGTAGGAAGGCATATTCTTATTTGGGAACTCAAAGTTTGATGGAATGGGATTTGAGTTGCAGGGGCAGAAATGCAAATCGTGGGACTTAAGTTTGGATAGGCGCAAGTATGGGAGCTGACAATTCCAGGAACAGGGAACAACACAAACAAAAACAGAAAATGCAGACCGTATATATAAATAGGATCACAGAACCCATAGATATGAAAAGAAAACGGAGCTTTGGGCCAGGTTGTGGAAGGCCTTGGAAACTTTCCTATAGATGAATCCTAGCATAATATACCTTATAATACCTTACTGTAAGTGAATCCTTATCTTCTTTCCAATAATCTGCTTTGATTGTGCTCACTCATTCTCTTCTCATGTAGGTTTAAGAGGGTTTCTCACATGATTTGTCACCCATGTTTTGACATATTGTTAAATTGCTTCTCTATTGTTTACCAAGTATTTTGTATTTGCAAACCTATTTCTCAAATAAGATTTTAAAGCACTCAGACGTAGGAGCTTTGTTATGTTCCTTTTGTAGTTCCCACTATAGAGCTAGACTGCCAATAAAAATTGATATGTGAGGGCCTGCCAAGTGGCGCGTTGGTTAAGAACTGGCTTGGGATGCCAGAGGGCCCCGGTTCGGATCCCACATATGAGGGCCAGTGACACTGCCCTCTACAGCTAAGATACTGAACAATAGCTCAACCTGGAGCTGGGCTGCCATGGGTCGCTGGCGACGGCATAGGCTGCAGTCCCCTGCTGCAGTGGGCTGCCATAAGCTACCATGTATAGCCAGTAGCCAGTGTGAGCGGCCAGCAGCCTCAGTGAGCGGCTGTCCAGAAGCCGGCGACTGATCTGCCTCGCCCGGGAAGAGCACAATGATGGTGCCAGCTTGGACCAGTGAAGCAACATTCTCCACAACTAGACTGAAGAACAAAACAACAGCAACTTGTCTGTTCCCCTTCCCCCAATTCCCCAGCACTGTTCCCCTCCCCCAATTCCCCAATAAAACCTTAAAAAAAATTGATATGTGAGTCCTTTCCAGAGTACACTTAAAATATAATTGATATTGCCTCTTAATAGACAGATACCTGGTGAGCTGTAAGCGGTAGCAGAAGATGGCTGTTTCTAGAAAGCCTCAAAGGAAAAATTCTGAATTTAAAAAAAAATTAAAAAAACAAAAAAACATTTGACATCCTGTATGCATTATCAAGAGGCTAGAAAATAGATGAGCTGGCTATGAAGGTCAAGATTATAGTACACTCAAAAAATGACAGTAATAAAAGCGAAGCACTAGATAGTGTGGTCACCCTGCTAATAGCAACAAGGGACCAGCAGTCTGGGAGTCCAACATCAAAAAAGCATCAATTGCAGGGCTAATTCGTTAGAGAAATGAACTCATAAGTTAAGGAAATTTGTGCCTAAAAACTAACCAAAGCTTGACCAGCTGCTCAAGGACATTAGACAATTAAAATGTAAAGTCTGAGAAAGAAGTACCCATGATTGTTGAAAATAACAAGCTTTAATATTTCTATCCCCCTGGTTTATTTTCTTTTTTCTGAGGTTGCCATCAGCAGGATGCATGTTTATCAGGTGTATTTTATTTTAGACTTGTTTGTCACTTGCTAATATGCTTGTGAAGATGACTGTCAGAAGTGATGGAATTAAAATTATTTTCCCCTTATAGGTCTTCTTTCACTCTGATGGTGCTAATGGTTGGCTCGTTATTTCAATGGTACTTTCTTCAATGTCGCAATGTCTCTGAGAGTGTGTTACATTTTCATAATTGCTATGTCCTGAAACATCCTGGTTACGCCAGCGACAAACAATGCCCCTAAGATTTGAGACTCACGGCTTTCACAAGAAATCTCATTCTCTTAGCGGGTTCTTTAACTCATTTTGCGAATGGCTAAATGTTTTATCTGCAGATAATCAGTTTTTCAGTATTTTACATCATCCAAAAAACCAGTCTTGTGTTCTTTGATAGCTTACAGTTTTCAATTGACATAAGGAATTATAAAGCAGCGCCTTCTGGTGAGGGGATTCCTTTATCTCTGACTTTTCTGCAGCTCCTGTAAAACATGGTGACTGTTGCCTCTCTTGAAAACAAAATGAGCACATACAGGACGCATCTGACCATATTTTAAGGTTCTTAGCAGAACTCAACAGAATGTTATACGTCTAAAAGGATAAGTGAAAAAAAAAAAAGATCAAGTGTAGGTATATTTCTTAGGACTTAAAATTGTACTTTTGGAAGGTATTTCGAAAAGAAAAATATGACATATTTTGGGTTTTGAATTTATTCAAATTTAAAAAAAAACGCCTTTCATCCATCTCCAGCTCTTCTGGTTATTACCCATGTGTCACTGATTTCCTTATCGTGTAAATGCTTGATCACGAGTAACTTAGATCCCATTTGATTACTGTATTTTATGAACGTGCTTGAGGGCACTAGAGCAATCTATACTCACACCTGGGATTCTAAAATTGTAAGCCACTTGTCCACGCTTGCCCACCTCTAATCTTTTCTCTGCATTGAGCAGCCAGACAGATCTTTTCAACATGCAAATCTGTTCATGTGACCATCTTGCTTAGAACTCTCAGATGCCTACCCATTGTTCTTAGGTTACAGCAAAGCTTGTTAGCACGACCTATGAATTCCACCATGCTCTGACCTGTACCTCCCTCTCGATATTGTGCGTTAGCCATACTCACATTCTACACCATTTTTCCTCAACTAGATCTCTATTATAGCACTTAGCGTGTTGCAATTATTTGTTTATGTCTTTCATAAACTTTACAGATTAGTTCCTTGATGACAGACCTGTCTTGTTATTTTTCAATCCTCAATGTTTAAGATAATGCATATCACATCTTAATTGCTGCTACATACTTATTTAATGACTACATTTACATGAATAAAGATTCCAGCTGTTTAATCAGAATATATATAATCAGTGTTAATACATTAGTGAGGAGAAACCTCTCCCAGTGAGCACAAGACCCTAGGTCAGTTAAAATATAAATTTCCACTGAAGTCCTACTTAAGAATCTAGACTGGTTCTATTAAAGTATGACCCAGGGACCAGCAAATTCAGTGATGCCTGAGTGTTTATTAGAAATGCAGAATCTCAGGTCTGACCCCAAACCTACTGAATCAGAATCTACATTTTTAGATGACTCCTAGATAATTTGTATGTGTATTAAAATTTGAGAAGTACAGATCATTAATTTACACTAATTTATAAGAGAGACCTTTATATCAGTCTAGAAAGAGAGGCATATGCTTCTTATGAAGAATATGCACAGGAAAGCCAATTTTTCCTAGAATACTTTATGCATTCATTTATGCTTTCAACATAGAAATAATGAGTAACAACTGTCTACCAAGGACTGTGCGAGTCACTGAATATACCATGATGTTTAAACGCGATGCAGTTATTGCCCTTGTACAGTGTTTCATCTATTTGGAAGATTAGCTTAAATAAAACCCACAAAAACTATTATACACTTAAAATTAGAGTAAATGCTAACAGTTAATATAAATCAAATAAACATTCTAATGAAATAAGTTTGGAAGAGAAATGTTCCTAAATTTCATCTCTTGTTAAAATAAATTATATCTAAAATAAACATTATAAATAAAAGAAATGATATTGGGCTTTGACTGCTTGTATATTAAGCCATATTTTGCTGTTCAAAAGAAATAAAATATGATGGTCAAGTAAAAATGTAAGAACAGTTCAACAAAACATAATACTCAAAAACTCCAAAAAAAATATATTGTGAGTAAAATATGATAAAAGTGGCATTTTATATTAATAAAAATACTGAATAAAAATAAATAATGAATAACATTGAATTCTTGATTAACTCTTTGACAAAAGAATTTAAATCCCTACCTGGTAACATACACTAACATAAATTATGTATGGATAAAAGAGCTAAACATAAAAAAGAAAACCTGCTACAATGAGAATTCAGGAAAATAGGTGTGGATGTATATTTAAAACAGATAAAGAAGTCTTCTGCTTCTGACCTTGACAACTTCAAAACAATCTTTCCAATGAGAACAATTAGAATAGCTAGTGAAATTAAAAAATAAAATAAAATAAATCTGTTTGAAGGCATCAGACACATATCAATGTAGCAAGAACTTGAAGACCATAATCTCAGACAAAAATAAAGTGTAGAATGGGTCTGACATGTGTCTCAACTTATACCCTTCAAGCATTTTCTATTTCTTAAACTGGTCAAGAGGTGAAATAGATGAGCAGAACTTTTAGCCATTTTATGGACCTGGGAAGAAAATATTATGTCCAGGGTTGACCAGGAAGAAGGAAACAACTCAGCTGTCAGTTATGATTTCCAAAATGGCGTACCTTTGAGTAAAGTAAAAAGAAAAAAAAAGAGAGATGCGTTTTTAAGAAGGCTGAAGTTCGTTCAGCTTCTAACAGCTGAATTCCAGATTAGATGTGATTAATGTTTCCCAGAGGATGGAAAAACATAATGAAAAATTTTAGCCAAGAGCAGAGCAGAATTTTACTTTAAAAATAGTTAAATTCAAAATCTAGAACTGAACAATACCATAACTGAATTAAGAACTGAATAGATTTTGTAGCAGGGGACTAATGAGATAGAAGGTAATTGAATTAAAATATCTAGAATGATGCAAAGATTGAAAAAAAACATATGGAAAATAGAAGAAACCTTTAACATTCAAACGAATTAACAGAAGAGAGAAAAAAATATCTAAGAAGAAAACATTTAGTAAGTAATAAATAAAGATTGAAAAGGTAAATCCAAGTGAATATTGAATGTATAAAACAATATGTCTAGTGCTGTTTACATTTATAAGGAATAAAAATACATATTACTAAGATCACTAACAGTGAAAGATGAGGTAAATAGAGGCAAAGAGTTTTAAGGTATTGAATTTTCTGGGATGAGATAGATTACTAATTTAGAGTTGACGTTAATAAAGATAAATGTAAGCCACCAAATAATAACCAAAGAATGTATTATAAATGAGCTATTAGAGGAGAAATAGTAATACTAAAATAATAAGATAAAGGAGAAAAAAAGATATGTAGAAGAAATGAGAAAATAGCAAGCAAGATGGTATACTTAAACCAAAATGCATGAATTTACATCAAATGTAAATTAAATAAATGTCTCAGCTAATAGACAAAGGTGGTTAGGTTGGATGCAAAATCAAAACCTAACTCTTGCTGCTTACAAGGGTAACACCTTAAATATAAAGAAATCGAGTTATAGTAAAAAGACTATACCATACAAACACTAACAAAAGAAAGCTGGTGAAAATATATTAATATCAGATGAAGTATATTTTAAGAAAAGAAACATTAAAGACAGGCATATAATAATAAAAATAACCAATCCACCAGAATGATAAACCATTTTAAAATTTGTATGTACCTAATAACATTTGGCGTCAATATGTATAAAGTTAAAATTGAAAGAACTAGGAGAAATACACAAATGTATAATTATAATAAAATACCTTATGACACTACTCTTCTTAACTGATAGAAAAATTAGAGAAAATGCCACTACCAATTTAGGAGATTTGAACATGATTAACAAAATCAACATAATTGACATAACATACCATTGCATCCAGAGCTGCACAATAAATACTGTTTCGTTTGAATGCACATAAAACATTGACTAAGATTGATTACATGCAAACTTTAAAGCAAGTCTCAACAAGTCTCAAAGGATTTCAGACAAAGCATAGTCTGTGACCACAATGAAATTAAGCTACAAACCAGCAACAAAAAGATAAACAGAGGGGTGACCAGTTAGCTCAGTTGGTTAGAGCATGGTGCTGATAACGCCAAGGTTGCCAGTTCAATCCCCGCATGCCACTATGAGCTGTGCCATCTTTAAAAAAGAATCAACTATGCCATTGTAGCATGAAAGCAGTGTGTGACCAATGACCATGGCTGTTCACCAATATAAATTTTAGAAAATAAAAAAAATAATAAATAAATAAATAAATAGAATTTCCTTGAATGCTTGAAAATTAACAACACACATGGAAATAACACATTAGTGAAAGAAAGAATCACAATGGATATTAAAAACTATTTTGTGTCAAATGAGAATAAAAATGTGACATCAAACTTTATGAAATAAAGTTAAACTAATTCTTAGAGAAAATATATAATTTTAAGTGCCTAAGTTATAAGTTCTTAAGGATAAAAGATTGGGAAAACTATGATCTAAGTATTCGTCTGAAGTTAGAAAAGAATAAGTAAACTCAGGCGAACAAACTCAAAGAAAGTAGAAAAAAGAAAATAATAAGGGTAAGAGCTGACATTAATAAAATGGAAATCAATTGTTACACTGAAAAACGCCATTAAAAAAAAAAGACTGATGATATTGATAAACCTCAACCAAGACTTCTGAGTTAAAAAACAGCACTCACAAATGACTAATATTTGGAATAAAAAGGAGACAGCCTTAGAGATTTTACAGACATACAAAACAAAGAAAAAAATAATATGACAAATCTTATGCCAAAAGAACTGAAAACTAAATGAAATAAACTCCCAGAAAAACCATAAAACTTATCAGAACCGACATAAAGATATGTTTAAAAAAAATTAAGTATTGCTCTATCTATTCAATCCACAGTGAAAGCATTCATACAAAAAAATTATTGACCCTGATGGCTTCATTGATAAATTCATCCAAACATCTAACACACACACACAAAAATTGATAATTTGAAACCTAAACTATTTCAGAACATAAAGAAAAAGGGAATCATTACAAACTCATTTTATAATTAGAATAACCTTGACCTCAACACCTGACAAGAATATGATGAGAGAAGAAAGTTACAGGCCAATCCCGCTCATGAACAAAGATGTAAAAAATAATTTTAAAAAATTTACAAAGCAATCTAACAATAAATACATCAAAAGGATGATACATTATGACCAACTGTAGATTTTTCTAAAAATACAAGGTTGGTTTTAATGTTTAAAAATCAATGTAATAAAACAAGAATTCATCAATATCCACTGTTAAAAATGAAAGCATAAGATATTAGGTGAAATATGTAAGAATATCCATTTTGTTGGACAAAAACAACTGGAATGACATTTGCAAAAGGCTAACGGTGATTTTTTTTCCTGCTTTGTAAGATAATGGATTTTAGTTTTATTTTCCTTTTTGATATTATTTCCCTTCATTTTAAATAATGAATTATGATAATTTTTCTTTAAAAGTAAATGTAGCATGCTACAGGAAAAACAGAAGCTGTCCTATATCCTGGGCTCTTTTGCTTATATAAACCTTTAGGACTAAAAACTTCCTTCTTATCCACTCCTTTTATTATACTGGTGCTCTCTGGGCTCACCTAATTCTTCTATCAGTAACAAGAGGAGTGTCGTAGGGTCTTTTATTACAATTATACATTTGTGTATTTCTCCTAGTTCTGTCAATTTTAACTTTATACATTTTGAGGCCAAATGTTATCAGGTACACACAAATTTTAAAATGGTTTATCATTCTGGTTGATTGATTCTTGTTCACCTTTTATTGCTTTCAATCTCCATCAACCACATTCTTTTATGAGAGATCCAAGAATTTTTTTCTAGTATAAGACATTTTAAGAAGGCCAAAAAGTTAGCTGTTAGACTAATAAGGTTATTGAAGTACCTCAAAACATATGTATGCCGTCCCTATTTATAACAAAATACAATCTATGGATGGTCAGTCAGAAGAAGAGTGCAGGAAGTATACTTGGTATCAGATTAATCGGTTTGTGTAGATGCTCATCTGTTATTTATTATCCTTCTTTGGACCACTTAACTTCTGAAAGCCTCTATTTCCTCATTTTAATATAGAGGTTAATAATAGAACACACTGCATAGAGATGTTGTATTAAATAGTTCACACACTTAGCAATGTTATCACTGAAAAGAAAAAACCGAGAATCAGATTATCACATTTGCCTACTGTTCAGAGATGTAGTTTGGCATTTTAGTTACTCAACAACGGGTAGCAAATAACCATTGAAACCGGTGTGAGGTTGCACATGGCTATTGACTGTAACATTTTAAACGTGCTTTCTAAGATACTTAAATTACTACCGAGGACAGTAGTGGAACAGGTTCTCAAGTACGTGACGGTAACCATAAAGTGCTTTTTCTAACCTCTGAATAGTGTCCCCTTAACAGAATTGACTGAGACCGCAGTTTTCCTTGGAAACAATCCTTCCCTTTTCACTCTATCCATGGATCACCTTGAGGGCCTCTTATCTCTGTCACATTTTCGTTTTTCTTATCTTCTCTTTCAAGGGTTGAATGGATCAATAAGAGAGTGTCACTTTCTAATAAGATGGATGTAAATCAGAGAAAAGGAAAAGGGTGACTTAAGTATCCAATTGACAGGCCTGTTACTTGTAGCAGAATTTCACAATTCAGGAGCCATCGATACCAAGTCACAGGTGAAGCAGCATCAAAAGGCTTTGTCTGTGATGTCAAAGCAGAGTTGACTTGGCTGCTTCTTGATGGCATAAGCATGTTTAGATTCCAAGTAAAGAAAGGAAAAATCCCCACTTCTCTCTGCATTTATAAGGTCATGCAACAAAACTTATTCCTGCAGAGAAATTCTGAATGTCAAAAGAGCCAACCCTCTGAACTAGTTATTCTGATACGACGCCAAAGGATTTTTTAATTTCCACTGAAATTGTGCCTGCCCATTAATGTTAATTACCAATAATTTTCAGACTCTGCCAGCAAGAACAGCTTTGCAGGCATATAAATTCAATAAATATGGGAGTAGAACTAATTCGTGGTAAAGTTGAGACCTAAAACCCCAGAGGAAAATAAGGCAAATGTGAGTTGGGTTTCTATCGTGTCCTTAATTGAACCTTTCTTGATCTATCAGCCACATACATCCTGTACTCAAAAGCTGTTCTCATCTCTTCTCAAGAAAGTTTTCTGCTGTGTGACAATCATAAACTATGGATTAAAGAGGTTTGGAGCACTCATCTACTTTCGTAATCTCTAGATACGAGAGTTCTCTAAGATTGTGAAGCTCAGTGTAAAAAGTGCAGTCTTGAGAGTACTGAAGACTGGAGCCACCCAGCTCCCTTTTTAGCTGCAGGGATAGATCCAGGTTTTGTGGGATTTGAAGTTTATACAATTTGGGAACCCCCTCTAAGAAAACAAAAAAAAAGAGTATGGAGTTATAGATACAACATTAGGTCTAAGAGTGAGTTTCTTATAGAATGAGACAATCAAGTTTTTAAAAGACAACAAGTATCAAAATATATGACCACATGACAATATCACCAGAGCTTCTCTCTCCACCCAGGGCTTTATAAGATGTCTGTGCAAGTGAGTGGCTTTATGCTCTTCAAGGTAAACCCTTCTCTAATTAGCCAGTTAAAGGTGACCAGGCTGTTTATGCTATCGATCCTCGATGAATTATTTGGACTTCCAAAGGTTGTAAGAAATACATTTTAAAATTATACATTTTGAAAATGTCTTAAGCAGTTCCTGTAGGCGTTAAGTAAATGGCAGGTAATATTATTACTATAATTTAAATTCTGCCTACTACAGAGATTAGTACATATTGGAGATCAAACAACATTTTATTGAATAATATTTTTATGAATTTATTATCAAAGGTCATATAGTATGTTTGGCTGTCCAGTGGTAATGAACCTTTTTTTATTCCTTTAAATAGTACATGAATCTATAATGCAACATTTTGTTTAAAAATATACTTGAGGCTATGTTTTATAAAATATAAGAAAAATAATGCAAAATAAAGATTTCATTTAAAAATATCAAGGTTGACATCCCATTTATAGGTGCAATTAGCTAATAATGTAGGAAAAGGAGGGATTAAAACATTTGAAATATCATTAATGGTTGATGCACTTAAATGTTTTTTTTCTAATTTAATAACATATTAAAAGAAGTCAGAAAAACTAAAATGTATACTCATATCCCATAGAACCTTTCCCATAGAAACAGACAGTATTATAATTTTTTTTGTTTTATTTTTAAATCAGGTTTCACACTAAGTGCAAATTTTCTGAACTGGGACAGGTCCCTCTGTTGAACGTTCTAGGAGGCATTATTAGCTTTGTTGACAAATCTCTTTTATATCTTCTTACTAAACCAGTATTGGTTCAACCTGCAACGAAAGATCTGTGCTCTTTTTTATGCTCCCTCTTTCTTCTTAATACTCATTATTAATCATACTCTTTTGTTTGAAAACCTTGGCCTCCAAATATGAAGTTATAATAAATATTAAATTAATATTAGAAAGTAGGGCAAAGTGGAGAGAAGAAAAGCATCTTTTCTCTGCAAAGCAATCACCATAGATGCAGATTATAGCCATATTACAAGAAACATACTCCTGAAAAAAGAGATGTTTCTTTTGGGCCCACAGTTTAAATACCAATAAATGTTAATGGCTAAACAAATATTTTGTGATCAGTAACCCATCTATACCAATTTATGCAACTGAGAGTAACCTATGGGTCCCATGATTGTTTGATAATTCCCTGTGATTCATTTTAATAAAACTGTATAAAGCAACCTTGAGAAACATCTGAAAGGAACAGCTCTTCTGCTTTATTAAAGACACTTAGAAAAAATTCCCAAGCCATACATTAAACAAAAGTACATGTATTAAGAAAAAAGAACATGTGTAATTTCAATATTAATAGTTAAACCAAGGCACACTCTTTTAGAATTGCAAGAAACTTCAGAGACAACTGGGCTCAAATGCCCTTTTCTGTGTACACTAAAACTGGAATGCTGAAGTGAAATTTCCAAGGTCAAGGTGGGAGGCATTACAACTAACGGGGCCAATAAGCACAGGTCTCTGAGTCCAGTGCAGTGCTT
Organism: Hipposideros armiger; assembly: GCF_001890085.2. Taxonomy (NCBI): domain Eukaryota; kingdom Metazoa; phylum Chordata; class Mammalia; order Chiroptera; family Hipposideridae; genus Hipposideros; species Hipposideros armiger. The sequence continues at coordinate 205,214 of NW_017732192.1, forward strand.
TACTCAGGGTGTGAAGCCTGTCATTATTTTTCCTATAAGAAATGGAAGTATTTTGGTCTTCACCTCACAATACATCAGCATAATTCAACAAGAGTAAATGAATCAAACAAACAGTGCACATGTGGAAGACACAACTAGGGGTTAAAGGGCCTCCCCTACAGAGACTCATCATGCTATGTTGTCAGGAAACGTATATCCGAAAACAGAGCTATGGATGGAGGAAAGTGGGAGCACAAAGCGAGGTGCGTGCAATCAAGACTTCTGTCTTGAGAAGGCAGAGATGATTTCATGAACATCAACTGATTTTTTTACAAGTCAAATAATGAGCCTGGCATTACTGGTTTTTATACATACAGGGTGTAAGTATTAATATGTGGATTTTTCCCACTGTATTGTATTCTTTTCCCAAATCAAACCCAAGTTTCAAAAAAGTGGGCTGGAATAGTATTTTTAAATGAGTGGTTGTTGGTTGGCTATGTCTATCTATGGCACAGCTCTCAGCCTAGAGTCGGGATTTGGCACACTTTCCCCAGTTCAAGCTATTTATCACTTGAGATTTCTCTTTTCCTAATCCACATATCATTATGTATACAGAGGCCCTCTGCTATAGGAATGTCCTACGTGGAATATGAAAAGGCTGAATAAAATATGAATTCACTCATTTATAACTATGCAGAGGAAACTACCTCAGTAGAGGCCAGAAAAAGACCTATAGCCCTAGCCAACACGAAATAGTTCTTAGTGCGATAGAAACAGAACACTCAAACAGACAGTTTTCCAAAAGCTATACCTTAAGATGCTAATTTAAGATTTCTTTTGCTTTCAGTTAGTATACCACGTGTAGAGACAATAGAATAATGCTTGGCCTGCCCGTGAGTAACTGACAACCAGCATGAGGGCTCTTTGAAACACTCTGTAAATTGAAGACTGCACAGTGTCCAGTGGTCCTAGATCAACGAATGATCAACATCATTAGGGAAATTAGAGAAAGATTAGACCACCTTAATTTTTGGTTGTAATTTCCCTAATTCTAGATACATTATTAGTTATTACAAGAGTAAAACTTTTGTTTTGTAAAAACTCATATCTGCAGATTTAAAAAATATAAATTCATGTACATTAATTACTAAGTTGATAAGTGGGTTATATCTAGAATCTAGTGATCTTGCTTCAGAGGTACAATACTTCTAAATTTATTTTTTACCAGTGCAGTCCCACAGAAATCAGAAAACAGACGGTGTCTCAACCCATGTGCATAACCCTCCATCTAAGAGCTCACTGCCCCTAAAGATTCCTCCTTGGCCTTCTGGCCCTTTGTAATCTTACTGGAACCATATGAACCATTCCATTCACAGTGACAACTCTCCCAACCTTTTCATGTCTAGGAGCTAGTGTGTGTGTGTGTGTGTGTGTGTGTGTGTGTGTGTGTGTGTGTGTGTGTGTGTGTGTGTGTGTGTTTGCGTATATTTGTGTGCATGTAGGTGACCATGAACGTGTGTGTTCCAATATGAACAATGTAAGTTTTAACGTGTGACATTCAACAGGCATGAAAAAAATTGGGCAGAAAGCACCCCAAGCAGAACAAACAGCATAAGCAGACACCAAAAGCAGAAAATCTTTGGATTGACACGTTTCCGGGGAGTCTAGTTTAACGACAATGTAGGGTGTAGAGGGTGGGACGTGAGATTGGAAACCTAGTTTTCACCAGGGTCTGGAGAGCCCTGAAGGATGGGGTAAGGGGTTTATACTTGAACCTTTCGGTCCTGCAGTGTAGACACTGGAGAGCTGCTACCACCGAGGCATCTAAGCCTACTTAGGGCTTGTGGCTACCGAATGGGAACCAGAGGGTCCAGGCATTCAGCACAGCACAGCTTGGTTGGGGCTTGGGCTCTAAATTTTCATATCCATAAAGGAGGAGAATATTTTTATCTAAGAGTTTGCCTTAGGGTTCTAGTAGGCAGCTAAATAAACTGATCAACAAATGCAGTCCATTTTTAATGGATAATAGGTTGATATTTTACACTGATAGCAAAGACAAGGTAGTTAAGATGCACATTTCCAGAATTCAGATAGTTTAATAAAGCGATTCTTTGGGTTGAAGGGGCCTCATATCAAAGCACTGTAGACAGTATTAACTTATTTAGCAAAAGCACAGGGCTCGTGTATTTCAAAGTCCATGATATCAATATATTATTTACAGAGATTCGATCCTATCTTTTTGAAGATGCTTTCACAATATCCATAAGCTAAGAAAACTGGGTCCCAATACTCAAAACTACCCCTAATATTCCCACTTCTTTACTGCTGTGATGTTAAACTAACACCTACTGCTCTTGGCTAACATTTTTATAACAGACTGTCAGTAAGCATCGCAACTGGTCTTCCATGGTGAGACTCTCTGACTTCTAAAATAATGGCATGTCCTGTAAGACTTAACAACTTTGCTGATGTTTCAAGTCTGATGAGTTTTCATTTGCTCAGTTCTGGAGGCTAACAGCCGATAACAGATAACAAAGAGCTTTCCTGTCATGTCTGTGCAATGCCCGAAGGCTACAAAAGAACATTAATAGACCCTCGATGGTAAACAGTAGGAATGGAAAGTAGCAAATGCTTTTAGTTGCTTTTCTGAAGCTCCCAGCACTAGTGAAATCAATCTCCAAAATGAGAGGGAAACCTAATGGCCAGCTCCTTTGATGGCCTCTGGTTGTGTGCTAGCGCTGCATTAGGTATTACTAGGTGTTAGGTATAAGACATTCCAAACTCCTAGGAGAAAGCTGTTTACTTTTCAGTTCCAGACAGGATTCAGAGCTATACAGTGTTTATTAATAATACTCAAATACCTAATTGTTTAAATTGTAGGAATGACAGTAAAATAATTTTATAGGCATGCGTATTTGAAGTCTGTAAGACATTCCTCTTGCTGAGAAACGTCCTATGGGGCTGGCTTTGTGTTCATTTATTATTCATTGTCATTTGCAGTTTGCTGAATTGTCGTGAAACCCATTCACAGTTTTGCACACCCTTTTAAAAGGCGGTCACATTAAATCTTTTCTTTGTTGATTTCATGTTCTAAATTGCAATGCTTCGTTTTATGCGTAGATGACCAGACAACTGTAATGCATATAATGCATTAAAAAGCAGACCTACACAGAAGGTTCAATTAAGAACGTATTTTGGGTTTTCATGAAATCGTACTAGGGCAATGACACACAATCTACACATTTCATCTGCAATACATGGAATCCAAAGAAGGATGACTAAACTGTTCCACAGCAATTTTAGCTTTTTCATTGTGTGGTTGTCTAACAGATTCCTAAAGAGAGTAGAAGAGTTTATAATCAATAGTATATTGAAATTCTGATGATTAAAGAACATTAAGAAAATAATAATTACTCTTCTCACTTTGCTCTCTGAGCTTCATCCTTTTTCTCTTCTCATTTTTAAAAATAAAATAATGCCAACTATTATGAACAATGAAGTTCCGTACGAATTGGGACATTTTAATTTCTAACTTTTATAAAGTTATTCTTGCTAAACTTATAAAATATTCCAGAACTTCTGGCATACTTGATACCACACCTTTGAAAAGGTTTGCTCATTTCCTGGCTGTAGGCATTTCTAATTACAGAATCATTCTACTTCCTCCTTTCTTTCAGATATTACAATGGGGAAAACATTAAAATCCTAAAAATAATTTTTTTTTTTGCAAACTCAGGATGTATTTTCTGATTTTACTTTTTGCTTAAAATATTATTTCTGTTCTTATTGTTTGCCACCAAAGAATAGATTATACAATTGCTATTTATAATTAACTGCATTTAAAAACTATTTGGTCAAGCTGTTATCGAGCCTTTCACTCTAGTATTAAAATCACACCTTTCAGTCTGTTATTAAAATTCTCTCATTGGACTATGGTCTATCTTAGATTAATGTTAAGGTAGTAATACTATAGTTATGATTCATTCTATTATTTTGAAAAAAATGCATATTTATGTTTGTACTATATTATGTGACATTTCACAGGACATGAATGTTTAATCTTCATTATTAATATAGAACAACCATCTTTGTCTCGCTTTTAACTTTGGACAACAGTTTCAATTTGATTTAACAGTGTCACACATTTACTTTTGGGTACAGTTAAATTTATAAATAAAAACTCATTATGTGAATCACAGTGCTGTGTGAACCCATGTTGGAGCCTGAGGCAAAGAAATATGTGGATTCTGACTTCAATGGAAGCAAACTCATCAATCATTATTTTTTCAAAATCCACTTCTTTGCTTATCTTATTTTGAATTGAGAAAACTGCCATGCTTGACAATTTCTCTTGACCAAGAGACAACCTAAAATAATTTTAATTTGCTTCAGCTTAATTAAAATTACAACAGATTATTTTATGACAAACGTGCATAAAATATCATTGAAACATTTTATCACCAACTATAATGTTCTGAAAAAATTGCCCATTAAAAAATACATAAAAATATTTATCTAGGGGTATATATTTTTCTTTTTGCCTCAAACTCTGATATGTCTCAGCATGGCAGTAACCTTCACTTAAATTTTAATATTTCCTTTAATATAGATTTTTTGCATTAATTTTAATTTCTAAAACTATTAAATTTTTATTATTTTGATTACTGAGGTTTTTAGCACCCTCACTTAAATTTTGCACTGAGACAAATTCCTCACTTGCCTCACCTTTGATATATTGGGTTGTCGGAAAAGTCATGATGTATTTTTTTCTATTTTTTTCATTTCAAAAATGCGTCATGACTTTTCCTACAACCCAATATAACAAAATCACCAGCTGTGAACAAAATGAAGATAATACAGATAATACTAAAACAATGTATTCTGCTAATGAGCAAGAAATATAAGTTTATACATTTTATTTAAAAATACTTATTTTGGTTGAGATAAGCAGGAATGACTGTCCTATGATGGGAATACTAGTATATCATTTTAGTGATCTACAAATAGGTTTTCTTACCTACAAATAGGTAAGAAAAATGAAATATACATACACACCCACAGTTATGGTCACATTTTATGGCAGACATTCTTAAAACAATCCTCTCAGCAAAAGAACTGAAGGGAAATACCTTGCTTTCATCACTGGAAAGGGAAAACCGGATTAGTTTTCATTTTGAAAGTCAGAAGAGTTACTTATACTTCCAAGTATCTTTTTTTCATTTCAACTTTTAGAGTATTGTTGCTTGGGAATATTTCTATCATCTCCAAGGAATATTTGGGCAAACAAAGAAAACTAGAATGTCAGTAATAAGCCAGACATTAATTCAAACATTCCTATCCCATAGATGATCATAACGTGTCTCAAACCTGCCTAGCTCTGCGCTGGTGGCTAAAAAGCCACCTCGTGCCTTCTTGTAGCTCAAGGCAGAGCTTCTCAACTCTGCTCTGAGTTAGAATCATCTGAGGAACTTCTCAACAATATTGACACCTGGGCCTTACCCCAGGCTAATCACTGGAAATTTCTAGCAAATGGAGCCCACGAGTCAGTATCGTTTAAAAGCTCCTGAGATATTGAGAAGTGCAGCCCGGATTGAAACTTACTGGCTTATGGCCTTAATGGAGAGAACACAGGCACTACTTACAGTCCTTCATCTATATATTCAACATGAGCTGGTGCCACGGGAGAACAAAAGGATGGTGTTTTAGAACAGGAGGAGGACTGCCTACACAGGATGCACAGACAGACCTTCCTGAGAGATAAAATTTAAGCAGAGGCTGAAAATGATGAGGCAGCAAAGATGTAAAGGGCAAGAATAGGACATTTCAGGCAGAGAGAAAAACATGAGCCAACGTTCTAAATGGAAAAAAAAAAAAGGTGAGTGTGCAGGATTGCAGAGCAGCGAGTAAGAGTGACGAGAGGTAAAATTGGGTAGGTATAAAATGGGAGTAGGGAAGGAAAGTGACCAGGAAATAACGTCATCAAGCCTGCTGTTCTGCACTTGCCTGGAATTATCTCAGTTAATTCACATAACAACTCTTGGAGATTTGTAATAAGTAAAATGCAAGAGCTCAAGCTATTAAGAAGGATATAATGAAGACAGACTTCGCTGGAATTCATGTAGATAGGATACAAAAATAAATTTGAAAATAAGTTTTTCTCACTCTCTTCTCGCTTTGTTCTCTCCAGTGGAAATAAACTTTTGTAGGATTTCCTTCTTTTTAGGACTAAAATGTGAATAAGTATTAATTTCTATACAATAGAGAGAAAACATTTAAGATATGACAATGTAGGTTCTGGCCATGGTAGGGCTATGTCATAAAAGAGTATCTCCAGAGTCTGAGCCGAGGAATTCTTCCTTTGACAAACTATCTACCCACCAATTATGCCCAAATTGATGAAAACTGCTAAAATGATAACTATTATGTCAGGTCAAAGCACTTGCTGGTACAATGACTGCCTTCAATATCACAGTGTGTAATAAAATGTCTTTCTCTTAACAGCCATTTTCCCTAATTAATTTAAAATAAAGAAGTAACTTTTACTGGAACGGGATTATGACTTTTAACAACTTGACAGTGCAGACAGTAGATGTCACTTCTGTGACCTTGGCCTTGTCATATCCTATTGAGAAAAGATTTTTGAGGAGCTTTTTGAAAGAAAGTCCATCCTTTTTTTTTTTCAATTAAAATAAAATCATGTTTTTGTCTTTGTTTTTTTTAATCAAACCAAGTAAATGGTGTTATGCTCCTTATAGCCACAGGTTAACATCATGGGCCATTTCAGTCCTGCTTCTCTGGTCACATTACTTTAGAAAATGGAAATATCATTCCCAGGTGTCATTCTCCTTCAGGCAAGAAGGTTGACCCGTAATTTTGAAAAATATAAGAGGTCTAACCTTTAGAAATCAATAGTAACTGGAGTAAAGATAGCTTTTTATGTATGGAACCTATTCCAATTAAGAAAGCTCTCATCCATTTGGAATGAACAAAGGAAAAAGGTTAGCTTTGGACAAAGACCACTGAGCGTTCCCGCCAAACTGATATCCAGAGATGTGTATCTGCCTCCATTGAATTCAAACTTTTGGCTGTTACTAAAATGCTGCCAAATTATACATTTCATTTTATTTCAAGGAGAATATTATGAAACTTTATCAGCTTCAAGCAAATGAATAATTCATATTAAGTATCAAATATGAACATAAATACTCAAAATGACATGTTCTTGGAGAAAACAAACAATATTCCATATTGTCCTACAATTCTTGGAGATCTAAGTATTTGTTTAGCTATTTGTTCAAAGGATAACTTGTTTATCCATTACAGTAGACTATAATATACATAGTTCTACCTGACTTTTCAGAGTCCAAATGTAACCAAACTTGGTGAATATACAAGAAGTGAAGAATGCATTCACCTTGGTTCAGAAAGTTTGAGGTGGCCATATATTTTGAAAGAGCTTGCTTCTTAAAATAAACTTTGTATGACAGATTAATATTTTAGGGAAAGTATAAATATATTGGAATGAAGGCATGAGGTAAGTACTCAACTTGACCAAGACAACTTAGTTATCTTTTTTTCTCAAACTGTAATTCCTGACACCTAAGTCTGATGGGTGGCAACTGTCTATTCCACTCGCTCATGTATTTTATTTCCTATCTTGAAATCTGTTCTGAGGCTGGTGTTTGTGCTTTCTCTTAAGCTCTATTGTTTAAGGAAGTTGCTCCAGTATTTCAGAGGATGAATGTTTGAGACAAACTTGTTTCCTTAAGGACTCTTGCTCCATGGGCGGTGGGCTGATGCATCCAGAGAGTCCGCTAAGGAGATGAGCACCCTCAAGCTCATTTATGTCACCCCTGAAACAGCTCATGTTTTCTCCAATCTTCTCCTTGGGAAAAACAAGTCAATAGTTTGCTTTAAATAGTCATTTTTAATAGACTAAAACCAAACACATATTGGTGCTGATACTCCTAGCATCCCCACTTAGTTAAAATATTCCCTTTAATAACGTTAGCTGAGTCAAATACAATGGTGTTCATAGAGTGGGATACTTGCAGGATGCTTCCTTTATCCATATTCAGTGTCTTTGACATTCTTTGTGGTTATTTTCTAAATAACTAAGTGTTACCTAAAGTAGATAGATATCAGTAATAAATTTCAGTGGAATATTGAAGCAATCAAGTCATAGAATTTATAAGCAATTCCTCACTTTTTTTAAAAAAAGGGTGATATTTTCATTATATTTTTGGAAGAAATATAAGAAGAAACATAATTTACATCTGTGTGGAAATGTCCATGATGTGTGAGGTTTTCATATATTTTAAAATTGGGGGTGAATGTAATTGCACATGAAAGAAATAATTCACATTCATGCACTTATTAAAACTTATTCAACACTTATTTCTTATGTACTAACTGGATAGATCCTCATAATCTAGTAAAGCTAGTAATAACATATACTCTCCACATATTATAATTTTAAAATAAACTCAGGAAGTTTAAAGTGACTTGCTCAAAGTTAGTCAGCTAGAAAATGGTCAAGGTGAGAATAACACTTATTCTTGAGTTCAAGATTAGGATCGTTGAGGTATCCAGTTAGAACACTAAAGGTTAATCATAATAAGACACTGTCTTATTTTGTTTCTATAATAAAAGATTAGTGGATTTGGTGTTATATTTCCCTAATAGAAGAGTAGTAGCTTTGCTAATGACAAGCTTTATTCTATGTTCTCCTCATCTTGAAAGCAAGGATAGTAATTCTGACAGGGTTACTGTTGGAGAAAATTAGAAGATATATGTGCACAGAGCCCAACATGTATCAGGTTCCCGTACCATGATATATGGTAGCTGTTGCTATGGTTTGAAACATTATTGTTATTACATGCATATTTTTGAAAAAAGTTCTATAATACATGAGACTTGCAACTAATTAAGGCATCTCTACCTCCCATAAAAGTTCAATAAATATTTTTGTAGCAATTTATTTTGTAAAACTCATTGGAATAATTTTACTTTATATTTTCCCCAGCATCTCACTAATTAAGTTTATAGAGGTATTCAAACAGGTTTTCCATTTGAGCTTTTTAAATATGCAGCTATACAGAAGTACAAGTGAGTGTAGCTAAGGAGTTTGGCCAGTCTTAACTACATACGTCATCACTCACTGTTTCCCATGGTCTCATTTTGCTGCGCCTCTTGGTTATCCTCCTAAGTCTGACTCCAGTTGATTAGTGACTTCATTTTGGACTTTTTACAGTGTAACTTTCTGAATATGTCATTTCCAATAATTGCTGTTTGCCTGCGTACATTTCAAGGGAGGGAAAAAAGTGGACCAACTCTATGCTCTTCCCACCAAAAACCAGTGAAACTAATCTCCATTGGAGAACTGCATTTAGATATAGTACACCACATTTTTAATCCTGTTCCATGCCATCCACTAAAACTCGAGCTCTTTTCTATCTCCATTGTAGAATTTTCCAGTTAAATTGAATACCAAGTATTCAGACATAGGGGAGAATACCCATAAAGCAGTTTCATGACAGATACCGCCTTGCAGAGAGAAAGTAGCTGACTCCGTGGTCCCACCAAAAGAATGTGAGGTGATGAAACTTTCATAAGCTTGAGGGATTGTTCATCACACTGCCCACAAGGTTTGTGAAATACAGTTCATAGCAGTCAGAAAAGGGACAGATGAGTTTCTTTTTGTGCTAAGTATGAACATGGTCACAATATTTTAACTAAAATACACAATACGTTCCCTATTCCAACTTTTTTTAACCTAAATGCACTAAGCTGTTACATTCCATTTCTTAGACATATAAATTAATTAATATATTTAGCAAAAGAGTGGGAGTTCAAAGTCTAGATTGGAAGACAATGCCACAAAGATTTAGCATAGCTGTGACATACTGCAATAATGTGATAAGTTCTAGAATATAAACTTAATGTAAATAATTGAATATAAACTTGTTACATGCCACAATCCTTACCTAGACTGTATCATTAACTCAGCAATAATTCTGTGGCGATATATTATTATTATTATTCATATTTTATGGATAAAGAAACCAGAGTCAGTGAGGTGACTATATCTCCCATGGTCACATAGGTAGCATTTGGATGAAATCTGATATTAAACCAGCTATATTTTTTAAAGTTCACAGATCTTTCATCACAGAATAATGCCTCCTGTTTATCTCTTGCTGACCATAATAAACCTCAATTAAAGGAGAATATTGGCAAAACATAGACTATACCAAGAATAGTTAGGATAATGAGCAGTCTTAAAATCTGTGAAGATTGAATAATGTTTAACCTGGAAGCATTGATTCATTTACCCAGTTGAAATTTAATGAGTGCCAAATGTAAGCCCGTTTTCTGTGCTAGATGCTAGGATTCCAGAAAATTATCATGATATAATCTGTATCCTCCATAGCATACTTAGTATTAGAGAAGGAGAAAAAACAAAATACTGATTGCCATGTATTGCTAGCTATATGGATAAGGGGCTATGGAAAGATAAAATTGAGTACCTAATCAGTCTTTTTTTTTTTTTTTTAGCTGAGCCATCCTGCCACCTGTTGGCAGCTTATCGGCAACTCAGCTCGGGCCGGGAATCGAACCGGTGACCCTGTTGCTCAGAGCTCACACTCTTGAGAGAGCTCTTAACCAACTGAGCCACTCGGCCGGCCCCCCTAATCAGTCTTAAATGGGGTACAGCAGAAAGGCCTGATTGGGGAGGCATTAACTAAACTCACATACAGGATTCAAGGGAGTTGGCCTCACAAATGAAATGGAAAAGGATGTTCAGAGAGCAGTTAATTGATAGAAAACATGGAAAACTAAACATTAGTGTGACTGGTCCAAAGACTGTTAGGACATAATAGTAAATGATTCTAGAAAGTAGATGGAAACAGATTCTGAAGGGCAGGCGAAATAGTTTGGACTTCATCTTGAATGTGTGGTGAATAAACGCCATTTTTAAAATTATGAGATTAACAGGATAAAATCTACATTTTATGGCAGTAGTATGAAGAATAGATTGAAGGTAGGCTTGGCTTAGGACATGGGGAGTAGGAGGCCACTGCAGTGGTCCACAGTATACGATAATGAAGAATTAAAATAAGTTTTAGTGCAGTGATGGTACTTGCTAAGTGGATATGAGGTGTGAGGTAAAGCAGAGAGTTTTGGAAGACTGCAGATTTCTAGACTGAGTCATTTCCTGAATGCTGAGGCCAATCACTAAGCTAGGGGATAAAGAAGTAGAATCTGGTTTGGTGGAGAAGGTGCTGAGTCCAGCCTCAATTCAGACATGTTGTGTTTGAAATATTATGCAGGACAAAGATCTCAAAGTGTTCAGCAGGTAGATGGCAACACGGGTGTTAATTAAGTCCATAAATGAGGGTGAAATTGCCAAGATAATAATGTATTGTTTTAAAGGTTTATCATAGGAAAAAAGATTATATTTCTAATGTGATTTCATTAAGCAAATACAAAAATTAGCTGGAAGATACAAGTAGATTTTAATTCAGTATATGGAAACACTTCCATAACATGCTCATGCTCTGAAACATGAAGGTGGTACTTCAAAAGGAAAATTCTTGGTAGTGTTCAAAGAGAGGAAAGTAAAAAGTACTATGTATGTGAAGTGGAGTTCCTGAATATTATACGTTAGAGTTTGCAATCTCATATACCTATAGGCACTAGGCAAGTAACATAAATAACTGAAAAGAGTCAGCAGTAATATAATACGGGGAGTCCATGTCCTATCTATAATAGAACATGAGTTCTGTTCTGAGTAAAGCCATAAGAGAGTATGAACCTACCTACCACTATACTTTGGATCATATATTCAAGAACTCTGGGAATAAGAATTCTGTCGGAAATATCAAGCTTTTAAATACTGGCAGTGAATTCAATATCCTTGAATTTGGCAAGGCCAAACTGATTGCCATTGTGGGTTTAAAAATGGATTTCCATGGTATTTCCTATTGTGAGATTTGTGGTTCTCTCAACCTATGATCTCCAAATAAATATTGTAATTTCCAGTTTTTAACACATAATAGTTGTTTTTCCTATATTTGCACGTGATTTTATCATTTGCCATTGAACAATCTATCTTTTGCCTTGAACCTTCCAAAACATTACTTCATTACATTTCCTGTACCTGGAAAACACTCCCCGATTACTCAGGCTATTGACCACTCATTAACTCTTTAAGGCCCAACTCACGCCCAGAAGTCTCACAGATAACCTCAGGAAGAACAGAATTTTCATTTTCCTTAAGTCATCTAACAATTTCTTTTTCATGCTTGTTATATGCTACCAACAGCTACAAACTCTTTGAGGATACTGACAACTTACACAATTTAAAATCTTATGTTGTATTCTGCCCAAATTGAATGTGCAGTAACTATTTCTTGGATGGACATCAAGGTAAATCTTGAAAGATTATATAACAAGATAAATATTTTATGTCAATATCCAAGCAAGAAGCAGGTGCAATTCCCGTTCTTCAGATGTTTACTGCACTCCGGAAGATAACAATAATCATTATTGATCCTTTACAGTTTATCAACTGCTTTCAAATGTCTTCTCATTAACCTTTAAAGAACTCTTCAAGATGAAAGAAGGTGCTATTGTTAATAACCCTCCACTTAAAGATCTGTGTGTAGGAAATGCAGGAACCTGTACATAAGAAGATCAAATTGAAGGTCACCTAGTTTCTATACATAGGTGCCTTCCTAGGAATTGAAAAAAAATTCCTGCACTAAAAATAACATCAATTAAATGCAGCTAAATAAGCACTGCACATTATCATCTTTTGGTAAACTACTAAATGTCTGATACCTTGTGTTTCCACTATATATTAATTGTACAACTTCCCCCAGATCTGGAAGCTGTTCACTGTTTTTAGTATAATTATAATCATTAAATTAGCCTTTGTTAACTATTGTTGTAGGTCTGCTGCCCTGCCTGATTCCATACAAGTTTTTTTAAAAAAGAAAAAATTGTTGAATATATCTATCTAAATATGATACAATGATTATTTCTCAGTAAACTATTTTTATAAAAAATATACACATCAGAAAAAAAAATACAGCCTTTCTGGATACCATTGGTCTGATTTTTGGATCAGGAAATATGATCCTGATAGGAGCTTCTACCTGGAGAGAATTTCAACAGTGAATCTAAGAAGTGATTTTTCCATTCTTTCAAATTGCATGAGTTGGCAAATCAGCAATACTGTATTTCATTTCAGCTTTCACATAATTTATTCACCACTGCAAAGAGACAAGACCCTCTGGGGACTGTCCCAAATCTCTGTAATGTTACCTCTTACTATATTTTCCATTTAGCTCCAGCTGACAGATGTGACAAAATTCCAAGTCGCCAGGCAACTCCCCACCCAGGCCTACAGAAGCAATTCCCACAGCTGCACAGAAAAAAGACTGCAAATTATTCCATACTCAGGTTAAATTATTTCAAGTTAATTTGCACTTGAAGTTCTCTCTCCAAAGACACCTTTATTTCTCAATGTATCATAGAGCTATTCTGGGCTGATTCTATTTAGGTTCAAAACAACACTTCACATTGGAAATCGTCCAACATTGAGAGGCAGTACAGAGATTAAGGAATTTGCTGATTTCCAAAATGGTAATATGAAGAGAGAGCAATGTCAATTATAGAAACTAACAGTTCTAATCATTTTAAGTAGGTACATAAAATTGGTGAATCAGATCCGGTTTGGAGTCAGCTATGTCGCCCAAGTTTATTATTTTATTTGATAAAAAAGTGACTTAAAAATAAGCATATCTGTATGTAGGTGCCTTGAAATGTTACTGATTGTTTTGTTTTTGCATTTACTATGCCAAGATACGTTAACATTGCTAAGAGTCAGATAACTAATTAAGAGCCAGAAAAGCCCAATACAGCATATTTGCAGCAAGAAAATAAATGAACCTCTGTCATACTAATAAGATAGTGTGACTTCTGTTCAGGCAAGTTAGATGCTGACCTTGAGGCATGGAATCCCAAGTTCTATCTAAGCAATACAGCCTCAATCTTTAGAAAACATTCGCTATATTTTTTAATTATGTCCCATGGCCACAGAGAAGGAAGATGAAGTACACAAATATACTTCAAAGTAAAATTAAACCTATATGTACTAGTATTGCTCTATTAATATTACACTTTTTATTCCTTCTCACTGGAAAAAAAAATGGAGAAAATCCACTAGAAAATATCTTTCTAGTAAAAAGCACTAATTTGAGCTTTGTATCTTTCATGATATCTAGCTATTTATTACCATGAATTCTTAATTTTTTATCAGTTTGTTTTTTTATCAGTCTGATTTTATGACTACAAATCCTTACCTCAATACATTTAAAGTATAAATAAAATAAAATATAAGTAAATCTTGCCCAATGCAGAAAAATTCTTAAAAACTGAGCACATGAGCTACCCTAAAAATTAATTATGGCGATGAAAATGTGTCCTACATAAATAAATGCTGCGTGTAACTTTTATAAATTGTCCTTTGCAATTTCAGAACCCGCTAGTTCTGCTATTCGGAGGCAACGCTTCTCCAGGGTGAAACCTTCAGCTTTCCACCTGAAACTGAAGTGTGACAGTTATTGCAGAACTGACTTCTTGGATCTCACGTAAATAGTGTTATATAAAAGTGATTATAATTTGCATTGACGGCAATGTCAGGAAAGGCCCTGAATGTGGACACATAGATGACCGCTTTGTCCCAGTACATACTTGTTGCCCCAGACAAAATGTAAAACAAAATCTTCTCACTGATTGAGAAGCAGAGCCAGAATGGAGTATAAGAAGAATACTCTTAAAATTATACGGAGATAGTATTTATTACTTTGACAATTTATTAACAGTATATTTATTTTAATTGTTTATAATTATTGAAGGTATACTATTTTTATAGAGTAATCACTTTCTGAAAATCACAAGGCATACCCTATGCTAAAGGTATGAACTCTGTTTTACAGGGGGTCTTCTGATTATAGATGAGGTTAAATAGATGCCACTTGTTAGATCAATGCTTAGCAGGCTTCCAACTCATGGAATAACAGAAAGGAACTTGATCAAATCATGTACTCTCTTCTTCTATAATAAAAGTGTAAAAACATAGTTGAGGGCATCATTTCAAACAAAAACCCACCATATGATATTGGAAATGTCATAACTTTTGGTAAGTAGTTGAGTTTTACTTAATTCTATTTTTCCCTACTAAAAAATTCACTTAATAAGAAAAAAGATAATCAAGTCTAACACAGAGATTAACTCAACTTACTAATTAGTGTGTGTGTGTGTGTATATATGTGTGTGTGTGTGTGTGTGTGTGTGTGTGTGTGTACCAGTGGAAAAAAATTAACAGCTCTATATATTGGGTTGTCGGAAAAACCATGATGTATTTTTTCTATGTTTTTCATTGCAAAAATGCGTCATGACTTTTCCAACAACCCAATATAACCAAATGGCAAAAACCTCACATGTAAATTCTTAAAATTATTATCTTATGACTAAAACCGTAGCTGGAGTGTTTTCATGTTTGCCTGTTTACATACAAACTTTCCTGAAAGTAGATGAAAGACTAAATTAACGCTCAAAATTTTCTGAAAATGTAATAATTTATTCTGATCTTAAGGGCAAGCTCACGTAGGGATTGTTGTGCCCTGGATTTCATGGCCCTTTGCTCTCACTGTCTTATCTGTCTCATAAAGTATTCCCATATTCATGATTACTTAATAGCCTAGGGAAAAATAACACACTTCATCTGCAAGTAATTCCAGTACCACATTGGAAAAAATTGGCAATTTTAAAGAACTGTTTGCATTTAAATTTATATGCCTAGGTTGTTTGCATTGTTCTCTTTAAAGCAATGCAATCTTTGATTATTAATTTTATTTTACAAGGCCATGAAAAATATTTTCTTTTCATATACTTATGTTTTAAACTCTTTTGTCATTCTTATTACTTAAAAAAATAAGTTTGTGTAGTTTAAAATAGTGATTTTTCTTTAAAATGTAAACATGTAGTAATATTTCTTAGGGCTCTAGTTGCCATGTTTCAAGATAGACATACTACTCAAACTGTTAGAAAACACAGCTTGTGTATGGTTGTTTTTGTTGTTGTTGTTTTTTATGTGGGATGTGGCATACCAAGATAAATCAGACCAAGTATGGAACATATAGTAAATATATTATCAGGGTTTTCATATACAATTCATACAGATTTTCAATATGCAGATCTTTCTTTAAAGATGTGTACAAATCATTTGAAGGTGCATGGACATGAGTTATTTATTTTCCTTCTTAGTTCTAGAATCCATTTATTTCATCTTTGAATTCTATGAGCAGTTTTCCTAAGCCCTATATATCACTACAGTTCACTAGAAGGATATTAAAAAAAATAGAAAATAAAGAAAAATGATTCAAATTCCGTTGTGATCTTTTTCCTTAGCTACACTCTACTTGGAAACTGACAGGAAGTGTTGTACAGAAACTGCTGCTACTGCTGTTTTCCTAGTGCAGTGCTTCAAAAACTTTAATGTGCAATAAATCATTCGGGACCCAGTCAAAATGCAGATTCTGACTTACTAGGGCCAGGGCAGGAACTAACATTCAGCATCTCTAACAAGCTCCCAGGTGATGGAGATGCTGTAGGTCCTCCAGCCACATTTTGAGTTGCAAGGATCTAGGTGACATGTGCATACTCTTTCTGCACACTTCCCAAATACCTATAAACCACACTCCATTTCCTAAGGTTGACTCATGTGATAATAAACTGGCTACAGAGGAATCTAACTTCTGAACCAATCTCCCTCCTTCTCTCTCTCTACCTCTCTCTCTCCCTCTGTCTCTCAAGACCTGGGCACAACTGTGATCACTTTCTCCCCTGGAAATGATTTCTCATGCCAGGCTACTGGCTCTACTTTGTCACCTCCAGGTCTTAACTCAGTGTTAAGCATTATTTCCTGGATCTGAAGTCTGTTTAGTGTCTCAGTCTATCTTCTACTTCTGTAGAGCTTAGCAGTTAAGAGCAATGTGCACTCAGTAAATTTGTGACTATAATAGTTTCTTATTGCTATGTAATAAATCACCACAAACAAAGCAGCTTAAAACAACACCCACTTATTCACTCATACTCCTGTAAGGCAGATGTCCAGTGTGGTACGACTGCGTTCTCTGCTCAGAGTATCACGAGACTGAAATCTAGGTGTTGGCTAGAACGCTTGGTTGCCTGTAGGGTCTGAGTAAAATCCACTACTGGGCTCATTCAGTTGTCAGAATCAAGACCTTGCTGCTGTGGTCCCTGTTTTTGCTGGCTATCAGTAGTGAGTCACCCTCAGGTCCTTTCCAAGCGTTCTCTCCATCATCAGGGCAGTAATGGCACCTCAGATCCTTCTTGTGGTTTGAATGTCTGACTTCTGCCATCCGCCTGAGAAAACTCTGTGCCTTTAAAGGGCTCATGTGATTTTGTCAAGGCAGACCCACCTGGATAAACTTTCATACTTTAAAATCAATTGAATTTGAATTTGAATTATGTCTACAAAAATCTCTTCGTACCAGCACCTCAATTAGTGTTTGATTAAATAACCAGGAGCTAAGAATCTTGGGAAGCAGTCTTAAAATTCTGCCTAAGCAAATTAAATAATTCTTTGTGTTTCAGTTCATCAGTAAATGAGAATACTATGAATACCTCTCTCATAAGAGATGTCTCCTCTTTGTGACAAATGTCATGGTACTATATGTAATGCTTTTAGAACACGATCTGGCTCATGCTAGGTACTTAATATCTATTAGCTACAATTATTATTATCAATATTATGGTCACTGATACCTTTTGCGTCTTATCTCTGGTACTAGGCTAGCTCAGTGTAATTCTTCTTAGCATTCTTAGGCAGAAACTTGTAATCATGCCTGCTCAGCCCGCTGGGAACTCGATTAAGGAGGAACTGTATTAAACAGGTGTTTGAGAGAGCATGCTCAAAGCTAAGTATTTCTGCTCAGGGAAAATATGTACAACCCTCTTGGATAGTTACTTTCCCTAAGCAAGATCAGCTGTCTGAATGGCCATTGCATCGGTTGCACCTTCCTTGTTTAGCACATGTGTTGCTGCACAAAATCATTCTAACTTCCTGGCAGTGCTGAAGTATGGAATAGGCTAGAAAACCGTTTCTCAAATTGTCTTAACTTGCCTTATTACAGTCATAGGGGCATAACCGCAAACTGAACAATGGCTTCACTGACACACACAGAAACACACAGACACACAAACACACATATGCTTATTATTAATTATTCCTGCTTTGCAATTTAGAAATCTTAGGCTCAAAGAGATTTAATTTCAGAATAAATAAAAATTATTTTACTACACCCAATGAGGGGCATCACTAGGATTAAAACTGGGTCAAGGCAGACCCAATGTGCATCGTTTTTCCAGTCTTTGCTCTGTGTTTCTCACTTACCACAATTGAGAAGTTGATATTTCTCTGGAACTAATATTTGCCATTTCCTAAAGACATCTGTATTTCTTAAATGTTTACACATGTACTGCTATGTACTAGCATAGTGCCTGGAGTAAAGTCTTACGAGTATCTACATCTTTGTTCAGAGAATATGAAAATTAAATATAAAGTGTGGTGTCTGACTGTACTTTGACCTTCTCTTTCCCTTTGATTTCACATAGTCTGTCTTCCTAATGCTCTGATCAAATAGACTCTGATGGACAACAGGACCTATTGAGATGCACTGAACAAATTAGCATGCTTCATACAGCATGCCATTTTTGAAAGAGGAGAAAAGCTTGGAAATCAGAGAAGCTTCCATTAAAGGATCTCCTCTATCTAGTTCATGAAGGGAGAAGAAGAAAGTCTCACACTGAAACTGGAATTAGTTGGGGTATAATTGGCAAAAGACACAGACTTGAGCGGAAAACAAAACAGGTTTCAGAATGCATTAGTTATCACTTAATCGATGGTATCTTTGAATGATAAGCCAATCTTTACACTAATTCTATACACAGAACAAGCATAGGAAACCTTTACTTGGGTCCCTTAGTACAAGTGGCAAAAAGATAGTTTTTACCTACAGGTTGCTCGAACTTTTAATCAAATTTTTAAAGCAAACTGAAAGCAATGAATCATGGTACACCACTACTACTAACAACACAAGGCTGCCTGAAATTCAAAATCCTCAGC
Source organism: Hipposideros armiger (assembly GCF_001890085.2). Lineage (NCBI taxonomy): Eukaryota > Metazoa > Chordata > Mammalia > Chiroptera > Hipposideridae > Hipposideros > Hipposideros armiger. The sequence continues at coordinate 224,415 of NW_017732192.1, forward strand.
ATTTTTAAATTGAACATGGGGATAAAATAAGAACTACAATATTTTTAAGACACAGTAAGCAATAGTAGATAACACTATACCTTGGTATCCTTAAACATGTCTTACTATTAATGGAATTACAATGTTTTCTTTCCAAATCATGCTCTAGATATAATTTAAGTGACATCAGTGGATATAACAATGACAAAGGTGGAATATCTGTTTTAAAACAATGTCTCCCTCACTGAGTTTCTTTGAGGGACAAGGAGAAAAAGCAAGAGAGGAGACAGAGACCCTTAGGTGCCTCTGTTATTTGGATCCTGGAAAAGTCACTACAAGGCTTGTTTCCACCTCTAGCCTTCCATAGTCTTCTGCCCCTCATGCTCCTGCCAATTTTGTTTAAATCAGTTGAACTGGGGGAAAAAAATACCTACTCATCAGCCAGATTATTATAATTCATGATCATCATCCTCATATAACTTTTGCAAAGCATGCCATTTTCTCTGGTCAGTTCTAAGACACATATTCCATCAAACAGGAAAAGTATTTAAAATATTCTGAAATCAAGTTCTCTTCACACTTATCCCTCAGTTCCAAGGTATAAACTTGTCTCATGCTTCACAGCCGAAGAGAAGAACACTGCATGGATTTCGACTTTCTGCGACCACACCTGCTACTGTTTTAATTTCTGCATAGCGAGTAAGATACTGAGATTTGGAGCTGGGCTCTTCCATTTATGATGGGTGGCATTAGGCCTGCTAGTTATTTTCTAGAACACTCAGTTCTTTCATCTGCAAAATTGGAATTTAATAGCCTCTATTGTATTGAGTTGTTGCAAAGATTAAACTATCCATGTAAAATGCTTAATATGGGGCTTGGCACATAAGTTTCAATAAATGACTACTACATTATTATTAGTAGTAATACTAAGTATGTATGTATATATGTATGTATGTATTTTGTGGAACTATTCTCTTTCTTACCTTCTGTTTCAATAGACAAGTTTTCTCTCCTACCAAAGGCCAAAGCTACCATATACCTTTTGAACCTTTACTCACTTCCACTTTTGTGATGAGTGTTCAGTGTGAACTAGTAGTTGTGGAAGAACTTCATAAAGGGCAGTTTTGATCATCCTTTGGAAATGTTTCTATCAATCTTGCTCCCCAGAATGGGGCAGGTAACCTAAGGCTGACCATGATATGTGAATATTAAGGATATGCTTCCTATGCTCTTCCACAGCGTACAATCTACTCATGGTTCATGGCCAAGAAAAGGTTAAGGAACTATTCCTCTATAGCTTCTGACGCATTTTGGGGCATGGTTTTCCGAGTTATGTGGCAGTTTGGGAACTATATTATGTGGCACCATAAAGAAAAGCAAAGGGCTGGCTGAGTGGCTCAGTTGGTTAAGAGCTCGCTCAAGAGTGCGAGGTCTGAGCAACAGCGGTTTGATTCCCAGCCCCAGCTGAGCTGCCGCTGCAACAGGTGGCAGGATGGCTCAGCTAAAAAAAAAAAAAAAAGCAAATATAATAATTTTACATGTTTCATTTAAAACAGCTCTCCAAAGCAAATACATACTCTCAGTGCGTGCTTCACCTAAGCTAAGTTTAATGGCTGCATTGTAGTTGAATGCTAATCATTAAATGACATTTCAGAACTAAGTGACTTAAAAAAATATATACTTAAAGTACTATTCAGGAAGTGATTAATTCCCCATTGAGAGAGAGAAAATGAAAGTGCTATTGAGTTAGTCCACGTAATTTGAAAGTATTTATCATTGTTACGCTGACAATTTGAAATTATTATCAAATATCAGAAAACTGGCTCCCTAAACCTATAAATATACTATATGAAGTAAAATAAAAGGCCTCATCATGACTATATTTGCTAAATAAGAGTCACAGAAATAGTTAAATAACTTAAAAACATGTTTCAGCTACCTAAGGGAGTAAAAATCATATATAAAGCTCAGAAAGTACTTATTGTAAATTCTAAAAATTTAAAAGTAATTCAAAATTTAAGGAAGCCAGGCCTAGGTACATCTTCTACTTCTGAAAGGGGACCCAGTGATAACCACTTTGATTAGGTGTTATGGTGACTCCAGGAATCCTAGTTCCTTTGCAGAGAGGCACATGGGACTTTGATTTCTTCTTCACCTCCCTTTCTATCAGCCTGTTGCAGCCTGGGCTTTTTTATCCCTCCCACAAAAAAAAAAAAAAGACAGGAGGACACATGTCCTTAAGTTAGGGACTCAGGAATGCAGGAGGATCTTTACCTTTTATATTTTTTATTTATTAGATTTTATGATAGAATTTGTATTGCACGTTAGGTACATTTCATCTAACTTGGTTGAGTAGGCAAATGGTTACTTTTTACTTTTCCTATGGGAAAATGTTTTTGGAGTCCCACAACCCACGACAAATTAATTTCTGTAAATTAGTTCATGAGTGTAGTAGGGATTACCAAAATATCGAATTAGCTTTTCATGGTTCACAACCTCATCTTCTGTATTCCAATATTATCGTTATTCAGTGTCTCTAAGAATACCTGTCACATAGAAAGGCTTCCAGCTGGCTCTCCTTATTGGCTGTTTGAATAAAATGAGTGAGCACATAATACGTTGCAACATATAAAATTACACAATTATTAACAATAGCATTTCTATTATCATAGCCTCCATGTTATACAAATGTTTCAGGTTATTGTGTTTTTTACTAATATATTTTGAAGCCACATTCCTCTGGTTCTTACAAAATATTTTATAATTTCCATAATTTTACACTTGAAAATTGATCTAAGAAGGTTTGTTATTTGATGTAGGCACTATCAAAATGTTATATTGTCAGAATCCATATTTACATAAAAATGTGCTGCTAAAAGGGCACCACTTTGCAATTTGTGCACATACCTCCTTTTGTTATAGCTAGAGCCACATGTGTATTGTGACAGTGTCGAACCAAATGCTATGGTCTTAAATATGAATGTACACTAAATATTTATAAAACTAAGTGCTACTTCCATTGGTGTGCAAATGAATATTTCAAAGCAGAGATTACACATTGAACTTGCAAGTGGGAAGAGACACAATGAGACTTAAGAAGGTATGATTTCTCAAAAAGTAAAGAAAAATAGCATTAATTTGCATAAATATTCTTTATATTTTGGCAGCTACACAATCTACTTTTATTTGCAAGGCTAGTCTATTAACACAGGACATGTGTGTTTTGCTTGTTTTCAGTAGTATATTAATATGTACACTTAAACCCTGTTCATTTAAATTACTCTTTATGAAAATTTCTCTAACTTGGGTTTTAAAAGTAGTCTAAAAAAATTAAAAGGGTACAATTTAAAAGCAAAAATATCAATTACTTAACAGGAACACATTTGCTTCTTAAAACAAGGTACACCTATAAACTAGGTGAAATAGTACAAACCAGAGGAAATGTGCTATAATCACTTTCAAAGATTAAGCCCAACCTTAACAGAAAATCATTAAAATACATTTATCAGAGCCTAAAGAACCAATGACTTATTGATAAATGAGTGATCAGTCATCTTCTTGTCATTATCTGAACACAGTAGATATCAAGCAATCCACTCAGCTCTGATTCAGGGTTTTTCAGCTCGGTCTTTGTATGCAAGAAGAGTTGCTCGCTGACAGAATTTCCCTTTGTTTCTTTATTTTTTAAAACATGACCCAAAGAGGTAGATTAAAGTGCCCTTCTAGAGAAAATGTTATCCACAAAATGTGCAACTGGCTTAAATACAAAATGAAATGAGTTTCCAAAACGATTTAGCCATTGAATTAAGGGGTGACACTGAGTTTAGGAAAGAGGGAGTCCTTTTTGCCTCGGACACAGAACCACTTTGCAATAGACCTCAGAATTCTCATCTCTAGCCACACCACCATTAATAGTTCTGAGCCTTCCATGGTTTTCTTTGAATTCATGCTGTAAATCTCACTGGAGCCACAGTGGGAAGGAATCACACTGACTTTGCAAGAGAGTTTTACCCTCCTCGTTTGAATGTTGCCTCTTAGTTATGGAGCAATTACTTTTTGACAGACCTGTTCACTACCATACCCGGCCTCAAATGCCAAGGGTGTTCGTGGCATGCTGAACCAGTATATATAATCCTGTTGGATTTAGGAATCATGGAGAAAACTCTGGGAATTTATTATTACGAGGAGCCCCCACTGACTTTTGTTTTGCCATTTGTTAGCGAAAATCAATACATTCTATCACTATAATCTCTGCAAAACCTCGGATGTGTGTGCCTGGCAGGTAAAACCATCAGAGAGGCTAAGATCTTCCCCAGCAGTGGAGAAATCTGATTTTGATTTTTAATTAATGTAAAATGCACATCGAAACCAGGGGCTGCAAGGCCCAAAGGAATCTGCTGCAAAGCCTTCAGCAGCATGTAGTGCACGCTCGTTTACATGTCTGCATCCTTCAGTGCTCATTTGATATTCCTTTGAAATTCATTTGGCTTGGGCCAAAATAACTCTTGAAAGTGAAAGAAGTGCATATAAATGAAATATTTTACTTAAGGATCCTGCTATGTTTTCTACTTATGTTTTCCCAAATAGACTGTCAAAAAGTTTGAATATGCATATTTTGTTTCTACCCCTATCCATGATTTCTTAAACCTAAGAACACGTGTCAGGAAGTTGGCTAAGAAAATAGCACGTAGCTGAATCAAGTTGAGGAATGCCAAGGGGTCACTCAAATATTCCTTGCAATTTCCCTCATTTTATATTCTTTTTCATCCCATTTCTCTAACCAGCTTCTCTGCCTAATCAAGATTTATTAATCTTCAAAATGCCTGGTTCAAAGCCTGGAGTTGGAGCTAGCTAAAATATTTTATATAGTACAGAGATAATATACAGACGCTATAATTTATTTCCCAGTGTTAAACATCTGCAATTACTCTTTCAACTTATGTAGAAACATTCGTTATAAACAGTGATACTTTATAATCATAAGTACTATTAAAACATAGTTAGTTTTTAAAAAATTAAATGGATTTTGCTCATATTTTCTATAGGTTTCAAAAAAAACTTACTGTTTGCTTTCTAATATATTTGTCTATCGCTGTCGCTGTATTATGTTCTATTAAGGCTGCAAAAGGACAACATTCCTGCACAAAGAACTTCTCATAAAATCAATCAAAGATCAACAACCCAAGGGAATAAAATACAAATCAACATAAAACCATAAGGCCTTTAAAATAAATCACTTAATCTTTCAGAAACAAGGTCTTCTCAGCTGTAACATGGAGACTTTGGAGAAAATTATCTTTAAATTCCATCCTAGCTCTGAATTGCTGTGCCATTACATGTTCTCCACTTATTCCAGCCCAGATATGTATGCCTTTTCTGAAACCAAAAGTTTTGGAACCTCTGCTGACAGTGTTGTTGTGTGTCATCTTGTATTGTGTGGTGTCGTATGCTGTGCTGTGATAGGCCATTTCCATAATCGGTAACAAATAATTATTGTGGATCAACTAAGCAGAGCCCTTAAGGAGTTTAGGTATACAAAATATTATTTAATGTGACTACCAGATGTTTAGACACTGTATGTGGGCAAATAAAGCATATTAACATTGGAAACGTAATGGAAAGCTGAGCAATACACGGTTGATGCCACATGAGTGGTTTAGAAAGTTATAAGAAAAATTCAGACAAGGAAGGCATTGAAGAACCTCGATTTTGTTTGAACTTACTATACACTGAAATCTGTATTAAGCCCTAGAAAACGAAAAATGAATAAAATATGACCCCTGCTCTCGTGGAAATCACTTGTGTAACCTGAGCTATTCTATGAAGAAGACGAGGCTGCAGGGTTGTTGAACCATTTGTTCAGAATATTTAAGTCCCTGCTTTGTTGTAGGCTCTCTGTTCAAGCTGCATAGCTTCAATGTGAAATGTACCTTTGTATGCCCCAGAGTGTCTTGTACACAGTAGGCACCCAATGGATAACTCTTAAAAGACTGATTCTCTTAACCACATGAATCTGTGCTCCCATATACCCTGCTATAGTCAGATCAGCCTGAGATAAAAAAATAAAAAATAAAAAAAATCTGCCGGCATGATTTACACACCACCTGAGTGCCAGGGCCGCTGTGCCTTCTGACTTAGCAGTCTCATGATTTGGCCTAGTCGATGACTTATGATGAGTTGAATCACTTATGATTCATTTTTGAATCTATGGCCATAACTCACAGCTAGGATGGAAGGACCCAGAAGGAGTGTCTTCTCTACTTCTTCAACTGCTGTCTCTTTGGTCTATATTTCAGCCTGTAGCTGACATATTATTAAAAGAAATAGAATGAGGCCTTGACAGACACATATGAAGCAGTTTAAACTTGGCTTTGGTTATGGTTTATGAAATACCTGGAGGGAACCAGTATATGGAGGCGGCAGACAATGGTCCTTTCTTGATTAAAGGGGAAAATAAACACTTAGATTTAAAAGAGAAGTTATAACTGGGAAGCCATAGAAAGCCCAGCGAGTTTGTCAAGAAATGTAATAGTTCCTATTTGTTAAAGCCTGAGACCGTTCCATGTGACATACAACCTGAAGGTGCTCTGGCTGCCAAACAGGATCGATGCAAATGTGCTTTCCTGCTTGGATCCCACCTCACGCAGTCAGGCTTGCTGAATGTGAACTCTTAAGAGAGCAGATAAAATATCACACGTGCTATCTGCAAACTTCTTCAATGTCACTGTACTTAAGAGTCTTGTACATTTTCAGTACAAGTTTAGTTTTACAATACAATCTGACTCTACGGACAATGCAAATCACTGTATAAGCGCTATTTACAGAATTGATGGGTCTGTTGTACACATTAAAGCAAGAGGTTTCAAAACTTCGGCTAGTGTGAAAACCCATGTAAGCTTGTTTAACCATATTGCTTGGCTCTGCCTAGAGTTTCTGATGCAGTAGGCCTGGGGTGAGGCCTGAGAGTTTATTTTCTAACAAGTTCCCAGGTTGCTAGTATTGCTAGTGGGCCATGAACAAGCCTTGAGAACCAGTGCATCAAGGACAAAGAAATACATTTTACATTTTTTTAAAAGAACACTTTGATAGAACTATTGCTCGTGGCTTTCCTAACTTCAAATAGATGTGCTTCTTATAACTCATCTTTCTTTCAGACCATTTGGGGAACCTGAATTAGATCCCTAGTAACTGATTTTGTCCTATCCACTCCTCAAGGCTAAGTCTCAGAGATGAAATTCAGCAATGGGTAGTGTAAGTCTTCATCTACAAAAACATGCTGCAAAAAGTTTACCTGCAAGTTCCAAGTGGGTGGAGGCCAGAACTATTTTAGGGTAAAACCCAGGAGCACTATTCCCTGCTGAATTCTTGCATGCAGAATTAAAAAGCACTTCTTGAGTTCTAATGCAGAGAGAATCTGTACGCTGACCTACTTCACAAGAAAGCATGATTGATCAAGTTTGCGAAATGCTGAGGATAAGTGCTTTGTTATTTCACACAAGAAGCCAAAAATAATGTTTGTATTATTAAATCTCTCTTTGTAACATGCCTCTAATTGCAGACTATCATGTGCTTTAGATCATCAGGCTATTATGCAGGTTATATCGAAAAGGGAAGAGAGGACAATATAGGGTTGAATGTGAGTAAATTTCAGGATCCAACGGCCTCATATTTGCTATTCAACTGATAATTGTGATTTTTTTACCTTATTTGATAAAATAATGTACTTATTAAATGGTTGAAGAGAGCAAATAAGACGTATATATTATTTAGTCTCAAGATTTAGCTATTAAATAAAATATGTTCAATAGTATTAATTCAGCAAAGGATCTACAATTTACTTCCTTTGTAGAAAAAGTCTTAGGTATATACACAACACTGTCTTCTTTTATTCTCCAAAGACTGTTAAAAATCTTGGTAAGTTGAAGAAACATAAACCAGATAAATGTGCTCTAAGTATTTAGCTAAACACACAGGGAAGGAACTTTTAATAATCTGTGCCTTAGTCATTTCAAACCATGGGTTTTGTTCTCCACTCCATGTGCTACAAATGAAGGGGTGAAAGTGCCTACTCTTGAGCCATAGAGTTCAAATTTGGTTCCTACTGATTAGTTGTGTCAATGTCCCCAGGTGTATGTGACATTCCTGTGACCCGAGTGAAGGTTTTGAAATGCTGCTTCCATCTTAAATCTGACATCTATTTGACTATAAAACTACTTAATCTCTCTATTCCTATGTTTCTTTATGTATAAATTCAAACTTGCACTTTTGTGTTTTAACATCATCAATTTCCTCATCAGGAAAGCTACCAGATAAGACTGTTATTAGGACGACGTGAAATAATCAATCTGAAGCTATCACACATAGCACAGTGTAGGTACTCAGCATGCTAATTTTCGTTCAGTAAAAAAAAAAAAAAAAAAAAGCTAGCGGGTTATATCTCAGTGAATAGTAGAAATCTGTAACTCCAATGACAACAAAATACTCAGTTGTGCTCCTGTTTCATCCTATAGGCAACCACTTTGAACAGGAGAAAGTAGTCAAGTCCAATTAATATGCGAATATCCCAGTTAAGAATTGTTATTTTACCACCTTTGTATTCATATCAATAAAAGCCTCAAGACTATCTTTCAGGTGCTCACTGATTTTATTTGGATTTCTCTTTTTGTCACCAAAAAGTGTCGACTTTTAAATCCTCTCGCTAGCATACACAAAAAAGAAATAACGCTCAGCTGAAACTTTCTTCCCAGCTGAAAGTCAACACACGGAATGTTCAAAAGAAACCCTTATGCAATAAACCACATAAATATGGATGGGACAACTACAGAACTCATGTCTATGGTGTATGTTTCCAGAATATCTTGCAGCTGATTTCTGGGGCTAGTACAAACGGGAAATTTACCCAAAGAGAATGATGACAGCATTATACAAAAAGACAGGACCATTTACTACTCTACGTTCCTGGGTCATGGGCTGACCCTATGTATTAAACACGAATATTACAATCCACAGTCTACTACCATAGCTAGAGATTATTCATTATTGGTTGGTGCTTGGGCTGATAAACCATAAATATGGAATCATAAACCAGGGAAAGGAACAGACAACTTTTTCCTCTTGTCCCATAAAATGCCATTTGCTTTTGTTGCTTTGGAGTTTACAGCTCATACAGAAGTCAGCTCACCTTTACTGAAATCGTTTACCTCTGGAAAAGGTCAACCTTTTGATATAGCACAAATCATTAATCTAGGTAGCTGACTTTAGGTATTCCCCTCACCCTGAAATATCAGCAGTTATTTTCATTTCCTATAAGCACAGCTATTGGCCAGATCTTAGGTACACAGGGCCCAGATGAACCTGATGCCTCTATGACCCAAGCAGAGTGTCAGAGTCGCTTCCCCAACTTTAGACACTGCATTATTTATTCAGTCTTCTATTTAATACAAACACCAAACCTCATGTGCAAGTAACAGATAATAAATGAGTGGCTGACTGTAAGTTATTGCAGGAATCAAACTTTTTTGTTTCCTATGTAGAAATCATCAATGTCTTAACAAGGTTTATTAAAGCACAAGTCAAGGCAAAGGGCAGAATTCATACACAGAACAGACAGTAATCCTAGAGCCCAGATGGATTTAAGTCCCTTCCAACTTGAACATTCCAAACCCAGAAATAAGTGTCAGGTTTCTCCTTCCTTGCTACTTCCACAGCATTAGATTCTACTTGCCTCTGATCAATTATTCATCTTTGTGTGCCTGTGCATATGTAAAGAGTGACAAAGTGAACAGACAATCTTAACTCTTTCAAACACAGGATGCTTTAATCTATAGCTCCACAGCCAGGACTCACCAATTAACACAGTTCTACAGAGCACATCACTGTTGAGCCATTTATTATAGCAGCCAGGTGAAACGATACAAAACTCATCTTCTGAGATGGTGGCATTTTGTTTCCATCCCATCCTTCAAAAGTGGGGCGCACTAGAAGAAACTTAAAAAATAGGTAAAAACTTGAAAAAAGAAGCTGTCACTTTACAGGGTTCAAGTTTATGCTTGCAATCCTTTCCTCTCTAAATGCCTCTTTCAGCTTGTCTAAAACATGCCATGTTACCGAGGTGATTACGGGTTAAAAAACAAAGAATTGATTGCTAATCTCTCTGTCACGAAGAAGACTCCCCATTCATCTATGCTCTGAGAATGAGGTCTGAATTTACCGTCATTCTGCCCCTACTGCAGATCACTCATGTGAGCCTCAATAAGTATATGCAGAATATAGGGAACCTTCAAGGACAGAGCAATTGACAAAAGCTCATTACACGTATCAGGAAGCGATTTTACGTATATCTTATGCATGGGGAATTCTTTTTTCAAAGTTTAGGAAATATACCTCAACCCATATTATAAAGGTCAGATGATCGCATTTCTCTGTCTAGTGGCTAACCTCTGCAAATTCAACAGGTACACTGAAGCCAGGTATTCCCTTGTCACTTAAACTCTGTAATTCTTATCAGGGGGTCCTGAAATTTAAACATGATTCAGATTTTATTAAACAGAATGCTGGTAAGATCGTCAACCTGTACAAGACAAAATTCATCCCAAGAACCTGTTTTTCCTCAAACAGTCTTTGAGAATCCTGAATTAGGTTGCGTCTCTCCATTCCTACTACACTACCCTAAAGTAGCCACAAGCATTTCATCTCGATTACTGATAGAACCTGGTAACGTTTCCTTATGCCTGGCCTTCTCCCTCTTTAATTCATTCTCCAAGTGGCAGCTCTAGTGATCTTTATAAACTGGAAAATTAATGTTTGCATTTTTTATTTGAAACCCTTCAACGGCTCCCCAAAGATCTTAGGTAAAAACGCAAAGTTCATAGCTATTCCAGGCCTTCCGAGAGCTCGCCTCACTCTACACGTACCTCTTCATCAGGAGTCTTTCTTTTGCTCTCTATGCTCCATGCAAGGATCTTTTGTCCCTAAGACCCTTGAATATGCTCTTTTCTCTGCTTCAAAACGTTCCCATCTTCTATGCCGGGTTAGTTTCTACTCTTATTTTCACTCACAGTTTAAATTCCATGTTGTTCCAGATAGCCCCACTTAACCCTCAAAATCCGGGTAGATTGTTCCCCTGAACAGTACCTTGGCACTATATACTCTCACCATACCACTTACCAGGTTTATTTACTCAATTTATAAAATGCTGATTTGTTTGTCTTCTTAGTCAAACTGTAAACTTATTTAAGTCAGAGAGCATGCCTGTCTTCTTCACAGAATTTCTTCACGACTCTCGTTCATGAACAACAGAAATTCAATAAACACAGCTTTTCATAAAATAGAGCGGCAAGTGTTAATGTCTTGTGTGTACGTATATACCTTAAACAAGAACAAATTTATATTCCATACACAGAATGAAAGATCCTTGAGCTTTAAGGAGTCTAAGAAGCAATCTTTTTCAACATCCTCATTTCAAAAAATGTGGAAGATTTGAACCACAAAAGGTCAGTAATTTGCCCAAGGTCATAGAATTAATTTATTTGTTTTCTTGATAATTTACATTTCCAAGTAGCAAATATCTCTCTCTTTCTCTCTCTCTGCTTCCTTTATTTCTTTATGTCAGTCAATTAGGTGTGCTTTTTTCATAAGACTTTGAAAACTTGAAGCTGTTATTCATTTGGTATTTAGATACACAAATAATCTGAATTTAAAATACTGGACTGGAAGAATAAATATGTCTTTAAAATGTTTTACATATGCCAAACCTCCCTTCTAATATCTGCACAATTGTATTTATCACCTCTCCAAAATATCCTGGTAACATTTTTGATTATGTACAAAACAAATGTAGCAATGGAACCTGTATATTTTCCACCCCTGTCATCTTCTTGCATGAAATGTATTCATTTTTTCAACAAATATTTATCAGTTGTCTACTAGGTTTCAGGTGCTGTTCAAAGCACTTTGACTATGGCAATGAGGAAAGGAAAAAGTCCCTCCCCTTACAGAGATTGCATTCCAGTTCAGGAAACAGAAAAATACACTAGATAAATAAGTAAATTAAATGGCATATTGACAGTATTAACTACTAAGAAGATAAATAAAGCAGAGAAGGCAAGCTGGAAATGCCGCTATTGTTTGTTGGTTGATTAGTTCTGCACTTTTATTTGCAGCTATGACGAAAGGGTTCTCTCATTGAGTAAAGATAAATGAGATATGAGAGCTCGCTATGCATCTATGTGGAAAAAGAGCAAGTCAGAAGAGGGAATAGCAAATTCATAGGATATGAGAGACAAGCATTTCTAAAATGTCCAGTCATAACAAGGATGACAGTAGTACTGCAACAGAATGAGCAAGAAGATTAGAATATAATTAGGTCAGATAAGAGGTAACTGGGCCAGAACAGTAGGGCATTAAAGGACATTCTAAAGATGTTGGGTTTTACTGAGTACAGCGGGAAGCTTTTAGAGGGTTGTGTATACATGAGCTGCTAAATTGAGACTAGAACAAAAAGTAAGAAGGGTGCAATCAAAGAGGCCAGCCAGGAGATGACTGTGATGATCCAGGCAAGAGGTGATGGTGACTTGAATCCAAATAATAGGTGTAAAGGTGGTGTTATATTGTGATATTGGGATATAGTCTGAAAATTGAGCCTACATGTCTTTCTAATGGTTTAAATGTGGGGTACAGCTATAAAAGAGACATCCTGGATAACACCAGGATTTTTTGCCTAAGTACACAGAATGGAGTGCTATTAATGAGATGTAATATTATTCAGAATATTACATTGAATACTGTTCTGAAGCCAACAAATAATTTCTAGTTTATTATTCAATATATGCAAAGTATTTTGCAGTTGAGCCAGGATAGCTTCATTTTTGGCATATACGGCAGAAGCATCTCTTTATTGAATATTTTCAAGTAATTCTCCTCTGATCTGACTCTGTGATCTTGAGAGCAGAGCTATATACTGATTTTATTGCTTACCACCAATCATATGGAATATTACTGTGGATCAAAACCTAGGCAAAATTTCAATTAAGGAAAACGAAAATATATGTGTGTTTATAATACATATGCATTTAAGTATGTATATGCATGTATATATTATTCCTCACCCTAACAATGCAATATTTAAGCCTAAATTTTGATAATCTGACACTTGACAGATTTAAAAAAGCGTTTTCAATTTATTTTCAACAGATTGCAGCCATTTAAGAAAGCCAAGTTTTTAAATAAGAAAAAAAGTATATATATATATATATATATATTTTAATTTAAAGAAAACTAGTTTTTATTTTAAGGCCACAGTCATATAAATATCCAAGTCAGTGCAAGTCAGAACACAAAGAGAAACATGCATAGGTACACATAAGAGCTATAAAACATTGATCAAACCTACTGTGAAAGCTGTGAGTGCAGTAATCAAGAAAGTAAATGTTACTGAGAGGTTTCCCCCAGATCAAACCAGGGAAACATTTTTTTTTATTTTTTAAAAATCCCTAAACACAACCTTTTAGTGGAAGGCATGTGACAAGGACAATGCATAAATTAAAGAAACTCCTCAAAATCAAGAGCAAAGAAACAGCAGAAATGCCATTTAACTGTTGAACATATTTTTTCTGTAAAATTTAAAACCCAACTCAAACATGATTCATGAAAAAATAATATATTTCTAAATTTGAGTTTTAATAGCATCCCTTTGCACTTCTATAGCAAAATGCTGAAGTTTTAACATACAAAGGCATTAATTAAAAGTAAATCCTACTTTCTAATTCCTAGGGATGCCTGATACCGCTTGTTAACTTGATTACACATGTAATGAAACAGGATTAACAGGATTAAGTTCATATTAAATCTGAAATGTTCTCACCAGAAACTGCACAGAGGGACTGAGCTTGCTTAAGAATTCAACGCAGCTTCTATGATAAAGACTTGTACCAAATGTCTGCAAATATATTGTTCTCTGGGATGTTTTTTGTTGTAAAAGTTATGAAAGACAGTTAGCTTGTTTGGATTTAGTGGATCTACTAAAATTCACTACTTTCTCATTCTGTAAAATAATTTTACAATTTTTAGAATCCAGGTTGGACAATGAAATGTCAATAGGGCCATATAAAAATGGAAAATGATTTTTAAGATTCAATTTTATGTGGTTAATTAAAAATTTCTAAAATAAGCTAGGTCATATATTTGAAATAGACTTTTATTCATGTATTCTGAGATGGTAACAGTATTTTTTTATGCTTATATCTATGCATGATATCGATAAGCATATACATATTATATTTATTTAAACATCTAAAAGCATTGGTGTAACTTTTGGCCTAAATCTGTTGCTTTCTCTGAACCTAAATTATCAAGAGTGCTAGGCTGAGTCACGATTTGCTTCAAATTGTAGGTTCCATACACATTTGCTGGGAGTCCTTAAGTGAATTATTTATCCTTTGTCCTTTCCTCTATAAAAGAGATAATAATCATTGCAACATTAAATTTTACATGGATAGTATAAATATATTGAAAGTGATTTAGAAAAATCTTAATATTGCAACACAAACAAGACTCACTAATTTGAATTATTCTTCTTTCACTGTGGTCATCACACTATAGTTTGATCACATTTTACATTATTTAGAAAAAAAATGTAGTTGTGCAAAGTTGTGCAGTCTTGGATCATACAGTTCATTTTGACAGCTGGAACCAGAGTTCAAAAGGGAGATGTGAATAAAGTATCACATTGTTTATTTCTAATACATAATGAACCTTTCTGTTAATAATTTGACAATGGCAATCCATCATCCCTCACCTCATCTGAAGCCTCTACCACGCATCATAGTTTTAGGTCTTAAAAACAATGATTAGGTGCAGCTGTAAAACACACTGATTCAAAATGAAAGGTTCATTAGTCACATAATAGGAGCAGCACCAAGGAAATGCACAATGAAATCTGGGATTTCCCTTTTGTCTACTTTTTGGAACTCAATCTGTTTTGGCCTGAGGTCTGCATGGAGACAGATGCCCAGAATTGATTTTTGTGCGTGCGTGTGCCCTAATGATTCCCTCTCCCCTCTTTGCATTAAATTGATCGGGGTGGACAATGACTGTGCTGATATTCTAAATGGATTGTGACTCCCTCATGGCATACTTGAATCAAGAAGAAATGCAATTTGGACCAATAATTTTCCACACTGGCTATTTTATCTGTGAGTACCATATGAATCCTGACCAGTATATGAAGAGCGCTGAAATTAACTTATTTCCCCATATATTGTCTTCCATAGCCTGAAGAAAATAATACTGACTTGGGAATCATAAAGCATCAATATCCCATGCCGTGTGGGTTTCTAGATTACCTTTTCGATTCTCTAAGAATAATTCCTCATGTTCAACCTAGTCTCTCTCTCTCGTATTGAAAAACCAGAAATTTGGGGCACAGTTCTTGACAAGGTGGCTGGGGCTTTGACAAGAGCTACTTGATATCACTGGCTGGATGACTAGGGTTCCAAGGATCACTTTAGAAGCATTCAAATTAGTTTTGGATTTAATCTTGAGACTCCAGAGGGAATATCATATATTACAGCTATTGTCTTTCTAATGAAAATGTAGGCTACAAATGATGGGGAGGACTGAACTCTGTCATTGTATCTGAAATGCAGCAGGCAATAGGTTTGATTTGTGAAGCTGAGTCATGGAGATTGTTACCATTATCACCAAGTAGTCATTTTCAACTCTCTTGAACCCCTCATTCATGCCTCACCCAATATTTCCTTGCCTTTCTTCCTCTCCTTGACCTTCTTCTCTCCTAGGTCATTATATTTTCATTCTAATTGCAGCAATCCCCCTTACTGTTCTCTTTTACCCTAGCAAGAGAGTGTGACATCTCAAAACTGTAACATCCATAATGAGGGGAAGGAATGATTCAAAACAAAGATACAATAGTGCAATGAGTTAGTACATATATCACCTATAGAAACCCCTATTATAAGGGAGTCATTTATTTATTACTCCTTTTCTAAATTCACTTTAGTACCAAAAGGTTGAAATAATTGATATACGTCTTTACCAACTTAGCACAATGGGTAGATATGGAAATCAAAATGGGTTCTTTGTGTTTTAAAAAAGTGAAATACTGTTCGATATAACCTTTACACTTTTCTAGGTTACTTAGGAGACTTGATATTTCTGCTGTCTTAAATAAATGACAGAAAAGCATATCAAAACAATATTTAAGGGTGTTTCAATATCAATAGGCTTTGTTCATTTATCATGAGATTTACATTTCTCTTACAATAAAGCCATTACTTTCCATATCCAATAGCAATCTAAACCCGTTTTACATCACTACTGAGTAGCTTATGAATTGGTATCTCTTTCTTTGGACCTTAAAATAAATTTGATTTTATTTTGTCTCTTAGAAAATCCCATTGTCTATAGCTGTCTTCAGATTGGAAGCAAGCTTCCTACAGTGTAAGAAGAAGCACTGAAGTGTTACAGGGTCTTGTTATTCTAAGTATGGTCCAGGGACAAGTAGCCTGAGTCACCTGGGAGCAAACTCTCCGATTCCACCCGAGACTTACTTTATCAGGATCTACACAAAGTTCTCCAGGTGTTTCATTAATTTTTACTCATATATATTTTTTTCTATAAAATAGAAAACATTAAGTATTACCAATATTTAGTGCACAAATTGATACTGGCAGCCCCCCTCAGTCCATTTGCTACATATACTATTCTGAGATACTCAGAATTTGAACAAGCAAATGCATGCTCAATCTTTTCTTTCATTTTCACTTGTTTAATATATTGTTGTTTCCTTGTACACTAGACTAATCCAGAGATTGAAAGATTCTATAATATAGAGTAGCATAAATCAATCTTCTCCAAAAAGATATATGACTTGAAAAGTGTAAGCATGAATTGAATGTAGGACAAAATATGCAAACACAAGTGAACAAGAAACTGGTAAATCAGATTCTTGTTTTCCTTTCACAACCTCCCTTACAATCATATCGGGAGATGCAGTGGAACCGTGACAATCAAGTCATATCTGATAAGAAATTGACCAAAAAATTGTATTGAGGATATTACTTGAATTATGGTTCACGTAAGCTAGTTCTAACTTCTATAAGTATAATTTCTACTTTGAGATTTGCACTGATCAAATCCTGACTTTCCCTCAAAATATTCTATGTACCCAGTAGACTGAGTGAGGCTGCCAATATCGATTTGTATACTAGATATTAGTAACACTTAATGTGTTTATTTTGTAGTAGCTTCAGGCTTCATGGCAGAGAAAGACATGTTAAAACTAAAGATTTTGTTAACAAAGACAAACCTCTCCCACTTTTTCAGAAATGTTAAAAGTCATGATAAACCATCACTTCACAGAAATGTCCCACATTAAATAATATTTTGAAGTATCTTTTGCAATTTCTAACTTAATGAAATAATGAAATGAAATTACACTATTAGGGAAATGTAGGTATCTTCTGCTCTGGTCAAAGAAAATGATGGAAATATTATACGGAAAACAATATGATGACAATTTAAATGAATTCCCTTGTCAGAATTGGTGGGAGGGGGGTGTGGAATTCACACAGAGAACCTTGCTAACACATTGAAAAAAAACACATGTCAAATTATGTAATTTTGGAAGGTTGTTCATAGCGATGCAAATATGAAAGTTTCTACCCTGACTTACCTTGTGAAAAGCATAGTCTGAGATGGTAAATAAAATGATGGAGAAAGTTCTGAGTAGTAGATGACATTTAACAAAAGTGGCATTTTGTGGTGAGGGACCACTGTATGTAAGTGTAACCCTTGAAGTAGGTTCTAGAGTAAGGTTATCAAGAGATAACACCTTATGAGAATTTCTTTCACTCCTTCCTTCCAGCCCAATGAAATGCAAGAGCGAAATTGAAGAATGGTGATGGAAGGGGAACTGACCCTGGGTGGTGAACACACAATGTGATATACAGATGGTGTATTACAGAAATGTACACATGAAACCTATGTAATTTTACTAACCACTGTCACCCCAGTAAATTTTTTTTAAAGTATGAAGGGCCTAAAGTGCTACAGGATGTTTTAGAAACAAACAAACAAAAAACCCCCAAGGTTTAGAGTAAATTCTTACCAGTATTCTGTAATGATATGTGGGAAGTGATCACGGACATCAATTAACACTACAGAATACTTTGCTGGCTTTCTCATGTAAAATACTTAAAAGAATCAGGTTTAAAGGTATATCAAACGGGTTTCTCTTTTAAAGGAAAGAAGTTCAAATTTACTGCCTTTTAATAGAATGCGGCTGAGTAGATGGTTTGGAAAACATATGAACATATTTAATCTGTGTTTTCAAGGTAATATTTTAAGCAACTGAAGTTTCCATGGACACCATGAACACATATTTGGAAACACAATTTGCTCAATGTTTAAAAATGTTAAAAATAAAGAATTTCAGTAGGCTTTAGACCTAGTTATTAAAGTATGGGGGGGGGAATGTCTTCCACTTAGTTTGCCAAACAACTGACTGACATCAGTTAAGACAGAGATACAATCAGCTAATGAATGTTGAAATTTTCAATATCAACAACATCAGCATCCTTTCTACAATTGGTGAGTGATTTTGAAATGACTATCATGACTTAGCAATCATGGACAACAACATACTTTTTCCTTTTAGATTTACCTACTTTGCTGCAATATCATTTTGCTCCTAGATAAATTACACCAGATATTAAATTCAGAGCCAGAACTTTGACACTTTATTTTACAAAATGTTGAACCAGAATGAAAATAAAAGAGTAAAGCAGTTAAAAAAATATATTAACGAACAATACTTAAATTAGTAACTAAGTATATTGAGTAATGTTCTTTTAATTTCTATTTTTGCATTTCTATAATATAAATAAAGTAAATAAATGGAACTTCTAGAGTATATCACATGTACTCTAAATTCCTTAGTCTTATTTTTTCCTCTTTTTAATTTACATTTCTGTCTTATAAAAATGAATGTTTTAAAATATAAAGTGTTATATCATATATTACAATATATTTCATTATGATACAACTATTCTAAAGATACTGTTTGATTATTATTAGATTTTATTTTCCCAGTTCCTCACCTTTGGTTGAAAATATGAATTCAATACAAGATGTTTCTATCCACAGCTTATCCTCCTGACCCAAATATTTCAGAGAAGTAAATATTTCCCCTCCTGAACACTGGTCAGCAGTTATAACCAATGTCCAGTTCCTTTATCTTTGGGCCAATACTACTCATCTCTTGCAGCTTGCTGATCACCCATTTGGAAGCACATCTTTCATGAAGTATTTCTTTCATCTTTTCTTTTCTGTCTCTTGATATTCTCTCCATCCACTGGTTGCCCCTCAGCTGTTTACAGAGCACCCATTCATCCTCCACTAGACAGTCTCAGTGGACCTTCCATTCTTATCCCCTTCTGTCTCCTACAACAACTTTCTACTCCAGTTAAAGCGGCTTCTCTGCTTTCTCCCAGGCACACAATACACCGATGGTCTCACTCGGCAATTTGCTTTAACCATTACATCCTTAAAAATGTTCTTTTTGGCCTTTCTCTATATCTAATTAATTTCTTTCAAGAAAGTTCATATTTAATTATGTCCCTTTCCAATATACTGAACTTATTTGTTCTACTGAAATCCTATAATATTCATTCTGCAGATAATTTGACAGGAAGTCCCTCATTGGCTTGTGCTGTATACATTGGCTTCTTGTATTGTTGCTCCATTATGCACACTGACATATTTTCCTATTTAATTGTTTTGTTATTTTTGCAGAAAAAGCAGCTTTGTATCTATGAGGTTTGATCTTCCCTAAAGGGAGATAACTTGTGATTTCTGTGCATTCCTGAGAATGACAACCATGCTGTTGACAGCGACTAGATCTTAATAAGGTCTTAATTTTGGGAAGATTTATCAAGTGTGTGCAGTGCAGATATTTATGTATAACTCATACATTTAAGAGTTCTAACTGTTTCCAGAGTGGCACAGTGTTATGACTAGAAATTACATCTTTATAATGAATTCTTAAAGTTAACTGCTTGAGTTCAAAAATTGGTCTCATTTCCAATATTTCAAGATCATTTTTTCTTTTACTATTTTATCTTGTAGTCTACTTTTTTTTACTCATGGAGTTAGAGTAAGTTTAATTGCCTGATCTAAATAAATAATACAAGCAACAAGCCAAACAGCAATCAATGCACCTGTAAAACAGAAATGTAATGTGGTTGAAATGACAGAGGAAATCAAGCTGTAGATTAAATCTCAGAGTCTTTGCAAGGAAATCTAATTTGTACATGGAAACAGAGAAAGATTGCTGATAGAAGAAGAATTATGACACATGGCATTCCATCCTTCTGCTTCAAAAATGCTATAAAAAGCATTATATACTTGATCATCATAATTATCACAAGTGATAGCACCCTAAGTTCACCTTATTTTAGTGTTAGAATCTATAGTACATTATGTTTATGATACGTTACTATGTATGCAGTCATTTCTGCAAAATTAGTGAGTATTTGCAAAATTAGGCATGTATTAAGAACAATGCCAATCGTTACTTAAGGATTTTAAAAAGTGTCTCTCGGGAAAAAATATTCACTGCAGAGACATGATTTTTAGCTGCAGAAAAGAGATAGTGTTATTTATTGGACATTAATCACATGGACACATATTTGCACTTTTGAAAACAAAAATGAATATTTTTATTTTAACAGAAAAAGTTCCACACAACATCCTTTGGTAATCCCTTTAGGGTGAGATTTTGAAAATATACCATGCATTGCTTCAAGTATGATAATGTAGACTCTTAATGTGTAAATATATGAACCACAGTTCAGAAACATAAAATAAAATTTTGAAAAATAAGTGCAGTGTGGCACACCACAGGACACACAATACAGAGTGAATCTGTGTCAAAAATGAAATGGATTCTTATTCATGAGTTTAACCCTAAAGGGATTATTCTTCCAAGCTTGTACATCAGTGTCCTTTCTTCTTTCAAAATATTTTCAGCACAATTTAGAGATATTTTACACTGTGCCAACATAATATAGTTTATGTATAAAACAAAAAAATGAGTACTCATGTAGTGAAGACTTTTCAAATATTTATAAAACAACAACAGTAAATGTCCTTTCTACTCCATCTGTAAAGTACTGCTTAACCTTGGATCCAGAGTTAATTATCTTTATGGCTTTGAAAGTACATGTAAGAGGCCCATGGCAGTGACCTTATGATTAGATTATCAAATGGAGGTGAGGGCATATTGAACCATGGTTGAAGCCTATTTCTTCAGATGAATCATTTTCAAAGTTTGTAACCTATATTCCTCACAAGGATTTTTTTTTACATACCTTTAAAGAATGTGATTTCAAAGATAGACATACATTGGGATGATCCTGGGCATATTTAAAACATCGAACTACCCTATATAACTATGAACTTTCAGTAAACACAGCCCCTTGAACATCAATATCCAAATAGTATTGGCTCATGTGAATTACCCAGGATTATAAATAAACATCCTTGTATGAGAATAAATTGAAAATTTCTGAAGACATCTTTAATTTCACCAACTGAAAAACCAAGTCCATCTCATGTACACAACAAGGCAATTTCTTTCCTCTGCCGGGTCCTGCCCTGTAATAAAATCCCCTGAAGGAAGTAGCTTTTCCTGTTTGGAATGAGGCTTCTAGAAGAAATGGAAAAACAGGAATGACATATCCATGTTCTATAGGTGTGACTTACTCCACTTCAAATTATGTCTGTATCAGCCCTGTTGCTATCCTCATTGGTGAGTTTTCATTTGATAGCTCCAAAAGCCAGAAAATACTTAATTTATATACATAGACAAATACATCTTAATGTTGATGTTTCTTAAATGACATTTAATGATCAAAGTATAGGATACATGTGTTCAGAAATAATGGAATGGCAAGAGCCTATGACACTTCATCTGCTCCTGTATCATTTCCACATGGGTGTTTGGAGGTGGACAGAAGCAGTGATGGGGGTGACCTGGCTGATGAAATGCTAAATGCACTGGGAAATAACTGCCTGCAGTAAACAAGAGGCGGTTCCTACACAGGGAAGAAGGTCGAGGTCTGAAGTAATGAGTCCCTTGCTAAGTCATGGTTGACAAAGATATGGGATCTGAATAAGCCAAGTATATATATATCATCACGGGACATGGAGTATAGCGTGGGAGTGGAGTCAAGGGAATTGTAATAGATATGTGTGATATGAGGGCGGGGAGTGGGGCGGCAGACTGGGGGAGGGAGGTTGTCACTTTGAGGGGTAAAAAGTAGAACTATTGCACTGTGTTGTACAGCTGAAACTAAATTAAAAAATGTTTATTTAACAATACAAATAAATTAAAAAAACAAACAACAACAAAAAAGAACAATTAGAGATAGCTCCAGGCAACGTAGAAATTAAGCTTCACACACATCCCAAGGACTCTCGTTGCTTCCCTACTAAAACTGTGCATGATCTATTTGATATTCAGATATATTTTCAGTTCATATCTTAAAATAATTTATATATCATTAATACTATGGATTACAAACCTCTCTCTCTCTCTCTCTCTCTCTCTCTCTCTCTCTCTCTCCCCCCCTCTCCTCCCTTTATTCCCCCCCTCCCTCCCCATCTCTCCCCTTTCTTCCCTCCACCCCCTCTTGCTATTGTACTAATTTTCTTTTATTATATTTTCTTTCACAGATCTTTTTTCTCTTCAAATTCCTAAAGGCAAATTTTTAAGGGTTCTATTTTTGGTCTTCCCCTCTCACCTCTTTCTAGGGTCTCTTCCTTGGAGATTCCCTTGTATTATCTCTTCGAGCCATCTCTTGAATACATGTAATATTGTTTTGGTTTTTCTCTTAGAGCACTGATAATGACCTTTCTTATGTTATTAGTGCTCCAGAAGGTAAACTTCCTATGGAATGAAATTGTTCCCAAGAACAGAAGTTTCAATTTAATAAAATTTTTATTTCACACAGGGCATGATACAGTGCCTTGTCACATTTCCGGAAAAATATGAGAGTTTGGAGAAATGGAGAAAGTAATGGAATAAACTCCCATTTTTTGACAAAGCACTTTCAGTTGATTTTATAGTCATTTTATAGAATTGTTTGATTAATGATTTTTACTGCCTAGAAGACCAAATTCAATTATCTTATTTTTACCAAAGGCTAAACTTACTGGACTTTCCCAACTTTAGGTTACAACATTTCTCTGTAAGAAGCCTCTGCTTCTTCAAATAGGTCTTCTTACATGTTCAGATGCCCTATCTGAAATGCCTTCTGTCTCCAGTTGATTGTGCCATATACACCTTCAGTTCTAATTCTTAGTACTCCACTGGAGTGCCCCATGTCCCCAATTCATTCTGGGTGGGGTTTTCTTCTCCTCTATAAGCACAACAATTTATCATTTATTTGGCATTTAAGAATATATGAGTGCGAGTTTCTGAAGTGTCTATAATGTTATAGTAACAGAAGTATTTTCTGTACAATACAGAGGGAAGAATGATGTATTATAATTGACCCTTAAACACAAATTTCATGGATTAGTCTTAAAACTACTTTTTGTTACATCTGAATATGTAAAAAATAAAAGTTGAGGCAGTGTTAATATGATGCTAAAATTGTTAGTATCCATTTTGGGATGGATAATGACACTTTTGACTCATGAGAAGGCTAACAACACAGTACTTTGTTTATAATATAAATATCTTGTTTGGATATATTTAACTATAGATGGAAAGTGGACATCTACATAAAACTATTCTGTGTTAAAATATAAACTATATGACCGGAAAAATGGAACCATTACTACCTCATTTCTTACACGCAAATGGCAGTAGATTTATTATTTCAAGTGCTATATTAATCATTTAAGTACGTTAAGGTTTAAACACCCACATGGTAAATACATAGCTCTTAAAGTTCAACAGTGTACTTTTTATATTCCTAATTGTAACTAAATTTTCAGATTGCTATCAAGGCAGTGCAGTACCCAGTAATGTTTATAGACATTGAGTGAATCCTTTTCTAAAGATGAATACACAGAGAGTAAAGATATCATTTTTCCAAAGTAATAGCTGCAATTATGACATTTTGAATAATAATTAATAATAATAACCTAGGTCCACAAGTTAGGTGTCAAAGTTCTACATCTTTCATCATATTTAATATATTTAACATAGCAAACATGGAATTCAATTAGGCTTTTGTTTCTAGAACTGTTTGAAGCTACTGTAAGACTACAATAAGAAAGCTCTAAATGCTGTGTTTTTTTTTTTTTATTCTTTTGGCACCAAAATCATAAAGGAAAGCCACTTGATACTGAAAAGAAAAGGGCTAACTATACCTATATATGAGTATACTTATATGCAAGTGTAAAACTAAGAAACACTAAGTGGTGGGGGGGGGGGGAAGCATCCTTGGCCTTCAAAGAAGGCTAACAAAAACTCATTGAAAATATTTTGGCATGCATTTTGTTTAGCTGACAACAAGGAGAACATTTTATATGCCAGAATATGAGAACACTGGGAAGGTCAGGTCAGACTGAGAGGCGGGCTGCTTCTGAAGACAGAAGCCGTTTGATGCGTGGTGGTGCTAGGGGAATGGGTTGCACTTCTTTTGGGTTCTAAGAGCGGGAAGGAGGTCCTTGGCCTGGTAGGGGCCTGTTGAAGGTCTCCAGGCATGAGGAAAAGGTCAAGGGTCAAGCAAGGCCAGTACGATCCCTTGCCTGCACCTTTTCCCAAGACTTCCCAGGGCTAAATTTACTACACTCACTCAGTTCTTGCCACCAGTGGATATTTCGCAGAAAATCTGTGACAAGGAATCTGTGCACAGGTGAGCCCAGAGTAGAGGGGAAGCTCAGGCAGCAGTCAAGAAGTCACAAATCATGGAAATTAATCCGAGCTATTACAGGCAATTAAATTAGAGCATTTATTGATTAAAGTAAATCTGAGATGATATTTTTAAATTTTAAGGCTAAAATCTTTAGGAGGGGAAAAGGGAAGTCAAATGTAAAGTAAGATATATAGTATCTATGTAAACCAATTTTTGAATAACTATGTTGATGACAGAAACAAAGAATTTAGTTAATTTCTCATATTATCTGCATACTATTTGTGATCCAAATAATTTTATTTTTAATTTGGCTATAATACTCATAAAACTACCTTTAATTTATATATGTTTATGGTTTCCAAAGCTCATGGGCATACATTGTTTAATATGGTCTGTGCGTGCATGCGTGCACAAACACACACACACACACACACACACACACACACAATCCTTATGTTAGATAATGCCAGCATGGTTATTTTAAAAGATGTGGGTGCTAATTCTCAAGGATAAGTGACATGTCCAAGGTCACACAAGGCTTAATCTTGGATTTAAACCCACACTTCTTAAATTCACACTCCTTCTATTCATTCATGCAAGTCTTTCACTTTTAACTTGAGGAGTACCAAGAAAAGTGACAAATTCAAAATTGAACCACACTGCTTCTTGCTTATTGTCTAGCTGTGATTTCCAGAGGAAGCTAATCCAGAGGCAGTATAAGAACAATTGAACTGAAGATAATTGAAAAAATACAATTAAAAGACATGATCAGAATCAACAACAGTCTTTGATGTCATAAGTAGGGTGAAAGAGAAAAATAAATAAATCAAAATTTTTTAGTTGTCATTTTAAGGTTTGATTCTTCTTTCAAGTGATTCAATTAGTAAAAATTAGATGCTTTGCCTACTGCCTGAATGTTATTTCCAGTAAAGGGAAATAAGTTAAATAGCATATTCTTTGTTTCAAGAATATACCTACTATGCTAATTCTCAATTCAAATCCTTACAATAATGGTTTGATAGAACACGTTCCAAGAACTCCTACACCATTTAATAGGTGAAGAGATTAGAGGCACAACCAAGAATTTCTGTACCAATTTCTAAGGAATTCTCATAGAAAACATGCATTCTTTCAGCTGAAAAGGAAAACCTCTGTGCATGTCACTTGCACTCACAGTGAATGCCAGAAGACATGGATGTTGCTATTAATAAGGTTCCCCGCTGTCGCTGCACATCATGATTTATCACCTTCATATCTAAGTGGGAGGAGGTCAGATCAGACAGAGGAAGCCATTCATTCAAAGGTGGCATGTTTCCTTCCACAGCCAGTGCTTTAAAACATGGTATTTCATAATTAATGGCTGTCTATTGTGTCATTATAATTTTGTTCATTGAGGTTTACAATACAAACTGCTGCTACTTTCAAATATAATTTTTCAATAATATGACCATTAAGACTGGAAGCGTACCTCGCAATTAGGAGTCCTCACACCTCTCCCTTATGGAAAAAATCAGCAACCACACCAAGATTCATTCATTCACAGGATAAAGATCAAGAAATGGTATGATTTAAGACACTGTGCTATGTATTATAGCCTTTCCAAACGCTAATTTATAGTCAGTGACATTTGTTTACCTATCCTCTTTCACTAGCATTTATGAAAGCATATAAATATTTTATAGCCCTAATAGATGAGATGCTTAGCAATGCTTTATTGACGTTCATTATCTATACATGGCAATTCAATAATAAATAGTTGAGATGTTTAGGCTACTATGCCAAACATTGTTTTATTGGTACTGTGTTAACCTTATCTTTCACACCTGAAATTTATACCAATTGGAAATAAATTTATCATTCACCAGGAACATTCATCTAAGTCTAAGAGATCAAATTTATATTCTACATGTTTTCTAGGTATCTCATCAATTTGGGGGTGATTCAATGGAGAGCAATGTTTGAGAATATCAAGTAATTAAAAATAAATAATTCATTCCTTTTGTAACCTATTCTGGTTTCAGATATTTTTTCAGTTATTACATTTTTTAGATTCCTTTTAGTGTATAGTGTGTTTTCTTGAGGATATAGTTCCTCTTGGAAACTGTCATTTCACTCTAGACAAAAACTACAACATAGTCATATGAAGATTAAGTACAAAGTGATGTGAAAACTCAGTCTCCTGTAAAACACACAGAGTCGTATTAGTATAATAAATAGAGATCTCTCTGCCCAATCCTATGCTGTGGTCACCAACTAATTCCCTACATTGCATTGAGAAACCTCTTCAAAATGCACTTCTTGCCTATTCTATGTGATATTCAAGCTATCCATAAAGAATTACAAGGTCTTGAGTTTTAAAAATTTAAGTTTGAGATATAAAGAATGATAGAATGTGCCATCATTAAATAAACTTTGAGCATACTGTTAACTTTTGATGGCACCAACCACATTCCGCCCCAATGCAACCACTTGAAATGTAACCCAATTGCCAGACATTTAATACAGACTAAATTGACATGGTCTGACACTATACAGCATCCAGAGGTTCTTAGGCTCTTTCCTTCCAGAGGTGCCCTGATTTTAAGGAACCCAACACTAATCCACAAAGCTTTCATAAAAATGTAACTTCTCATGGTTTTGCACATACCATGTTGGGAACTGCAGATAAACGTTTTTACGACAATAACTGACATGTTAATAATAAACTAGAAGATCTCTTTTTTTTTTTACCTTAATGTAACTGACTTGCTGGATTAAAATTAAGCTTTATGTTCATTCTGACTAATTTACCAAAACATGTGGCAACAAACTTATAAAGTAAGCCTTTTCCTGATATCAGAGGATAGAGTAATAAACATACCTTGCTTTATTATCAATTAAAATAAGTAGATTAATATCAGTTAATGTTTGTATCAATTTTCATGATACCATGGTTAGTTAAAACTGACTTTCAATTAATTAAAAACTCTATTCACTTGTTATTTTCAATTGTTTCGTTTGCTCTTATATTTTATATATAAACATTTATTTTGAAATAATTACAGAATTATAGAACAGTTGCAAAGATTACAGAGTTACAATATAACCTTTACATGGTTTCCCCTAATGTTAATATTTTATATTACCATGTTACATTTGTCAAAAAGAGGAAACCAACATTGGTATATTACTATTAACTGAATTTCAGACTATTCGGGTCTTATCAGTTTTTCCACCAATATACTTTTTAAGGTCCAATTTAGGATTCCCTCATGCATTTAGTGCTATGTCTCCCTAGAAACTGTGACAGTCCCTCACCCTCTCTTTTTGATGACCCTGAAAATTCTGAGGAGTACTAATCATGTATTCTGTAGAACGTTCCCCAGTTTGGCTTTGTCTGATGCTTTTCCCATGATTAGCCTGTGGTGGAGTGCCTTTCTCATCCCCATCTGTAAGGGGTATATTATTTCAACATGACATCACTAGGGATGTTAACCTCGATCATTTGGCTAAGACAGTACTTGCCAGGATTCTCCACTATAAATCAACTATTTTTCATTATGCATACCCCATTATTTGGAAACAGGTCATTAAATTTACCTCATACTCTCGGAGGAAGGATTAAACTCTATCTTCTGGAGGAGGCAGGTGGTAATCTAGTAAATTATAAGGAAGATTTGTTCCTTTTCCCCGTCCTTATTTTTTAAATATGATAATATTGTTTATCACCAAGGCCTCATGTCAATGGTGTCTGTTTTCCAGAAGTGAATATCATTCACTCACATATGAGTTTATCTATTGGGTTGTCGGAAAAGTCATGATGCATTTTTGCAATGAAAAACATAGAAAAAATATGTCATGACTTTTCCAACAACCCAGTAATTACAAAGTTATTTGGAATGAAAGTTATTTTGATGGTTTTACAAATTATTGGCCTTTTTCACTTTCCATAGAGAAAGAAAATGTATTTTCTCTTTTAAAATGACTAGTTTTCATAATTTAATGAAAAGAAGAGGTTGCACCTAAAAGTGAGACTCTAAAATACTATTAATAGACTTGATTACTTGCAATGAGAAAATTGTATACTTATTAAATATTTTATAGTGCTTTGTACCTTTAGCATTTGTTATAATTATTTTTTATTAATTGTTCTTTAAAGATACCTGTGAGGTAGCCCTAGTCATGAATACAAAGATGTGTTCTTGGTCTGCTTCTCTAATGAGTTTACTTTTGATTCTGAGAACTTAAATACCCCTCCCTTAAGCAAGTTTAAATGAAAAAAAATGAAGTGAATTTAGAAATACTGGAATACAGAGAAATTTAATCAAATTATTAGATTGGTACAAATATACTTATTATTAGATGCCAGATTAGCTTTATCAATTTTGCTTCCTGGGTTTATTCACTCGTTCTTCTATTCCATAGGTTTTAAGTCTAGCACATGCCAAAGCCTGTACCAGGTGCTGGAGATGCATATAGGAAAGACAGTCTCTCCCTGTAAGGAAATGGTGACCTAGTACGGGTAGATAAACACAGTAAATGAACAGTAATTTTACAGTAAATATGTGCTACTGTAAAAATGGAAAGGGAAACTTGTGAGGTATAAAGCCAGGAGAGTTTAATTCTCCCAGAAGGCCATGGGAAACTTCTTAGAGGAAGTGTCGAATACTTTGAATTTTAAGGTGGCAGTAACCAACAGAACAATCGACAGGTAGATATCCTTGGCTCAAAAATATCAGTCAACAAATGTAAATGTTGTGCAATCCAATCTTCTTGTTCACTGAGCTTCCAGGAACAATTACAGAACACCAGCCTCACAGGAGGCCAATTATTGCAATGTAGCCTCTAGGCTCCCATAATCACATCTGTAAAAGCCCCCTTCATGGATGGTTTACAGATTTTATTACAGCTTTCACGTTGTACCAGAGTCTTTAGCACATACTGTGCTAATAATATCAGCAAACAACCAATTGAAAACCAGATAATCAAAAGTATTACTTTTAACTAGAAGTAATTTATGATGTTTAAATTTGTTCTAACATGATACTAATTATTTATTTTTTAAGCAGTCCTTAAAAGCTAATTAACCACAAACTACATATTTTGGAATACAAATAAAGACTACTTGACTATAGTATTCTAATTTATAATTCTAATATAAACTTGTTATAATGCTAAGATAATGATACGCTAAAAACATGTCTAACAAAATTATAAATATGTCAAGCAATCAAACAAACAGAAAACACTTTGGGCAGAGCCTGAAGGTTTAATTGCTGTTTCTAAAACTTGAGGAAAGCTTCAATGACATAAAACACTGTTTAAGACCTATATAGTCAATTCTTAAAAAGTAAATGCATTTCAGGAATAAATTCTCCTTGATCGTGGTGTTATGATCTTTTTAACATATGGCTGAATTCAGTTTGCTAATACTTTGTTAAGGATTTTTGTATCTATGTTCATTAAGGATATTGGCCTATAGTTTTCTGTTTTCTTTTTTGTAATGTCTTTGATTTTGGAATCAGGATACTGGTGGCATCATAAAATGAGATTGGGGGCCTCCCCTCCTTTTGAATTTTTTGGACTAGTTTGAGAAGAATAGGTGTTAATTCTTTTTTGAATGTTTGGTAAAATTCACCTGTGAAGCCATCAGGTCCAGGACTTTTGTTTGTTAGAAGTTTGGTGATTACTGATTCAATTTCACTATGTTGTTTTGTACACCTGAAACTAATAATAATAAAAAATATATAAACCTATTTCTAAATATAAAAGTTGCCCTGGGTTTTCACTAATGAAATGTATTTCATTAGTGTTTAAACACGATATAAAAATCAGTACTTTTTTCATGGGGAAGAGAAATCTAAAATCTGTTAAACAAAAGTTGAAAATGACATAATGCCTCTTATATTACAACCTGGTCAATGTATAACACCTTTGCAGACAGTATCACTTATAGAGAAAGACACTTTCTTACAGTTTATTTCAGGAAAACACTTTTAACCTGGATGTTTTTTATAAGAGCATTATCTCATTGTATAAAGTGTGTCTAAGGGGACTTACGTGACAGGTGAATGGGAGGTGATACCATATGAAAAAGTTGCGAATTGACAAATTCTAAAAGCCTCTTACTCATGCCACGAACACTCTTTAAACCATTCTCCATTTCAGTATCACAACTGCCTTTCTAACTAATGGCTTCCCCTTGCTCAAAATCCCCTATCACCAAGGAAAACAAAAAATAAAAAAACCACTTTGGTGTAGCACATAAAACCATTCTGAATTGTTTAATCTCTCTCCTGACAACTATTTCCTCAAAACAAACTATACACCTATCCTGTTGTTAACCAAATCATCCCACAGTCAGACACATGCAGATGTAGTTCTCTCTGCCTCAGTGACTCTCCCATCTCTGACATCATCTACCTAATCAACTTTATTCAACCTTCAGGTCCCAGCTAAAATGTCACTGCTTGGAGCAATTCTTGGCTGCCCATATCTCCATTATGCTGAGTTAGATGCTTCTTCCTTTGTGCTCATAGAAATTAAAAATATTTTTATAATGTACTGTTATTTGCGTATGTGTCTAAACATATGTATGTATTCATATATGTATATGTACATATATACACAAGTATATATGTATACATACACACACATATACATATATATATGCATGGATATCTTTATATGGGCATGTATGAATATGTATATTTTTATATATAAATAAAACCTAACCTGTAGCATAGTGCCTGAAAACAGTCTACTCAAAAAGTCAAGTAGATGGATTAATAAGGCTTGTTAGCTCTACTAATTTAGTTTAACAATTAAAAAATCAGTTTTTACCACCTTGACTCATCCTTAGAAATAGTTTCTCTTAGTGATTATAGTACAGCAGTATTTGTGTCTGGTTATGAAATATTGTTCCTGCCTCTCAAGGAAAAAGGTATTTTTTTCTTAGATTTATTGGGGTGACATCGGTTAATAAAATTATATAGGTTTCAAGTGTACAATTCTATAATACATCATCTATATATTGCACTGTGTATTCACCACCCAAAGTCAAATCTCCTTCTGTCACCATATATTTGATTCCCTTTACCTCCCTCACTCTCCCTTTGCCCTCTGGTAACCACTAAACTGTTGTCTGTGTCAATGAGTTTTTGTTTGTTTGTCTTGTTCGTTTGTTGCTTTCAGTTTTATATCCCACATATGAGTGAAGTCATATGGGTCTCAACTTTTTCTGTCTGACTTATTCCACTTAGCATGATAATCTCAAGATCCATCCATGTTGTCTCAAGGAAAAAGATATTTAAATAATTGCTTTAGCTTTTCTTAAACTTCTCTATTGCTTGTTTTATTATGATTTAAAGATAATATGTTTTATAAAAACATGTCAGTTGGAAGGATAACTTAAAATTTGTAGAATAGTTACAGAAGACTATGATTAGTATAAAGAAGGGATAAGTCAGATTTCACAAAACTTTAAAAAAATAAATTGTATGATCAGTTATTCATTATATTGTTAAATTTTTCCCCATTTCTCTATTTTTCCTCCACCTTTCCAATCAAAAATCAGAAAAAAAGTATAAATAAATCCTGCAAATCTTTATTTTAAACACTTAATTACTAATTTATTGTTCTAAAAGATGTACTATAGTACAATATGATTATTCAATCCTAACTTAAATCTTACACATTGAATGACACACTAAAGCAGAAAGTTTATGGACTGACAGGCTCAGGATTTGACAACATAGTTGCCTTTGTTATTAAATGTCAATAGAAATTAAGTAAATGATATTTACAAATAACCTATACTATAAAAATGAATAAATAAAATAAAGGGAAACAAATAAAATTATAATGATCTTATAACATCTAAAACAGAAAAAGTTCAATACCCTGAAATATTATTCAAAACTACATCCCAATTTCATTATAATTTTGAGAAATTATGGGTGAACCAATGTAGTAAACCAATAGATCACAGTATTTAGTTCACATTTCAGGAGTTCAATTTATTCAACTCCAGCCTTTTAGCAAATACAGTCTTTGTAATGAAGAAACTAAATTTCAGAAAATTTAAAAGAATTTCCCCAGTTACATAGTTTATTAAGTCTAATGAAAAAAAAAACTATGAAAAATAAGACAAGGATTTCAGGAGGCAAATATGTTACACACTAATGTAAGGAGAAACAGTCAGAATATATATATATATATATATATATATATATATATATATATATATATATATATATATATATATATAACAGTATGGAAACTCTTAATGATAACCCTGAGAGATAGCACACATCATTTAAACATACAGAAATATGCAGGATAAATAATATGTAAATCATTTTGTCAAAACAGAAAAGAAAAAATCTAGCAGAAACAAGAATTAATTTCTGTGAGAAGCATATTTGAAAATGTATAAGTAAAGTACAGAAAAATACAGATTTATTAACAGAAAATAGTTCAGGGACTTATTAGTTAGAAATTCACTATAAAAAAGACAGATAAACTTCATTTCATCATTTTTTTCAACCCACATAGATACGAACTTTTGATGTCCACATCTAAATTTGTTATCTTACCTTAGAACACTTCCTCATGGAATTATGAATATGCTTTAAAATTATAAAAACTCAGAAAAAACTTTTCAGTGTTGGTGTGACATAGCAGTCAACAGCGATATGAAGAGCACTTTTCATACAGGTGACCAGCTGTCTACGAAGAATAGCAAATTATACCAGGTCAGAGCAAAGAAATGCGTTACCACTTGGAAGTTGCTTAGACTAATGAACAGTTAAACTGTATATGGTTTGATCATTTCTAGAGAAAGAACTCCAGCTATTTCCAACTGAAAGTTTGTTTTTGTACTACATTTTCTTAGTTTATGTTAGTCACACGTTCTATCACTAAGTGAGAATACTATACTTCACCTGCTTTGATTCCCTGAGAAAAGGCTGGTTCCCTTGAGTAGTTTCATACATGTACATAGCAGCAGTCTTCCATTTTATCAATCCCTAAATGGTTATGACCCTATACTACTATCCCTCCAGCCTATATGTACCCCAAACATGTATGGCACAATAAAGAAATATCCAATTTTCTTTAGAAAGAGGCCAGAAACTGAGCAACTGAGCTCAATCATTATTTGAGCCTAAGTTCCCATCTCAAAGAATAAACAGAGATTATTTTTTTTATCCTAGACAAAAGTCTAAATAGTTTGACTTTGTAATGATTTAGCAAAACATATTCTAACAATTGGGTGTCACAGTGTCTACTCAGTGATACTGGACTCTGAGTAAATAGTTAAAAGCGGGAAAAAATGCAACTATTTATGTGTGGAAGGACAATGAATTTTAAAAGAAGGTTTATGAAGTCCCATGCCCCTTGACCTTCTCTTATTACTATTGCCCGGTGAACCTTTTCAAGATGAATGGCGTATATCTTTATCTATGACAGTCCATTTAGCAATCACAATATTTCCTATAAGTTAGATAAATTGTCCAGTCACTTAACAAAAAGAAAGGCCAACATCAATTGCAGCAAAGGTCACTCAATCCAGTTTTGTTCTGTATTAAATTGTCATCAGACCTGAACAGCCATTTCATCAATAACACATCTAAATAGAATGTTCCAAAATTTAGAAGTCAACTGCCTGCGCTATGGGAAAAATGAGATAGGTAAATAAGACACAACTTTCCAAGGCGAACTCATAGAGTATTGAACCCAAGATCATGCTCTCCTAAGAGTGTCATTTATCTTTTAAACTAAATGTGACTTTTTGAAATAACTGTTAGTTCAACGTTTGTCCTTATAGAGATTACACAAGTGAATGTCATGTGGGCTTTGTAAATGTAAATTTGACTTTCTCTGTCAAACAAGCCAAGCAATGAATATATGAAAAAAAGCAAAGTGTATTATATGATGACCTAAATCTAATAACACAGATCCAGGATAAGGGGTGATCTACAAAACAACTGACCTGAATTCTGCCAGAGATGAAACGCCACGAAGAACAGAGGAAGGGAAGGACTCAGATTGGGAGGGGAGAAACAGACAGCTCAGCCAATGTAATGAGTGGGCCTTGGTTTATTCATGGTTAAAGAACAACCACGCAGCTAAAAAGGCCATTTTAAGAAAAACTGGGTAAATCTGAAATTGTGGGAAATTGGAAATTGCTATTTATTGTCTTAGGTGTGGCAATGGGGTATGTAGGAGAAGGTCTTTGTTTCTGGTAAATGAACACTGAAATATATAGGGCGAATTGTTATGATGTTTATAGACAATTTTTAATGACTTGGCGAAGTGGGGTGCGTGCGTGCTTGTGTGCATGTGTATGTGCATGCATGTGCGTGTGTATGTGTGTGTAGACTGAGCAACTCTGGGAAGAGAGAGAGTTCACGAATCTACAAGAAGGGTGTACAAAGGTAGTACACTGAATACTTTTTCAACTTCTATGACTCTAAGACAATTTAGTTTTTAACAATCAGATCATGTTATTCCTCTGCTCAAGGTCCTACACTGGTAAGCCATTTTATTCTGAATTAGGCCACTCCGTATAGCGGTCTGCAAGACCCAACATGATGTGGCTCCTTACAGTCTCGCTGATCTCTTTGCCTATAATTTGTCCTGTTTTGTTAATTTACTCCAGAGACACTGGCATTATTTGCAGTTTCTCAAGCATATCATGTGCATATTTGTACTACCCGATCCCTAAGCCTTGAACATGTTTCCTTTAGATGTATCAATTTCTTATTTAAAGACACCTCAATGAGACCTTCTCCAACTATTTTATTTAAAATCCTAACTCAGTTGCACCACATTTAACTTGCTGTACATTTTTTTACATCACTTCTCAAATCATTATATATTTGCTTACATAGGATACTCACTTTTATTGTATGCTTTACCCCAAAGTAAGCTCCAAGACAAAGAGATTTTTTTTGGGGGGGGGGCGTTTACTGAAAAAAACAGAAGAGCACATAATAGATTCTTACTTCTTGTAGAAAGTTTAATGAGTGACAAAAAGCTCTATGGATTTTCTTGTAGATGGGAGTGAAAGATCTGCATTAAGTTTTGTGCTGGAAGAAAATGGGTTGAGGAAGATAAAAGCCCAAGGAGGAAAGTACCAGTACAGGGAAACAGAAGTCTGCCAAGAGATCCAAGGGATAAGCAGTTAGAATGAGAGAGGACCTCAAGGTATCTCAGATATTTGCTTATTTCTACAATAGTAATGAAGAGCTGAAAAAGGAGTGAAATAAACATATTAACTATTGTCTACATATTTTGTAATATGAGAAAGTTCATTTACAATAAAAATTTAACATAAATGCAATCCAGTGAGATATGCATGAAATATTTGATAGGTGATGTGCAAGAAATATTCAATCAAAATTTAAATAAAAAGATCATATTTGTCAGGTTATTTAGTATCCTAATCAATGATGGTACTTACATTCATGTTGAGACTGAGTGTTAGCCTTCAAAGCTCATCTACAAAAGAGCCTGTGCCACTACTAATGCTGGTTGTCCTACAGTAATATATCAAGTGATACCAGCAAATGGAACCATATGCTTGTCAAGAGGCAAAATCACCTAATACGTTCTCCATATTTCAATTGCTAATGTAAAGCAGCTGCAATTTTAAACTGGCTGGAAACCATAGGAAACGTATAAATGATCACGTGCAATGTGTACTTGTGGCAATGTGAAGTCACTCAAACTTTCCGAGAGTGGAGAGATGCGGTTAGGAAACTTGAGGTTGGCAGGCATGACACTCAAAGCCACTTTTCATGATATGCACAACATTGACACTTTTCCTGGGCACTAGTGGTGCCTACTTAGGAAAGTGGTGATGGGTGTGATCCAAAGTGATACCAACTCTATCATGTGATTCTGAGCTCAGGGATAGACTTCTTGAACAAGGACACAGAGATCATGGTTTCACCTAGAACGTGTTGGGGCATTTTCCATGTGTTTAATATATATCTTAGTTCTTAAAAAGAAAACATAAAACTTAGGACAACTTATTATACATTGTTAATTTAAATAACATACTTTGTTCTTGAAGGTTTTCTAAAGCCATACTATTTATTTAAGTGAAAATATATAATTTGAATTACAATGATTTGGCTTACAAATTTCCTAGAACACAATCAACCTCAACATCCCAAGAACCACGGTCCTTTATACTTTCAAACATATGACCTCTCATAATACAGGTAATGGGTTTATAAATAATCACTTGTAGAGCAGCCTATTCTGGAAAATTCATTTCAAATATATTTGTAATCAAACAATGGTTCATTATTAAATAATCAATGCAGAAGTCCCTTACATGGGACTTAAATTCCATAAGGTTATCACTGGGCTGCCATTTAACATTAATTTATGATGATAAATGAGTTTAACCAGACATGTATCTTTTTTGCTCAGGAATCTATTCCCCAAGAAATTGTCCTTAGGGAGACACACTTTTCTAAGCAAAATTCTATTGAGTGTGTTTAGCTAGAAACACTTCTGATATTTATATCTAGGCATTTACTACCCACCTTGTAATCCTATCTCATCTGATTTATTAATTTGGGCAAATAGATCTTCAGTTCCTACTATTTACAAATACTACCTGCAGCTTTTCTTTCTAATTGCGTATTGATTGATTTATATCAAGCTGATTTATTTATACCCAATAAATATTTGCATACCTAAATGAGTACTCTTCCTAACTGTAATCTAAAAATATCTTTATGATTACTTGTAATATAGAGCAAATATTAATTCAAGCATCTTGAAAAATGAATAATGTAAATAAACAACATTTTGCAAACCAGATATTTATTTTATATTATTCTAATCTTAAACAGTACTTCCATGCTAAAATGAAATATTATGATATATGTCAAA
Source organism: Hipposideros armiger (assembly GCF_001890085.2). Lineage (NCBI taxonomy): Eukaryota > Metazoa > Chordata > Mammalia > Chiroptera > Hipposideridae > Hipposideros > Hipposideros armiger. The sequence goes on from NW_017732192.1 coordinate 262,175, forward strand.
AGACATGTTAGAAGTTGACTTGAATAGTGGTGATCTAAACATTCACACCACTATTCCATATGTGTTCATTCTTCTTTTACACAGTGATTTGACAATTCTGTGAGTTTTATGTAACTGGAAAAAAAAATAACAAAGAATTTAAAACTACTTGAAGAAAAAAATAACTGAATTATCATGAATACTTTTATAAACTATTATTTTCAGTCACTCATTTGAATATTTACCATATTCAAAGACATTTAATCAATAAAAGAATCAAGTTAAATCAGAGTTTTTAAATAATTAATGTTTAAATAACTAATGTTGCACTCAGAAGCCAAGCCAAATATTTATTTTGCTAATGGGAATAGTATTATTCCAAGAATTATGTTTTAACTGCAATTGCAATAATCTGGTTTAATCTTAGGTTTGCTAAATGTCTGACCTTAATAAAATCAACAGAATACATTTTCTGGTTTTCTCAAGTCAAGAGTGTACTTTAAAGAGCAAGGTTAGTGAGACACATTTTACCAGTGCTCTCCAGGAAAAAAAGACTAATATTATCAGTTGGAAACTGATGAATGATAGTTTCAATCTGACTTTTGAACTTTATCATTATTCAGATCTTCCTAAAAATCTCTTTTCTACTCTAAGAATGAAATACCATATGGAAAATGTGTCTAAATTGGATTATCACAGATAATTCTAGATTGTGTGGTTTAAATGATTTGTTTTTAACTGCCAGAATTTTGAAAAATACCTGAATTATATTACTCAATTCCTTTTTCAAAAATAGTGAGTATGTGCACTTTGAAAAAAAAATGTCCATAAACAAGGTCAATATTTTTGGCTTAATACTCTTTATCTCCTAATCTTCTGAATATACTGAAATATACCAAGAGCTCTTAGCTAGAAAAATTATTTATGTTACAGTAAAAGATAGTATTCTTTGTAATATGGTATATTTTGTTAAAAAAACAAAGAATAGTTTCATGCAAAAGAAAAAATGCATATATATATATATATTTGCATAATATATATATGTGTGTGTATATATATATGTATATTTGCCTAATAAAAATTGGAACATTTAAAATGTTTGCATTTTTTTGAGATACAGAAAGCTAAAAAAGAGGAGATAATTTCTTTACACAAGTATCCCATAACACCCTTCTATTTTAATTTCACCCACCGCTAAACAGGCTAATTTTTCAAGTCTGAAAAAGATACATACATTAACACAGATCATTAAAATGTTCATCATAATTAATATCACGAACCATCTTTATGACATAATTTAAAAGCTCATAAATATATTTAAACTATTTCTCCCTAATTATAAAAATCAACAATGGCATTTTTCAACTTGGTGCAATATGGGTATTAATTGCATTCCACACACTGCTAATAATAAAGATGAGTAAATGGACACAACAATCAAAGAGTTTTAATTTAATGCTCATTAGAAAAAAATAAAAACAAGACAGAATATGAAGTCATTGAAGATGTTGTAAATAAAGAGACAAAAATCTGGCATGTAAAAATTAGTGTATATGTATAATTAAATACATAAGTAGAAAATAAATATAGCCAATGTGAAATAGCTCATTTAAAGCATTAATAAGTGCCAGTCATAAAATTTCAATCTATATCGAATTGCTATTATAAAAATAAGTTTATTCTCAGATTGCTCTATGCAATTCCAATTAAAATTCTACAGACTTTTTTTCCTGGAGTTTGAAAAAGTGACTGAAGTTTACCTTGAAGAATAAAGGTACAACAATAGCCAAGACAATTTGGAAGAAGTGTAGCAATGAGGCCAAACTGTGTTTTAAAAGAGATTTTTTAAAAAACTACAATAATTAACATTTATACTCATACAATAATAAACAATATTAGTGATAAAGAATGAAAAGTCTAAGTAAGACTCAGTGTATCTAAGAATTTAATAAATAATAATGGCTCCATCACATGTTTGTTGGGAACAAAAAGATGAATATTTTTGAGACATTAAAAAATACTTCCTTACTCTGCAGTAACACAGAACAAACTCCACATAAATTTAATAGTTAAATGTAAAATAACAGCATCAGGAGAAATATTTAATAATCATTATAGACAGTGAGAAATGACCTTCTACATATGAAAACAATGAATTATTACACAAAGGAGACAAATAAAACATTTGAATGCAAAAGACTAAATTTCTACATGTAAGATCATTTCTAAAAATTAAGAATAAAAAATGTATATAAGGTGGTTAATGAGAAACCTATTATATGAAAAAAATATATGAAAAATATATATAATATGAAAAAACACTAACCCAGAGAGAAAAATGAATAAATGGCATGAAGAGACCATTCACAAAAATATGTACACAGACACAAATAAATGACCAGAAATTATAAATATCCAAATTTACCTAATAATCTACAAATTAATATACTGTTTTAGCAATAAAATTAACCAAACTTAAATAATAACAATAATCAGTATTTACAAGTATTTCATAAAAGTGGCACTCATACTGCTAGCAGGATTATAATTTAAAATAATAATTTGCAAAACAATTTGCTGACAATCATACAGTTAGCCTTGCCTTTATGCCAGTAAATCTCAAACTAGAAATGTAGTCTAAGGAAAAAAGATATAAAACTTAAGTAAAAGGTTATTTACTACACTATGATGTGTATAAACAATGGAATCAATGCCCCCATTATGATGGCTCTTATTTTTGTAAAAAACAGAAAATAACAAGTGTTGACAAGTATGTGGAATAACTGGGTAGTGCTGATGAGGAAGTAAAATGGTACAGTCACTCTGCAAAACAGTACAGCAGTTTCTCAAAAAATTAAAAATAGAATGACCATATAATTCAGCAATTACGCATACAGTCCTGGGTGTGTACCCCACAGAACTGAAAGCAGAGTTTTAAATAGATATTTGTACACCAATGTTCATAAGCAGCACTATTCATAATGACCAAAAGATGAAAGCAACTCAAGTGTCCATCAACAGATGAGTGGCTAAATAAAAGTGGTATACAGATATAGTGGAATGTTAGTCAGCCTTAAAAAAGAAACACAATTTTTTTTTTTTTTTTTAGCTGAGCCATCTTGCCACCTGTTGGCAGCTCAGCAGCAGCTCAGCTCGGGCCGGACGTCAAACCACTGTTGCACAGAGCTCACACTCTTGAGCGAGCTCTTAACCAACTGAGCCACTTGGCCGGCCCTAAGGAAGGCGATTTTGATACTTGATATAACATGGGTGAGCCTTAAAGACATTATGGTAAGTGAAAGAAGTCAGCCACAGAAGAACAAATATACCATGATTCCACTTTCTATAAAGTACCTAGAGTAGTCAAGTTCAGAGAGACAGAAAATAGAATGGTGGGTGCCAGGGCTTGGGGACAGGAGGGGATGAGGAGCTATGTTTAACGGGTACAGTGTTTGAGTTTTGCATGACGAAAAAACTTCTGGGGATAAATTACGGTGCTGGTTGCAAAACGGTGTGAACATACTATCACAAAAATGTACACTTAAAATGGTAAAAATGATAAATTTTATGTTTATTTTACCACAATTTTAAAAACTAAAAGAGGAATCACACTAAATGCCCCATGGGTTAATTAAAAATAACTATGAACATTCCAATAACAAAAGAGTTACCCACTTCCTAAATTTTCCCCCAAAATGCTCTCCCTACTGTAATTATAAAGGTACATTTGGTAAGTCAAATAAATGAGATCTGATATTCTTTTAAAAGGTAAGTTGTTATTAAAGTAGGTTTTCTTTTTAGATCTCTTTTGGGGGTGAAGCAGATGTTTCCTAAGATATGATTGGCACAAGGATGTTGCAATTTCAATGAAGCAAGCTGAAAATGATTCTCTGGATAGCTTCTATTGGGAAAAAAAATTAAAAATTGCCGCTTTCTAGACCACCAAAGAACGGAAACATGAAAGTTAGGGCATACGCTTCATTTTCTCCTTCAGGGCAGCTAGCAGATTTGTAGAAGAAGCTGTTCTAACCTCACATATGAAATTTTGCCCCAGAGACTGGATCTGCATATGAAAAATCAGGCCCCATAATGGAATACATCAAGCTGCTGTGACTACAATGCCTGGGAGGAAAATGTTGAAGGCTTTATAATTTTTCACAATTCCCTAGAGGGAAAAAGAAAAGCAAAAAAAGCCCTCCCTGTATTTTCTGGTCACTATTCAGAAGCTTATTTGCTAATAGAGAGGGTGGTCCATTATAATCAGATCTCATTTTCTGTTTAATGACTTTATACGGAAGCTACTTTAAATTCATATTGTGGTAGACGAGGCACTACATCGCGTTTGTCTCTTTTGCACTCTTCTGTTTCAATGTGTGCTATGCTTCATAAAACCTGGGATTTTATCATTCCATTCTTCATACCCAATTTATAAAATATTTTAAGATAAGCTTCTAACAGTATAGACATCATATCTATTGAGTGAATTGAGAAAACATTATAGAAATGTTCTAAAAGAGCCAATGGCCCATCCTGACAATTAATAAAATTGTTTTCATATAAAAGTCCTAACATTGTAGAGTTTGAAAGAATCCCACAGCTATTTACAAATGGTGAAGCACTGATTACTAAGTGGCTCTCTCTCATCAAGCCCAGTATAAATTTAAGGCATTTCAGCCATCAGTGGCAACCACTATTAGCTTTTGAAACACGGCTATATATTTTGCAGTTGATTTAACATCAATGTGTTTAACCATCCTACATTTATCTGCTCATTTAGGCATTTATTCTGTGTATATTCCCCATTGTTGTAAACGCATTCAAAGATATAATTTACCATTTTTGAGAACAGAATGGAAAGTGGTGCTTATTTTGCATGAGAGCAAATCACCAGACATAATGCATGAGGGAGAAAAATATAAAAAGTAATATAAATTGTTCAGCTCAATTTCTGAAAAGTCCATTTCCTTGAAGGATGCAAACTTATAGTTGTCTCTATCAGGAGAAGGGGACATTCGATGCCATTTGATAGCATTTTCAAGAGATTTACTATACTTTTTTCTCACAAGGAAACCAAAATTCAATAAAGAGAATGCTCACATGTCCAACAACACAGAGAATATTAGAGCCAATAGACCCAACAAATTGACAGGAAAAGGCCGTAATTCTCCCGTAATGGCATAACAAAAACTGCTTCTCTCTCTCTCTCTAACTTGCTGCCTTGAGCTAATAGTGGCTGGCATCTATGATGTAGTGTTTTTTAATATGATTCAGAGTCTCTGTATGTGGTTATCCCCTTTACTGAGGGTTCAGAGTAGGGAATAGAGAATATGATTCCCTGATATCATTTATTTGAGCTTCTTCTAAATGTCCAATGTGCATCCAGGATAAATAGTCTAATTATATAATTCCCTACCACTTAAAACCCATGGATGTAAGAAGGCATTGATTAAGTCAAATTCAGCAAATCTACATTAAGTCAATAATATTGAAAAGGAATGGACTAACTAGTATGGGAATTGTTCCTTGACATACTTTTGAACCTGGTATATTTTTTTCTATTGTAATCTGGAACATATCACACTATGGAAGCTGTTAAAATTGCACCTGCTCCTATAAGAAAAACAAAACAAAACTTCTCTGTGTAATAGACACATTAACAGACTTTGGGGTATCAGTTTCTTGATGGGGTTTTGGGAAAGATTTTCCACTAAGTAAATTCCTCTTCCTAAAAGCTGAAAACTTCCTCCTCACACATTTTAACACTTTATTCAAAAATAAAGCCATTCTTATTTCTCACCAGGTAATGCTTTACTTATGACTAACCGAGTTATAACACTTGTTTAATGGGTAGCTATATTTTCATACCTATTTTTAAAGAACTGTACTGGGTTAACAGTCCCAACAAAATAAAGCTCAAGATAATGTGTCTCTATTTTTGAGGAGGCCAAACTAAATGGAAACTAAGAAAGGAATATGGAAGAATGGGTAAAGAAGAGTAAGTATCTTTTTGAAACTTCACCAGCTTAGGAATAAAGGTTCCTTTAAAAACTAATGAAACACTTTAAAGTTATGAAGAAAGATATTTATATTCAGAGATCACAGTTCAATCCTTATACTTAGAGGGAGAATTAAAAGAAAATAACTGCAGACTATAATTTTTAGAAACTGCTTTCATGTAAACAGAAATTGTCACATGAAATCATACACTGAAAAATACACCGATGACACTACAAACTTTTACACAAAATTTGTAACATCCTTAATTTTTAAATACCATGCAGACTCTGCATTCATAATAATTTGGAAAGTATTTTCACATACCTTATCTAATTTTGATCTTATACCAATCCTATGAATAAGAGTATTAATATTCATAAAACAAATGGAAACATAATTGGTATCACTCACTTTTTTACCTAGACGTACTGTAGAGATTTCCTAGGTTAAGTCTCTAATTGGTGTGAAAAGTAAGGATAAGTGAAATAAATGATTTTCCAGAGATAAATCTGCTGGTTAGTACCAGAGATAAGTCTGGCACCTAATGTTATGTTGTTTTCACTATGCTAAGTTAGTTTAGTTAGAAAAAAGTATTCACTCCATCAATTCTATTATGAGCTACCAAGCAGTATTTCATCCACCTTTCATAAATGTCCACTTTTGCCCCACGTCAATGTACCCTTCCTTTCTCTCTCTCTCTCTCTCTCCTTCACTCATCTTAACAATTCTTATTAGCAGTTAATTCCCAAACAAGATTTTTAATTATGTGCCCTTTTCCATAGAATAGATCCAAGTTTCCAACTCCTTCCTGGACAGTTTTATTTGAATTTATTTGTCTGACATATCAAGGTCATGAAGATGAAAATTTAATTCACTATCTGAAAGTACTCTTTACCTGTGTGTTTTGCTGTCTGACTTAAGGTCACATTCTTTCTGTGAGCAGAGGCAAAATTTCTCAGAATCATCTGCAGTTAAAGCCTTTAATTTACACCCAAAGCTTATTTATTCAACCTCACACCTCCCCCTTTTTCTCCTACCACTCAAGGTTTATTTCTGCTTCCACAGGCCTATTTCTTGTCCTCTTTGGAACGAATTGTTAACTTGCTTATAAATTTCTCTACTTCTTGTCTTTTCCTTTTTAAGTCATCACCCAATGGGTTGCAGAATTAATATAAACACCACTAAATAATTGATGACCATACTCTGTGACATTATAAAAGTAAAAACTGGCTAATTGTAGTAAAATATTTTATCTAATATATCAGAAGTATGCGAACCAGAATCACAGATGCCCCAGTGGTTTGCATCTTCTGGCTTCTGTGTCTTGTATCATTTTCTCCCACACTGAGAAAGCCTGACCTATGTAGCCAATCAAATACTGAGGCAATGACAGTGCATGACTCTGGGGGCTAGTTCATACAAAATATTCTGGTTTCCACCTTGCTCTCTGAGTTCACGAGCTCTGGTGGAAGCCTGCTGCCATGTACTGAAGATAGTCAAGGAGCCCTATAGGGCCTACTCAGTGTATAGGGTCCCATAGAGGTCCATGTGGAGAGAAACTACGGCTTCCAGCCAACTGCCAGCTCTAATGGGCTGGGTACCTAAGTGAGCCACCTTGGAAGTGGATTCACCAGCTCCAGTCAAGCCTTCAGATGACGGAAGCTCCACACAGCATCTTTACCGCAACCTCACAAGAGATCCTGTGCCACAATCGCCCAGTTAATCCATTCCCCAAATTCCTGACCTATGAAAACTGTGTGAAATAAAAGTTTCTTGTTTTGTCACAGCAATGACACATTTTTATACAGCAACAGATAAATTAATAGACGAGAGCTTTAATTTTATGGGGAGCGTTACGTAGCAAGAAAATATCCAGGATAGAGAATCAAGACTTGGCTGCTAGGTATGAGACAGTAGAAATGAGACTTTGTACATAAGCTGTACAAAGTATTCTACAAGGTCAGGAGATAAAGGGAAGGTCACTCTGGAACCTCTACTCCCACGTACAAATCCAGTTTAACAGCCTTTTATTCCATACATGGTTCATGTGTTTGCTACAAATGAAACAGATATTATCAACACCTAAGTGGTTCCTGTATTAGAAAGATCTGCCAAGTCACATGTTTATTTTGTTTGTATGTTTATTGAATATCTCATTGAGATACTAAAAAGTAAACAACAAAAGGTAATGTGGGATTTGTCTCTATAGCGATACTAACACAATTTCTCTATTTTAAAATCTAGTTGTTCAAGAGTTTTAGCTCCAAGAATTCCATGCAAAAACTATATTTGAACATTTTAAGTAGCTATAAATTAAAAGAAAAGTATGCAAATTCTTCTAACATGTAAGACTGGCTTTCCCCACCTCTGCTCCTCACGTTCTTTGTCGCAGGTGCTTCCCTCTGCATTGTAAGAGGCTGGGTCCTTGGCCTTGACCCAGCAGATGCCAGTAGCACCATCCCCTTTGCCACCCCACCTCATAATAAAAAATGTTTGCAGACTTCAACAAATGTTCCCTGGGGGACAAAATTACCCTTGGTTAAGGACCACTGTCACAGATACAAGGATGTAATGTAACTTATAAGCATTTATTGAAAAAAATATTTTTTTCCAACACATTGGAATGTTCCCATCTGTTCTGCAGCACTTCCTACCTAAGGATGAGATATAAAGAAAAGCCAGACCTTCAGTTTGGATTTTCTGATTAAAGAGTATGAGGCCATCTGCCATAGTTATAATAATCTGTCAGATTGTCACAAATGATCAGTCTGATGTTAGGAATCAACAGGAAAAAATATTTTTAGATGTGTACCTGATGCCTTTATTATAGACGATAAAGAAGGCTTTCAATTAAACACACACACACACACACACACACACACACACACACACAGATGTACTCTGGAAAACTCATCTGTTCATTCTCAGTGCTGCTAGCAGGTGGCCAAATGAACTGTGAACTTTTTTATTTAAAAAAAGAACAAAAGAAGTAACCTTTAAGCATCAAGGATGACAGAAATTACAATCCAAAGTCTGTTTTGTTGAAGTTTTCAAAGCTGAGCAAACAGTAATTATCACCTAAATTAATGAAAGGTTTTGAAAAAAAGAACAGAAATTTTTATTAATGATCTTCAAAGAGAAATAAAACTAGTATATTTGTGAGTCTCTCTTACTTATTAGAATTACAGCTATTTCTGCTATGAAATAGTTTGCCATGGCACCCATGGCTATAGGAAGCAAAGCGAATGAATTTTTGCAATATTAAGGACTTCTTTGCAATATTACAAGGTATTCTGGAATACTTTTCTATAATGAATGCTAAAATTATATCAATCTTTCCACTGTACTTGAATAATTGGTGAACCATTTACTTGAATATTAGAATCTTGATCACAAAAATAGAAAAACTATGCTACTTTTTATTTTACTTATGATTTCTGCAGAAGCTGACTCTGATACAATGATTTGGGTGTGCAGATTTTCTGGTAAAAGAAACACTGGTCGAGAAATGGGGGAGTGAGACACAGAAGGGGGGACAGGCAATAAAGGGCACATGGTTAAACGAGCTGTCACGGAAGGCAATTGAAGCTTAACCCCATTAGGGCAACAATGAGAAAGCCAAAAGAGGATGCACGATTCAGTCACCCCACTGAGGGACCAGGGAGCTGTGGTGTTACACTCCAGCCCTCAGCTGCCACTGTTGCAGGGCTGTGGCCAGGGACATTCATTTCCTAGTATTTTTTACTTCCTCCACAGGCAGTCAAAATTAGACTTCAGTGGCCAGAAAAGGCCTTCACATGAACAGATTTGAGCAGTTAGAAGTCAACTAGCTAGTAGTTAGAGGAGGTATAGATAGAGCACTGGCCACATCTGCTAGATTACAATGTTTATAAAACAAACATAATAGTTCAGCAATGTCAAAGACACACTGCCTTCTTAATCAGATATAATCTTGTAGTTGGAAGATTTGCCTCTCTGTATCAAAAAATGCAACCAAAATATCTATTAGGAGAATCTAAATGAAACTAGAAATGCAAATGCAATTCCCCTTTGGTTCATCAGCTAATTAATATAGGCCATGACTATCCACTTATTACCATTAAGTTTTTATAATATTTATTCATTTTTTAAAGTTAAGGAAGTTTTTAAAAACAAATCAGTGCAAAATTATAAGATTAACAAATTCAAAGTGCTCATAAAGTTACAGAATAAAACTGAGCACGTCCTTCTCTGAAACCAGGCTCTTTCCCTAATCGTGCTAAAGGGAGCTACTGTTAATACTCACTTGCAATTCCTTTCAGAAATCCATATGTCTATATCTCTCTCTATTATATTATTTATATTTTAATTTGTATTAAATGTTTTATGCTTCTTGAATCTTAGGATGTATGTCTTTCACCAGTTCTAAAAAGTTCTCAATCAATATTTCTTCAAATATTGCCATCTGAAATTCCAATTTGATACATTAGATAATCTCATTTTTCCCTTCATGTCTCTTTCATAATTTCCAACTCTTTTCATTGCATTAAATTTAATTTCATCTTCTTCCGGTTAACTAATTCTCTATCCATCCACATCTAACATGGCTGTTAATTTATCCACTTAATTGTTTTGTTTTGCTTCTACGTTTATTTCTTTCCCCTTCAAATATGTCTGGTGTTCTTGGATAGTGTTTTTTTTCTGTTCCCGGAAGTTTTCATTTTATATTTAATGCTTTAATCATTCTAAACATAGTCATTTTACAGACTGGAGCCAATAATTTCACGCACTAAAGTTCTTGGGAATTCTAATAATGCCGTTTGTAGTTTCTCCTGAGTGTTGGTCATGGCATCTGTATTATACTCCTCTTTCCACAAGGGGGTAGCTCTTCATGGGTCTGACCATTAGGTGGGAGGTCTCAATTCTAACTGCCTATTCTCTACCTCTATGGCCTGTCCTCTACTTCCTACAAAATTCCAAATCTTCTAATTACTAAACTTGGAAACTTCAGATCAGCCTTAGCTTCACTGTAGAGTTAAGGACTATAAATTTCAATCTCATTTTAGTCTTATGACTCACCCTTGCTTTTAAGGTTAGACTACATTTCTTTCCATATTTACATTTTGTAATATACACTATACACTCACGATACGTAGTGTTTCACAGTATGTAAAATTTCACCTGAGGGCTGGCCGAGTGGCTCAATTGGTTAAGAGCTTAAGAGCTCGCTCAAGAGTTTGAGGTCTGAGCAACAGCGGTTCGATGCCCGGCCCAAGCTGAGCTGCCGCTAAGCCGCCAATAGGTAGCAGGATGGCTCAGCTAAAAAAAAAAAAAAAAAAATTTTCACCTGTTCATGCCCCTTTTCACTTGCTCTTAAACTTCATTGTTAATCCTGCCCCTCAAATATCTCCTATTCCCTTGGTACACTATGTGCCCCAATATGATTTTATTTCTTCCATATTTAAGGAATCCATGATTAAAATTATCTTGTAATAACCATTTTTAATTCACTCATGTGTATTCTCCATATTTTATACCGAATCTGCTTTTTCAATCATCAACGTTGAAATATCCCAGCCTCAACTGAATGTCACACACAGTTGCAATCAGTTTGCCAAGCCTTAATGAAAAAAGTAATAGGCTAATCTTTTGCTCTACAAAGTAACTACCTCAGAGCTCAAATGGGCTCTTAGAGCTAATTGATAATCTTGAATTTATCTTTTACTGAATCTTTGAGCTACTTCCCCTTGCTTCCCCACTAGATCTTATTTCCCATTTCAATCTGAAATGAATTCCTTTCAACTGATTTATCCATTACAGAGTATCTCTACACGTTAATCCATTTCTTTCTCCTTTTTCTTCTCAAATAATAATTTGTCCTACTTATTATTTTTTCTTCTTTTGTATCTTTAAATCGTTCCTTCTCCAACAGATTCTTTAACCTGTTCTAAAATATTTTGTTTAATTTTTTATACTCACTCCTCCCCTAGCACTACATTGTGGCACATACTGGACCAATCACACAAAAGCCATCATCATCCTATGATCCCTTACCTTCCTCTATAATAGAGTCAAGTAAGCCAAATTACTCAATTGTGCATCGTCCTTTGCAGTCACAAATAGCCATGCTACATAGCTGTGGCCAATAAAATGTAGCTGGAAAGTGCTGAAGAGAAATTTCCTCATTATAAAGAAAGGCACAGGCTTACCAGGAGAAATAGCTTTTCTCTCTTTGAATCCCCCACTCTTTCTTCTGGGAATGTGGTTGTTAAGTCTAGAGTTGCAGCAGCTGTCTTGCAGTCATAAGTTATGACTTTACAAAAAATGCTAAGAAAAGGTAAGGAGAGAAGCAGAAAGCACCCTGGTATCTTCATATATTTTCCAGTCACAGAACTTCCTAAAATGCCTCACTCCAGAGTTCTTGCTAATGAAATAATAAACCACCATTCAAAAAAAAAATCTAGAAACAAAGCTCATTAGTTTTATTTTTGTTAGTTGCAGGCCAATATGATATTCATGGATACCTTCTTTGATCTCTCCCTACCCCCACACCCAGCTTACAAAAGAAAACAAAATATTAACCAAACTATATATGCTTGCTATTCCCATTTTGTCACCAACCTTTCATTACAAAGCAATGGTTGAAAACTGGTAGACCTCAGGGTATATTAGTACCAAAAGGTACTATGCTTGGCTTTAAAGAGTTTATACAAATTTTAAATTCATTATCAACACTGAAGCATTAGAAAATGTTAGCGTTTTGGATTTCTGAGTTCATCAAAACAAAAAAAGGTAGGTAACTATGGACTTACTCTATACATCCTGAGCAGCACAGAAGGAATTGTACAATGGCTGCTTTTGAAACTGAACTAAACAATACAATGGCAAAAAGATATCTTTTTAATAATGGTGCTAGACATCCACATGCAAAAGAAAATGAATCTAGGTTCAGACTTTATACCCTTCATAAAAATTAACTCAAATGTATCATAGATCTACATGTAAAACACAAAACTATGACACTTCTAGAAGAGACAGTAAAAGAAAATCTAGATGACTTTGGGTATGGCAATGACTTTTTAGAACATTAAAGACATGATCCATGAAAGGAACAATTGATAAGCTAGATGTCATCACAATTAAAAGCATCTGCTCTCTGAAAGATGCTGTCAAGAGAATGAAAACACAAGCCAAAGACTGAAAGAAAATATTTGCAAAACACATGTCTGACAAAAGAATGTTATCCAAAATATACAAAGAACTCTTAAAACTCAAAAATAAGAAAACAAACAACCAGCTCTAAAAATGAGCCAAAAACTTGAACAAACATTTCACCCAAGAAGCTATACAATTGGTAAATAAGCATATGAAGGGATGCATCACATAATATGTCATTAGGGGGCTACAGATTTAAAAAAACAATGAGATACCACTACGTATCTATTAGAATGGCTAAAATCCAAAACATTGACAATACCAAATGTTAGCGAGGATGTGGCATGCATTTCCATGCATTGCTAATGGAAATGCAAATGGTAAGGCCACTTTGGAAGACAGTTTGGCAGTTCCTTATAAAACTAAACGAACTCTTACCATATGATCCAGCAGTCATACTTCTTGATATTTACCCAAAGGAGTTGAAAATTTATGTCCATACAAAAACCTACACAAGTATGTTTATAGCCGCATTAATCATAATTGCCAAACTTGGAAGCTACCTGGGCCAGCCCAGTGGCTCAGTTGGTTAAAAGTTAGCTTAAGAGTGCGAGCTCTGAGCAACCGGGTCGCTGGTTGGATTCCCACATGGGCCATGAGCTGCACCCAAACTGAGCTGCCACTGAGCTGCCAACAGGTGGCAGGATGGCTCAGCTGGTGAGAGCACGTGCTCCTAACAACAAGGTTGTCTGTTCAATGGTGGGCTACGCCTGCCCATAACAAAGACTGAACTCGGCACCTTGAGCTGAGCTGCCACCCAGATGGCTCTGGGGATAGAGTGTGTGCTCTTAACAACAAGGCTACTGGTACAACTCCCATATGGGATGGTGGCTACACCCACCCACAGCTAAAATTGAAAATGGCAACTTGAGCTGAGCGGCCATCAACTGCTGACGGGCAGTTAGATGGCGACTGGACTTGGAGCTGAGCTAGCTGTGCCCTCCACAACTAAGATTGAAGGACAACAACTTGGCTATTCCCCTTCTCCAATTCCCCAATAAAATCTTATAAAAAAATAAATAAATAAAAAAGAACTTGGAAGTAATCAAAATGTCCTTCAATAGGAGAATTTATAAATTGTGGTACAGCCAGACAATGGAATTTTTTTTTAAAAAGATTTTTATTGGGGAATTGGGGGATGGAACAGTGCTGGAAGGGGAACACACAAGTTGCTGTCCTTTTGTTCTCCAGTCTAGTTGTGGAGGACGTTGCTTCACTGGCCCAAGTTGGCACCATCATTGCCCTCTTCCTGGGTGAGGCAGATCAGTCGCCAGCTTCTGGACGGCTGCTCACGGCGGCGGCTGGCCACTCACACTGGCTGCTGGCTACACACGGTAGCCCATGGAGCCCAGATCCAGGTTGAGCTGTTGTTCAGCATCTTAGCTGTAGAGGACAGTGTCACTGGCCCTCATATGTGGGATCCGAACTGGAGCCCTCTGGCATCCCTAGCCAGCTCTTAACCATCATGCCACTCAGCCGACCCCAGACAATGGAATATTATTCAGTGCTAGAAAGAAATGAGTCATCAACCCATGAAAAGACATGGACGACAAGTGAAAGAAGTCAATGTGAAAAGGCTAAACTGTATGACTCCAACTATATGACAGTCTGGAAAAGGCAAAGCTATGGAGACACTAAAAAGATTAGCCGTTACCATGGGGTAGGTGGGAGCACAGATTTGTAAGGCAGTGAAGTATTTTGTGTGATATCATAACAATGGACACGTCACTATACGTTTATCAAAATCCATGAAATTGTACAATAGCAAGAGTGATCCCTAATGTAAATTATGGACTTTGGGTGATTATGTGTCAATGTACATTCATCAACTGTAACAAATGTGCCACTCTAGTGCAGACTATCAATAGTGGGGAGGCTGTGTGTGAGGGCAAAGGGTATATGGGAGCTTTTTGTACTTCCTACTCAATTTTCCTATAAACTTAAATCTGCTCCTAAAAAATAAAGTCTATGAAAAAAATGTGAAGTGAGCACTCTCTCCTTGGTCATTATCATCACTACCTGGTCAGCTTCATTTGTTTACATCACATGCCTAATCTCCACAGGCATTTACCACTTGGAGTCTGAATTCTACCCTCGCTGATCAACTATTAACTACACTAGACAGTTATAAATGAACCTGCCATTAACCCTAATGGCCGTTTCTCAGCTCTTAAGCGCCTTGATTTCTTTAGGACAATTGTCAATCTTGACCACCACTTTCTTCTGTGGTGTACCCTTCCCACCTATGTCTTCCCTAAAGCTCTATTCTCCATGTTCTTCTCCTTCTTCTCTGGTTTTTGTTCCTGTCCTTGCTCCAAAGATGTTGCCCTAAGATCTTTCATCTTGTTTGCTTTCTCTATCCACTATCAGTCTGCCGTATCAGGGAATAACTCAGGGTAGAACAGCTTTTCCACACTCTTCTATTTTCACTGCTCCAGAAGTGGCTCACCCATTTCTCCAAGCATGAGCACTCTCAAGCATCAGTCCAGATTTTCAACATCCGCTGGAATGTCTAACAGAATACCCAGCAATCACTGCAAAGTCCATACATCCAAAACTGAACTCATCATCTTCCCTACAAAGTAAGTTTTTTTATTTGTTTGTTTTTTTCCTCTCCCTCTTCATGACGCCACCATCCTACAATATTTTTATTCAAACTTTGAATAATTTTTTGCATCTAATCCTTCCCAATCCTTCCTATAAGCTCACCATATTTGCGCCATTAATATCTCTTGCCTGTATCACTGCAGTAACAGTACAGCCATCTTTATTATTCTCCTCCTGTTGTTCTTGATGATTTTGCCACATTAATCTTGAAACATAAATTTGATATTGTTCCTCTCCTATTGAAATTCCTCAACTGGTTTCCCACTGCTTAATTGTATCTTTCGTATGTCCTTTTGTAGTCTGGCCCAAATCTATCTGATCCGATTTATCTTTCTAAGGCATTCAATATTCCTTGCACATGCCCCTGGCTTTTTTCCTGAAAGTCTTTTGGTATTACTCACTGCTGAGAAATGTTTTCCCTTCAGCCTCGGCACAAGTTGTGTATGCCCATACATACTATTCGGGACAAAATGTCTACACAATTTTTTAAATAATTATTCGAGAGCAGGCAATGAGACACACTCTTTCCTAGACATTGTCAGAGGAGGCTCGTTTGGTGTGAAGGCTGTTTGGGATGTAATAGGGAACTGAGGATAAACTCACAGGCTCTGCAGCCAGGATGCCTTTGTTCAAATCTCAACTCTATCACTCACTTGGGTGAGTTTTTAAATCTTTCTGTGACTCGATTTCATGATCAGTAAAATAGGGACAACAATATAAGCAACCATTGAAGCTGTTCTGAAGACTAAGTGAGTTAATACTCAGCACTAAGGACAGACTAAGTACCAGAACATAGTAAGTTATTATTATTATAGCAATAATATTACTATAGTAATAATAGTGAGGGAAATTAGACAAGAAGTTACATAAATAAAGGAAATGATTTTGAAATAGGAGTGAGTGCTAATATTGAACTGAGGGATGTGATAGGTTGTCATTCAGGATGAGGAGACAGACTGGATGATCAGGGAAAGCCTCTCTGAGCAGGTAACACTGAAGCCCTGATGTCAGCTACCAAACGGACCCAGTTTCCCACGGACCAAGGGCCTGGTTTCTAAGGAGAGGGAACGGCAAAGTGCAAAGGCCCAACGTGGTGTGTGTGAATAGCATAAAGGCCACTGTGCTGGAACTTTGTTGAGCAAATGGAGAAAGAGACAAGAGATTAGTTCAGAAAGATGGACAATTAACCTATCACATAGGCCGCTGCAGGCCACTGCGAGGGTTTACAGTTTTATTCCCCAGTGACAAGAGTTGTCCTGGGAGGCTTTTAAGCAACTCCCGGTTACTCTAACTGCTATGTGGAGGGCGGGAAAGGAAGAGGGAAGGCCAGACCCCTCGTCTTATTTTCCAAGTGGATAAATCTCAGTCATTTGAGAACCAACTTCAAAAATACCATTTTAGAAATTATCCCAATCCTCCTTCAAACTGCCACTTATCTGTACTTCCCGTTTGGAATTTTGTGTATAATTATTCATGTGTATGCACGTCTTCCTAAGTATCCTATAAGCTCTTTGTGGGCAGGATTTATGTGATAAGGATTTCTGGGTCTTCAATTTTGTGTCATAAATATTTGCTGGAGAAAGTAATTTGTATATTGAAATTTGCATATCTAGAATTAAATATTAAATGCTATAAAATATGAATAACAAAATAGTTGCACTGCATCGATATATTTCTTTCAATATTTCTTTGAAAATTAAATCTTATGGAGATACAAATGAGAGGCGGCAAGGAGATACAAAATGTGTCTTGAGATGTACATTGTAAGTGAAGTAAAGATGCTTTTTGAAATCCAAAGGGAGCAAATTAAGTATTTATTGACTTCTCAGTCAGAGTCAAAATAAAAGCATACATGATTGAGCTAAAAGTGCTGAGTATTTTATGATGAAGGCAACCAAATTGTTTTGGGTTGAAAATCAAATTAAGCAGCTCCAAAATACTGTATAGTATACTGCTATACTGTATGGAAAATGAAAATAAATAAAATAGAAAAGGATGGTGTTTACTGTCATATAAGGTAGTCAGTATTGCTGAGAAAATAAAATAATTACACACTCTAAGGAAACTAACTTGTAAACTGATATCCTCTGATTGGCAACATTTACTCAAAAGAAACTGTAAGAACAATTTTCTAGAGATTTGGAAAAGAATATCAAATTCTTTACTTCGCAATAGGATAGTTTCACACTCAAACCCTTCAAATTCTTATGTCAGTTCATTAAGTATTTTAGCACAATAGACAGGATTAATGTTTATAAAATAAGACTGTTCTAATGAGAAATAAAATGAGCATTTCTGCATGAGGAAATTAAAAGTGACATTAAAAAGATGAATTTTTTTCCACTTAAAAATTTCCTCAAAGTATAAAATTTTTTATGAATATTAGGCTGAAAAATACTATTAATACATAATTATTTAATATTCTAGACAATTTTTACCAAATGATTATTTTTTTAAATATTTAAGGTTCAGATACAGAGGGTGCCAAAAAAATGTATACACATTTTAAGCAAGGAAAACTGTATTAAAATTGTAATACTCAATATATACTGATAACAAAAGGTGAATACAAGTCACGTTTGACTTCTGCAATTACAAGAGGTGCTCAAAGTGGTTCCCATCAGTGTCCAGGCACTTCTGATTATTACGAGCTACTGCTTGGGCAACACTGACCAAAGTGTCCACTTGTATGCATTTTTGGTTTTGGCATCCCTGGTATAAATGCCACACATATATATTATTGCAAATTTATAAATAAACATACATATAAGGACTGACAGATACTGATTCCGACAAGTCAGTGAGATAATAGGTGCCTCTTTCAAATTTTCTGCAAGTTTTATATAAAAAAATAAAATTTAAAATAAACACTTTTTTCACTTGGTTGACTACTCACACACCATTATTTTAAAGAATAAACCCATTTTAGACATCCCTCTATATTCTACTGTAATCTGCAATCATGCTTACAATACTGTGAAGAATGAAAAATATAGTGAGGAAGGTCGGAGCCAAGCCTTGTATAATTTTCTTATCTACTATAAATTTACAAAATCCAAATGAAATTAAATTTGGACGTTTTATTACAATGGACAACTTTAATAATATGTACTGAATGGTCCTGCTAGGACACAGGTTAGTCAATACATAAATACCGTTTGTGATGACAGCCTAAAATCTTGGAGTTCGTATGTCTCAGCAGCTAGCTCTGCAGGGCCTACTTTGATTACCACCCAGAACCCTCCATCCAATTTCCTTGGCAACTGGGATTTGTCATCTTTTATTATAGATAGATATGGAAATTTTATTGGACTGCTTCTCTCTCATAAAGATAAAAATGTTATTCCCCCAGCCCATGGTCTCCCTTTTTTAGGAAATTTTGCAGAAGTGGTAAGATCAGATAAATGTTTACCCTCTGATAAGGTTGGAGAAAAGTTGTAGTTCCCCAAAGTTGAGTTGATTGTGACAGTTGAGGTTTTTCTCTAAAGTGTACTGCATAGTGAGCTTTTATATGCTGATAGGAACAAAGTTTCATCAAGAAAATTCCTTAGTAAATTATAGCACCCTAGGTGTCTACTATTACCTTCCTTTTAAGAATATATTTAGACATAAAGAGTTCATAACCTATATAGTCTATCTCTTTACCCCTCAAATTTTGGTATTAACGGCTATTTTCTTTCATAGAAGCAAAGGAAACATAATTTCTACATTCTAAAGTCACAGAGGGCCTACATAGAGTGGAATGTATCAGGTAATGGTGCATCGCGCCATTTAGTTTCTCTAGATGGCTCATCCTGTTCCCGTTCGCTGCTTCCTCTCTGTGCCTAGTCCCTACTTCCTTGGTAATCCCCAGAGGTTTTCTCCTAATTTTACCAAAGTGGTGGTCTATCCTTTTTATAGCTTCACCTAAATGCCCCGCAAACACTTTCAACTCCATAAGCCTAAAAACTATTAGCAAAACGACTTTGTGCATTTCCTACCATGAACACAGTCACACAGACTAGAACCCTTAGAATTGTCTTTTCCCCTCCATCCTTGTAACTCTTATCTGTCATTGTTTTTACTCTCTAAACATCACCCTATGATCTATCCATCATTATCACTTGACTGAAGTTTCTTACCCTTTCTGGCTTGGGCTATACTGAGTCATCACTGATCATTCTGCTTATAATGTAACAGAGATTTTCCACCATCAGCCGTGGTCAACCTGCCCTAAAGCATAAATCTGAATGTTATTTTCCTGGTGAGAAGTCCTTCACGGCTGCCCATTGCAAACTACTCTTCATGGTATACGAGTCCTTAGTAATCTGACTCCTAACTCCAAGCTCTACCAACTCTGCTCTTTCCCTAATATATCTCAAGGCAAGCCTTATCGTGGGGACAATCTAATCAGCGCTTCACCACACAGTGGAATGTACGCAATACAAATTCCAGTAGCAGCACATCCGAATAGACTAGCCAAGGTTATTGGTTCAGCCCATGGAGTAAATACAGTACTTCCCAAATGTACCCAATGAGGAATCCATAATTCTGATAAAGGGTACCAGAAGCTCTTAGAGAGGGGAAAATAGGTGGGAAGCCAAAATGAAACACAACAAAACAATTAAAAAAAAAATTCCACTATACTATAGGTCAGCGAACATTTTCTGTGAAGGGCCAAACAGTAAATAGTTTAGGGTTTTCAGTCCATATAGTTTAGGGTTTTCAGTCCATACAGTCTTTCTCAGGACCATTCTCTTCTCCATCGTAGCCCAGAGGCTGCCACAGACAATACTTAAAGAAACGGACATGGCTGTGTGCCAAGGAAATTTTATTTACAAAAACAGACTGTGGTCAAGATTTGGCCTGGGGGTTGAAGTTTTTCAGTTCCTGCAATGTATCATGACATCATGATTTCAAAGATACACGTGGATCAATTAAAATTTTGTTGTGTGTTTAACATTGTTACAAGAGGAAAACAGTTGCATAAACCTGTTTGGTATCTTCAAATGAATAGAAGAATTACACGGTCTCTATGCAACAGAAAGGGACAAGCACAGAAAAAATAAAGCTAAAAAGATGAGATGGGAAGACAACAAGAGGGAAAAAAAGAGAGACAGAGGAAGTAAGAAGTATTTCAAGACATCAAAATTTAATGCCAGAATATTTACTTTATAAGCAAAACAAAATAA
This sequence comes from Hipposideros armiger, assembly GCF_001890085.2. Classification (NCBI taxonomy): domain Eukaryota; kingdom Metazoa; phylum Chordata; class Mammalia; order Chiroptera; family Hipposideridae; genus Hipposideros; species Hipposideros armiger. Next base: position 283,123 of record NW_017732192.1, read on the forward strand.
AGCATAATTAACAATGTCAAAACCATCAGCCATATGAGAAAAACTACAAATGATTCTTCCAGTATGTAATGGAAAAACATAAAGCCACAGCGAAGGGAGCTCTGACATGACACAAAGAGTGAACTTGAAAAAAATGTTTGCCTCTGAGGAAGAAATCTGAAAATTTTTCACAGAAATAAAATTTAGACTTAAAAAAAAATAATCAAAAACTGATTAATCTAGAAATCATGTTATCACAATGCACTATATGTTTCTCCTCCAGAAATCAAAACTAAAGAAATAGATTAAAATGAAAAACAAATTTAAAAAGATATATCGTTTTAATATCAAAAAAATGAAGAAATATCAATGTCAAAAATTACAATGTTATGTAGTCATTAAATAAAGCCATGTGGAAATGCTACAATATACTTTTCAAGTAAAAATAATCAGATATAAAAATTTATAAATGGCACATTCTAACTATTTTTTTAAGAATAACTCAGTAAAACAGAATGAAAATACTCATGGTTAATATTAACCATGCTGTCTTGGACTTCTAATATAATTTATTTTCTGCCCCCTTATGTATCCATTTCTTTTTTCAATTTTTTATGGACAAGTAAGGAATAGAAATAAATGCAAGCCAAATATGCAGATGTATTTTCAATCTGTTGATCAGATTATAAAATATAAAATAACCTAAAATTTTGGGGAGTTAAGGAAAAACACAATGAATTTTAGGTTCCCCTTTCAAAAACTGATGTGAAATAATGAGGAAAAAAAGAAGAGAATTGGCAGAAACAGGAATTTTCAAGTGCATAAAATTTTTCTGAAGCTACAGTTTCACTTAATTATGTCCTGACATGTTTCATTTCCATTATAATCAGTAAAACACAGTCAAAAATAAAGTTTGTGAGGTTAAGATACATAGGTATATACCTCACAGACTTTTTTTAAATATAGAAATGAAGGATATACTACACAGATGCATAACAATTTAACTCAGAACCTAAAAAATTACAGTCAGTACTTCAGAGCTTGACAGTGTTTCCTTGCATAATTTAATTGAGAATTTCTTATTAAGCCAAATTGAATAGCCTCCTCTTAGCCTAGAATCATATCCATATCAAGCTTCTGCTCAGGAATTAATGACCATTAGTGATGTCCTTCAGACCAGATATAAAGGAAGTGGAAATTTCTTCAAATCCACTTCCTTCTCTGCCCCCTGCTTCTCTTGTATCAGACAACACGATACAAGGATTTAATTTAGGTCAATCTCTTACTAATCCACACTGTGAAGAGAAAAGCAGCATTGCTGAGGTGCCTGGACCAGTATTTAAGCTTACTTCATTTTCCAGTAAGCTTTATATCATTGCCTAAGACCTAAGAATCAATAACGAGGGGCTCATCTTCATAAAGCCACTTTAAACCTAAGTCTCTTCCAGTGAAACATTTTTCAACATCCCTCCCACCCACTTTGCAGTCATACAAAACACACAGGCCATCTTTAGCTTCTTCAGAATAGAAGCAAACTCTTTATGTCAGAGTATCATGGACCAGAAGTTTACTTTTTTTAACTGTGCTATATTTAGGGACCATGCGATGCAAGTGGAATAGAAACAAGATTTCAGTTTTCTAAAGATCAAAAACAATAAAATAAATTATATACTTCATAAATACTATCATCGGCTTTGAAGCTTTCTATCCTCTAGAATAGTTTCAAACAGGCACAACAGAAATTGAACATCATTAATATGTAGAAGTAAGAGGATTTAGTGGTTATGCTGGTTTTTAAAAATAGATTAGGTTTTAATGAAATGTTGTAAGATTTTTTTGTTTCTTTCGTTTTGTTTTATTTTTACTGCAGTGATACCCAACCTTGGAGTCTGCAAAACAATAGAGATATACTCATTTATTTTAAAGAATTACAGTATTCTCAAGAAAATTAACTACACTTTAAATTTTAAAAATATATTTGAGCGTGTATATCTAAGCAAACACACACACACACACACACACACACACACACACACACAACTAAAGTCTATTTAGGAAGGGAAGAAAAATACCAAAACTTTGATAGTCACAGTAATATTGTAATAATTCTAAACTCAACCCCCAATAGCATTAACAGCCATTTATGATTTGTCAGAAAATGATGCTATCCTATATACACGAAATCGCAATTCATGTTTTACAAATAACAGATGGCCTTCAAGCTACTTTTCTGGAAATTGCCTGATTAAAAAAGTTGTAATCTAACATAATTTGTAGGCTCCAGTTATTATAACACATTTTATTTGTCTATAGGTTTATGTTTTAGATGTCACTGAAATCGGAATGTTTATAATTCAAATATATATGCTATTATAGAAGAACTTGCGTATCATTTACACATAAATACACATTTGTTGGAGTGTTCTCTGTTACCCTTGCCTTCTGCTTCCTGACCAGGATGGAGACAAAAACATTAGGAAACAATGGACCACAATCTGCAACGAACTGCTGAAATGAGCAGGCCTTGGAAGTAAGCAAGATATTTGAGAAAAAGAGAACAAAGACTACGGAATCAAGGAAGACCCAAAGGGAGTGTTGGCAATCAACTCAGCAAAGCTTCACCAACTCCAAAATTTTATATCAGGTCAACCCATCAACTATTTTCAAATAAAATGTAAACCATGATAAATTGTAATACTCCTAACTATGTTTCAACTGTTTCCTAGAACTGTGCTAAAACATGTATTTTTGGTAGTTCTTTGAAATTATACCCAGCATAATGTTTTTTTAAAACAGTCATGATATTTCGAAAGGTTTAATGATGTACAGACACTTAGCAAGTACAGGTTAGTCCTCACGATCATCTCAGGTGTTGCAAGATTCAAATACATACATTCTAGATTACATTCTTTACACTGATGAGATGTTTTTATTCTTATGCCAAAATTTACTGTTTTGCTTAAAATAATGCTCAAATTTTAATATCTGGTAAGAAATGTCCAGTTTCCCATGATTCTTTTAAAAATATTAGCATTTCTCCAGTATTCACTCTTGCAAAGAACTTCAAAATAATTTTTACAGGTCTCTACAAAAATCTTTGGTATTATGACTACAACTGCATCACATTTGTGTAATAATGTGGAAATCATTTTCATGTTTATGATATTAAGTTTTCCATCCACAATATGGCACATTTTGCTATTTACTCAAGATTTGCCTTATGGTTTTCAATGGAATTTAATCACTTTCTTTATTTAGGACTTACCTGTTCCTTGTTAAATTTATCCCTATATATTTGATGTGTTTGTCGCTATCGTTATTTTTGTAGATAATGGGAAAGGTGCTTTATCCCCCTTTTTTATATTTGCCTAGGTACTTTAAAAATGAATAACTATTAATGTATGTATATTTAACATACATGCAGTCATTTAACAAACTTTCCTATCAACGCTAATATTTTGCTATACCATGCTAGCTTTTGTAGGTAACACTCACAGCCCCTGTAATATGGTTTCGAATGTGTAATAAAATATTGCTGAATTTCCACTCAAAATGTTATTTGAATGGGAATAACAAACTGAATGTGTGGCGGAGAACCCTTTTTGATTCTTGTTTTGACTTTCTTAGTCTAAAAAAAATCTCTCTAAAGGGAGCCAACCAAAGATAATATTAATTGAGGCAAATTTTAGTTATAGCTGAAATCTTACCAGCAATCTGAAATCCTTCTCAGAAACTATGTGCCAATCAAAACAACTGTTTGACTAAACATTTACAATTCATGTATGTTTTTGTTTATTTTTTTACGTTTTTACTCCAGTAGAAATAAAAAAAATTGCTTTTAATTTTAACTGACTCATAGTTCATAATACTGGTGTTATGTATGGATACATTTAAATTGCATGCTATTTGCAGCAATCTAATTTCCACATTACTCATTCTGCTTTCTCAATTTTACTTTTATAAATTTTAAAAGTAGATGCATGTGGAATTTCACGTTAATTAAAGTGCTAAATTACTTTATAAATAAAAATAGTCCATCATCTCACAGATAATCAAGCATATATCACTCACCTGAATGACCTTGAAAAATAGCTGTTTTAATATGATTTAAATTTTAACTCAATTAATACTGTGTCATCCACTTGTATTTAACTTAGAATATTAAGGGAGTAATAACATTTTAAATAATTTACTGGAGAAAGTTTAACTAGGCCATCTAGACCTCCAATTTTAACAAAAATATCCGAAATACAGACATTGTGAGCAACATGTGGGCAGAAGGCAGGGGTGGGGGGAGTGGGGGGAATCAAAGGGTACAAA